>NC_090021.1:318528056-318861984 GCF_037176765.1 Anolis sagrei
TGAAAAATTCAAGCTGAGAGAAAACTTAACCACTTGGCAGGGAAGGATGTGTTGGACAATCTTCTTCATGCACTCCAAAGGGAACCTGGAGGATGCCACGCTGAGCTTAATCTCTGCAGCATGCTTGGTAATTTTCTCCTCCTGATGCACTGCATGGTAAGGCTGTTTCTCTCCTTGCACAGAATGCTCTTGATATGCTGTGTTTTTTTCCCCTTGTCAAATGTGGAAGGATATAAAATGATGATTGTCATTCATATCCCTTTCTAGTTGGATCTCAAAAATCTTTCCCATAATTTAAATATTTCTAATTCTGATTTTTTTTTAAATTAAATAGGGTTTTAAAATATATATATATTGTGATTTATAACTATAGATTACCCACATGTGCATGGGTTAAGTCAAATTATTTTAAAGCAAACTTCTAAGTGCTTTTGTATAGGGTTACCCTCATAACAATTTTGTTCTGATCTGATCCTTAAAAGTGTTTTTTTAAAAAAAAAAAAAACTCTCCTATTTTTGCATGGATAGATCATGTTCCTCTCCAGTTGTTTGCTATTGCAAAATCAGATTCCAGAGACACAAAGTATGTAAAGAAAGTTTGAGAAAGAAACATTTCACCACAACAAGCCAGAATTTGTTTTAACTTATAGTCATTTCTCTGCAATTATCTTTGGGTCCAAGTGAGTCTACGATTCTATGGTCAAAGTATTTTGTGAGCCATCAGTTACTCAGATTCACATTTGCAGCAATTTCCACAACTGCGGCAGTACTTTGTGGGATCTCCCCTGTGGTGGAAATCACTGCAAAGTGCATTGTGAACTTTGTTTAAGTGCAGTACTCCTCCCCACAGGATTATTGGCTTAAAGATGGGTGCATGTGGAGAGAAAGGATAGAGAACAAAACTATGAACCATACGCAAAGTAATTTTTAAAAAGGAACCTTGTAGTAGCCACTAGTCACAGTAGCTGTTCAAATGACAGCTCTTGTATTTTTTTACAAGATTTAAGATACAATGGGATTTTCTCTCCTTTGAGCTGAATGCTAAGCAAATTTACCAAGAAATAAAGCATGTAAATATGTTTTGGATTGATTTATGTTTCCTTTGGGTTAAAAAATGTGGAAAGTGTCTCTACTAGAAATAATTGTTTTTGAATGTCAGAAGATCTGATTAGTTGGATGAACAAGACATATGCAGTTAGAATATTACATGGAATATGAGTCCCAGTAGTATAGTAGTCTATTTCAAAGTGCAGGCCTTCATCATGAGAATTCCTTTAACAAACAGGTATTTTGTATTGCTAACAGATATTTTTTACTCATGTGTAAGCCACTCCAAATACTTTGCAATACAATAGTAGTTGTTCAGAATAACCCATTGTTCTTGAGGAAGATCCGTAGGCACTGCACCTGGTAGAGGAAACAACAGAGACTGGATTGGTAGGGAAAAGGCACATGATGTCTTAGTCCATGCTAATTCCAAGAGTGCATCTACACTGTAGAATTAAAATAGTTTGACACCACTTTAATTGCAATGGTGCAATGCTATAGAATCATGGGAGTTATCACAGTACAAGGACATTGACCTTCTCTGACAAATTGTGTTGGCGCCTCACCAAACTACAACTCCCATGATTCCCATGGCAGTTAAAGTGACGTTAGGCTACATGACACACCCCAAGAGTACAAGGGTTTTGACAATGTGAACCTGGATTCTACTGATTTTCTGCTGAAATGTCATGTGGTGACAGAAAGATAGACAGGTACATACATTGATAAATATAACATAGAAAAACTGATAACATATTTTAATATCATTTCACTGTCTTCCCTAAAATGTATAGTTTGACATGCCTTTCTGTCTGTTGGAGATACTGTTTGTTGGGAGAGATGGGCTGCTTGCTACTTCAGAATTGTTGGGGTTTGTTTTGGTGTGTTTGCTGCTGCTGCACTAAAAAAACCTGTTTGGAGAGTTCACCAAATCTCTGATATTTTAAGCTTCTAAAGACATACTGACAGTGTTTCAAAGACTGCAAAGTGATGTTTTATTTTGGCATTATATATATTTGTTCTGGCCCAGCTTACTGTCCGAACATATCTCTCTCGATGAACCACCTTGGAGATTACAATATTTTGAGGAGGCCCTGATCTTGGTCCTGCCTCCTTTGCAGGTGCAGTTGGTGGGGACAAGAGACAGGGCCTTCTCAGTGGTGGCCCCTCAGCTGTGGAACTTCCTTCCCAGTGACATTAGATCCACTCCCTCCCTCCTGACCTTCAGAAAAAGACTTGGTCATGGGACCAAGCCTTTGGAGAACAATCAGTGCAATAGGTGGGAATGAAGTAAGCGTAATATGATTGGAATGGCTCCAGGACTATGACTTTCTAATGTGTAGTTTTAATAGCTGATTATAATGTATTAATGTATTGTAATAATTATGCTTTAATTTTTTATTTTAATTATTTTAAAGTTTGTATATATTGTATCTGTTAGTTATTTGTATGGCATTGAATATTGTCAACTTGGAAGCTGCTCAGAGTCCCCTTCAGGGTGAGAGAGAGCTGGGTAAAAATATAGTAAGCAAATAAATAAATAAATAGTTTCTATCAAGGAGCGCTCAGAGTAGAAGTGCAAGGGAGAAGAATGAAACTCCATTCGCTTGCTCCAAACACCAAGACTTGAGAAATAAGGTCAGAAAAAGGTAGAATAACATAGAGAAATAAGTGGCACTTGAAGAGATCCAAATGATTAAAGCATATTGTAATGACAAGTAGAGTAAGCAGATCTGGAGAGATGTAACTAAATCTTAAGTTCAATACCCAACAACCCTAATTTAATGGCCCCTTTATATCCCCCCTCGAGGTGTCGTGGTGAGGGGGCTTGCGGGGTCCAATGATCCATTGAAGTTCATTTCAGGACCCACAATGGATACTAAAATATATGGATGCTCAAGTCTTATTATTCAGAATAACATAGTAAAATGGTGTCTCTTATATAAAACAGCAACATTCAGGTTTAGATTTTGGTTTTTTGAAAGATATTTCTAAGATGTGGATGGTTGTGTCTGTGAATACAAACTCTATGGATATGGAGAGCCTGTAGTAGCAAGAAATTAGAGATGAAAAAGACTTGTGTCAGAGTCCCTATGAAGTTCTGGAGGGCCAGTGACTAGACTAGATTAGACTGACAAATAAGTCAGCCTGGTAAAAGATAGTCTCATACGACCTCATCGGATGGGGCAATTTGTCCATTGTACACTGCTTGCTTTCCCATTTTGCCACAGAGCCCATTACATGACGCACATCTACTACAGAATGAATTAGTGCTTTTTAAAATTTCTCCCAGGATTTCCTATGCTCTCATTTTTTGCCACTCTACTCAAGTAGAGGAGGGTTCGTTCTCTATTAGAGTTAAGGTAAAGTGTTCGAGGACCTTATCACACAGTACAATACTCTGTCCCTGATGTTCTTTGCATACTAGTTTATATGGGTCCTATTACATGATGCATGGTCCATTTCATAGGCAAAACATGGATGGGAATTGACTCAACACATCTTTAACTTCTCTGCGCATGTCAGAGGTGTAGTATTTGACATGTGATTATACACCCATATGCAGCTCAGTTCATATGCAGCTCATGTGGTGTTGTGGTGACGTCTCTTTCTGGGTGTGCTCTGGGAGTGGTCTTTTCTTTCTGCTCAATACTCCTTCATTGGATTGGCCAGTAGTACACTTCTGGTGGCTGTCAGAGAAAGACCTCAGGTAAAGCCATATATATTTGCCATTTTCCAATTATTGTTTCCTTTCTTTAAAAAAAATAAAATTTCAAAACTGTGCCATAGGGACAATAAATGTTTTTGTGTTTCTCCATTGGGATGAATGTTACAATCTTGTGTAGTTGCACAAAATTTGTCAAAAACAAACCCCTTTTAAAGGAAGACGATGATATTGGGCAAGGTTTCTTAAGCTTTTTCAACTTGGAACTCCTTTTTACATGAGATTTTTTAAGTGAAGGCAGAGATATATGCCTGTGCTCAGAAGATGAGGCATTGAGATCTAAAGAGAAGGCGATGCAGGGGACAGAAGGAAAGGCAAAGAGACAGGCACACAGTTGGGAGAGGAGGTGCAGGGGACAATTACATCTACCTCATTTGGAGTCTCGACCCAGCATCTGTGACATAGTGGATGGATTTGAAAGAAACATCCTTTTGCTATGTGATAAGTCAAAGGCACATTGTTTTATTAGATAGGGGAAGGAGAGAAACAGCGCGTGATGGGTGGATATGCGTCCAGTAAATATACAGTATTCACCAAGGCTGCTTAAACCATGGGTTGCCAATTAAAAATACATTTTCTGTGGTGCACATGATAAGGTCCTGAATTGACCCAGGTTTTGGGGGTAATTTTTTTAACCAAATTCTCTAGCCTTATACAGTACATAAGTGTATGCAATGTTTTATGTAATCCTTTTGCCATTCTAATACCTCTGATAATCCTTTCAGCCCAAAGCTGGAAAAACTGCCCAGAGCTGGGGAAAACTGTTTTTTGTACAATGGCCGGCCAAATCTACACTGACCATTTAATGCTGTTGGAAACTAGCTTTAAATTGCGGCAACCAGACAACCAACACCCACAAAAAATGCATGAAAGAAAGCCATTAATGTGCATCAGTTTTCTGTGCTTTGTGTAATTACTATTCAGGCCTCAAACTGGTTCCAGGATTTCTTTTGTAATCATCTGAACAACAAAACCACTTTCTTCAGATCCTATTTGAAACTGCATTTAAGGGTCAATGTACTGGGAGCCTATATCTCCCTCAATCCTGCAACCTGGCCTAATCAGTGGTTGCGCTCACTGGAAGATTCTTGTGGCTTAATGCATAAAAGGTAGACTAACGGACTACTCAGAAATGAAATCAATCTGTAACAAAACAAATAAGTGGGCAACTTGATTATACCCTACCTTCTTTCAGATAGGTTGTTGTTAGTTGTCATCAGGTTGATGAGTGCTTATGAGTCCCCTATGAATGAGAAATATCAGAGTTACTTTGTTATCAACAACCCTGCTTAGATCTTGCAAATTTAGAGCTGTGGCTTCCTTGATAGCGTTTCCACCTGTATACATGGTCTTACGGAAATATTCCTATTGCCTTCCCAAGCATTACTGTCCTTTTTTTGGAAAATAAAATAAAATATAAAAACAGAAAAAGAAATAAACTGTACTACATTCTATCACGAGCATAAATCACAATGTAAAAACTATACGCAATAAAAAGAAAAACAACAAATAGGGGAAATCATTAATCCAAACTACTTAAAGTCCCCTATATCAACTACTACCACCCTACTACCCACCCCACAAAAAATAGAAAAAGCTTAAAATTTTATTTTCCAATACAAACCAAACATATAAGTAGTATATATCATTAACTTCCTTAAATTTACTTAACAAGGATTTAAACTTCTACCAAATAATCATCATTCAAAGAATTAATATTGAAAAGCCACAAGTGTTATTTTTCATTGTTGTTCATTCGTTCAGTCGTCTCAGACTCTTTGTGACCAGCCCACGCCATAGCTCCCTGTCGGCCGTCACCACCCCCAGCTCCTTCGAGGTCAGACCAGTCACTTCAAGGATGCCATCCATCCATCTTGCCCTTGGTCGGCCCCTCTTCCTTTTGCCTTCTTCCTTTTTCATAGAATCATAGAATTGAAGAAACCACAAAGGTCATCCAGTCCAATTTCATTCTGTCATACTGGAAAACATAAAGCACTCTGGATAGATGGCCATCCAGCCTCTGTTTGAAAATCTCCAGAGAAGGAGACTCCAGCATGCTCCAAGGAGACAATATCTTCCACCGTCAAACAGCACTGACCATCAGGAAGTTCTTTTACTTGTTTATGTGGAATCTCTTTTCCTGGAATTTGAATCCATTGCTTCATGTCCTAGTCTCCAGGGCAGCAGAAAACAAGCTTGTCCACACCTCAATGTGACATCCTTTCAAATATGTAAACATGGCTTTCATGTCCCCTTTCAGTTTTCTTTTCTCTGAGCTAAAAATGTCAAGCTTCCTAAGCTACCCCTCACAGGGCTTGGCTTCCATTTTGGTCACCCTTGTTTGGATGTCTGTAGCTTGCCAATATCTTCTGTGAACTGTGGTGGTCAAAATTGGAGTCTTTCTTTCTTTCTAAAAGTTAATAAAGCTTCCAAATTATTGCTTTTTCTAATAGGTCATGTCTTCTCATGATAAGTGTGACACTCTCAGTTATGACACTCTCAAGCTAAACTCTCAGTTTAATCATCTTTGCTTCTAGGGAAAATGACTACATCAAAATGACTTTCCAGACGGCTAACTAATATTCAAGAAGAAAACATTAGGATGCATGCTGTGTGTGCAATGAATGATATACGCAATCCTCCTTTTGATCCAATACGAGAATGGCAAGGCATTGTGGCTTTGGCATGTGGCTGTGGAATGACTGTACCGCTGTAGTCAGTGGAAGTGATGCAGTGTTACTCACACAGTACTTTAAAATGTGAAGGGTCACTTGAAACACATTCCAAAAATGTATTATATTAGGAAAATATCCTTTAGGGATACATACATATTACAGAGGCAGGAGTTTCAAACAAGACTGTGCATCTATATCATCTGCATGTTTTGACTTGTGAATTACTGGGGCTTTTTTTTACAATGTAGCATTTGGGCACAGACAGTGGAAACCAGTGGTTAAGTTAAATACTTAACTTGCTCCTGAATGGGAAAAGAGTTTAGGAAGTGATGTTTGAAAGGTAATTTGAGATGGAATTTGTTATGAAGGCAAAAAGTAACTCCCTTTTGTAAGGGGGGAAAACTATTTTCTGTGCCATTTTGGGGAAAAATCATTGTTTATAAAGTCTTAAGTAACAACCAAAAGTTTGTAAAAGTTCCTTCAAGACATTGATCAAATTATTCCTGCCAAAAGAAGAATGAGTAAACATTACTAAGTGCACACTAGGGCTACCTAGACTAGGGTCTTTCTTTTCCTAGATATGTCCTCTTTTTTCAGAGCCCAATTTCTTTATTAGTAGTAGTATTACCCTCATTATTACTGTTATCAATAATTAATTAAATTTATATATCAAATGTACATGAAAGTAATCATTGCGGTAGGTGGTTTGATGCAGTCAGTTGCTAAATATTTGAGTTTTTTTTCTCTTTTCATAAAATAATAACCCTGGTTACGTACATGAGAGCCAGTGTGGTATAATGGTTCAAAGTGCTGGACTCACATGATGTTGTGTGACTTCCAATGGAGGCCTTGTCCCAACTAAGGTATGTTGCAGGACACTTTTCCCACAACAGAGGAGGCTTCCCTTGCCAAAAGGGTGACACCTCCCCTCATGTGATGGGGAAAGTGTTGCCAAGAGGGAGCTGTATGGAAGCGACAGAGTCACCCCACTGCTCCTCTCCTTTCTCAGTGAAGCCAGGTGAAGCATCCTGTTTTGCCGAGAAAGGATGTAGAACACACCTCACCATGCTAAAAAAGTGGAGGTGGCTCTTAATGAGACATGCCATATTATCACAGGGTGTCTGCACCCTCAGGGGTGGCTCAACCCATTACGCAAAGTAAGCATTTGCAGTATAGTTGATTTTGCCCAGGGGCGCTCTTGAAGCGCTCTTGGGGGAAAATAGACCTTGACATATGCGAGTTGTAGTTACTGGGATGTATAGTTCACCTACAATCAAAGAGCATTCTGAACTCCACCAATGATGGAATTGAACCAAATATGGCACACAGAACTCCCATGACGAACAGAAAATATATATTAGTGATTGGTTGGGGGGGGGGGGCAAAATACTGTTTGCTCACCGTTGAAAATTACCTTTGAAAATTACTGTTGAAAATGTACACCACTTCCCACCCGACATCTGCTGGGAAGTAGCAGCTAATAGTGAAAGGACCAAGGCAGTGACATCTCCAGCCCATCCCTGTTCGGATATCAACCAGCATGCCAATGCCTTAAATCAAGAAATAGTTTTGTACGATCTACAGAGACACTCACAGGAACACCTCAGCAAGTGAGAGTCCAAAAGTGGCAGGCTAAAACCCGGAACCTCAAACCATGGCTAATACCAAATGAGAGACTTCCTCCTGGGCACACAGAAGACTGGGTGACTTGGAAGGCACTGAACAGACTGCTCTGGCACCACAAGATGCAGAACTAACCTTAAGAAATGTGGTCACAAAGTTGAGTCCATGACATGCGGGTATGGAGAAGAGCAAACCACAGATCACCTCTTACAATGCTGTCTGAGCCCTGCCACATGCACAATGGAGGACCTTCTTATAGCAACACCAGAAGCACTCCAAGTGGCCAACTACTGGTCAAAGGACATTTAATATAATGCCAAGTTTTCAAGCTTTGTGAGTTTTTTTTTGTTTGTTTGTTGTAAATACATTACAACTGTACGCTTGGTTTGCTCCTGATACGATAAATAAATAGTTGCTACAAATTGAATTCAAGCTATAAAAGTAGTTTGTCCACAGTTAATTCACAAGAAACAAAAGGAGGGGCAGAATCTCACCCTTTCCAGTAGGCTCAGAAAGAAGCAAATTGTAGCAGTATCCCAATGTGTCATTAATATCTTTTGCTGTCTTGATCACACACTGATGTTACTTGGCTGCAACTGTTTTCATCTGTCACATTAGTCCCATCCATTCCCAGAGCAAAATTTGTTAGGTCCTTTCTAAACTGGAATTCAAATGTCAAAAGAAAAAAGAGTTTTCTCACTTCTGTTCTACTGAGGTGGAAGTTCTCTTATGTCTGTGAGCTAAATAGGCTCAATCTGGTTTGTACTTGGATGGAGGCCAACAATGAATACCAGGTGCTGTGGGCTATTTTTCAAAAGAAGGAATAGGCAAAATCATATATCTACGGTATTCCTTGCCTAAGAAAACCCTATGAAATGCATGAGGTCACCATATGTCTGACAGGTGAACTTCAGATAAATACACAAACACATTGCCATATACTTTAACATCAGTCACTGAGGCTCTGCTCCAAGGAATGTCTGTGAAAATTCAGATAAGAGGTTTTACTCTTTTTTAGGAGAGACCTACCAGATTCCAGCTTTTGGAGCCATGTTATGTTATTTATTGATTTAGAAAGAAACTTATCCTCATTTCACCTTCCTTTGGGATTTAGTGCTTTGTTTTGAGATGACAGTATGTTACAAAGTCAATAGAACAACAGGCCAAAATACAGTACTTTTACTAGAAAAAATTCTGTGCAGAAAAAAATGTGCACAAAGTACACTGGTTTTAGCATGAAACCATTATTGTCACCCTCCCAAAAAACCCTTTCTGATGTTTTTGTATACAATGTTTTCATTACAATTTCCTGGAATGTGAAAAGTCTTATAGAGCAGTAGCTGTACCTGCCACACATTGCTGTGACCAACCTTCCCTCCCTCCCTCCCTCCCTCTTTCTTTCTTTCTTTCTTTCTCTCTCTCTCTCTCTCCTTCCTTCCTTCTCTTCCCTTCCCTTCCTTCCCCCCCCCCCCACTTTTCTTTCCCTTCCACTTTCTCCCCGTTCTTCCTTCTCTACCTATTCTTGGACTGCAACTCCCAGCAATCCTCCAGATCTATCTATCTATCTACCTATCTATCTATATCTAGTTTATCTATCTGGAGGATTGCTGAGAGTTGCAGTCCAGGAATAGGAAATGGGAAATATGCAGGGATTGGGATGCTCTCAAAGAAATCCAAGGAGAAGAAAGCTTGCATCTTGGAAGCAGTGCATTTTCATCATCCTCCTCTCCCAAAGGGCCTGGTCTAGGTGATGCTGGGAGTTGTAGTCTGGAAGGGAGTGTGGATATGCTATTGTGTGGAGGTTTTTTGCCCGGGGAGCTGTTCTTGCATATGCACTGTAGCATCTTTTTACTTTTTTTGGCTTTTTAAGTCCCTTCCCTGTGTTTTTCAGTGTTTTTATGAGTGACAGTCATTCATTGGCCTGATAGGTGTATTGTGTCCAAATTTGGTGTCAATTTGTCCAGCAGTTTTTGAGTTATTTTAATCCCACAAACTAACATTACATTTTTATTTATATAGATTTCCTTTTTTCAGTGGAGTGCTTTGACATATCAAGAGCTCCTTCTCATCAAGTATGAGAATGTTTAATGACTGTCTGTAATGTTGATGTTGGAAACCGGCCTGAGTCCCTTGATGGAGGTGAGAAGACCAGTATACAAAACTGCTAAATAAATAAATATTCGTTACATCATCTTTATGAATATGAGGTTCCAAATTCAACCCCCAGTATTAGCAACTAAACAATCTCCAATGTGGAAAAAGCAATACAGAACCTTTGTAGAATCAATCTGAACAGAAAATGTTGAATTAGATAGAGCCATGTTAGAATCATAGAATCATAGAGTTGGAAGAGACCTCATGGGCCATCCAGTCCAACTCCCTGCCAAGAAGAAGGAATATTGCATTCAAAGCACCTCTGACAGATGGCCATCTAGCCTCTGTTTAAAAATCTCCAAAGAAGGAGCCTCCACCACACTCTGAGGTAGAGAGTTCCACTGCTGAACGGCTCTCACAGTCAGGAAGTTCTTCCACATGTTCAGATGGAATCTCCTTTCTTGTAGTTTGAAGCTATTGTTCCACGTCCTAGTCTCCAGGGAAGCAGAAAACATTATCTTAGTATAAGGCAGCTTACTTTGTGTATATACTTTATGCATATGTTTTGGGATGAAAAACAGATTTGACATGTCATAAAACAAATATGAAAATATAGTCAGGGCCATACAAGAGCAAGGGAATCTGTGTTAACAAACAGGGAAATCATTTGCTCATTGGCATTAGTTCGACTGATCATCATCTACTAAGTTTCCCAGGAAAGAAATTATATTGGCCTACAATCACTCTTCACAAAGTGTTGCCTTTCGCTTTCAGTAGTCGTATTTACTTATTTTAAAAGATTCTACATTATATTCCATTTTAAAAAAAATGTAAAGGCCCTCATAGCAGCTTGCAGAAACAAATCTTATCTATCAAATGTCAATCAAAAAGTGATTGTCACAACCTACATACAATAGGAACTGAAAATATGGTAAAGTGGCAAATTCAGGGTCAATGCTAGTGGAGAACATCCATTGAAATGAATGATACTTAATGATCACAGGTAATTTATGTCCTACTGACTTCGATGCGTCTACTTTAGATAGGACTGATACTGGATTTAGACCAAAAGTTGTCAGAATAATATAAATTGGAATCACTACAAAACATCATTGATTAAGTGGATATTCTATTAAAAATAGGACAGACTTGGTTAAGTCAAGAAATCAAGTTTTGGTGCTGTATTTGGAATAGCTGTCCTCCAAAGGACATGGCAGGGCAATTGTTCTTGTGAAGGGTTTGGAAACATGAGTTTTTGGAACACAACTCTCACAATCTCTTAGGACCTTTTCAGATGGCAGTATTAAGAAGGATCATTAAATTAAGAGGGGAATAGGGAGCTGATTGTACCTTCCAGGACTCACTCGCTCATTTTCATTTGTTCTCCTCTCATCGGACTTTTAGTGCTTCCCCGTAGGCACCTGCTATTTTCCTTATCACACATAGGCAATAAGTCTCCAGCTTTCTTTCTTCATGAAAGTTTGCCAGAATCCCTTTCCATGGAATGCAATAGTTCGGCATCTAAACCCATTGGACCCTTGAGACATAGATGCTGCTTTAAACCATTGCTTTCCATGAGATCCAATTTATTTTGCATCTAAATCCATTGGACCCTTGAGACAGAGATTTGTTTTAAAACATTGCTTTCAATGGGATGCAATTTTTCTGCATCTAAACCCATTGGGCTCTTGAGGCAGGGGTGCTGTTTTAAAGCATTGCTTTCCATAGGAAGGAGTAATCATACATTTCTATAAACAGGGATAACAGCTCTATGCTAAGTCCAATATTATAATTGGAACAAATCACCAAAAGAAAATTGCTTGTTCTATGTTCAATGCGTCTATTACATTATATCTCTCATTAATAATTTTAAAAAAAGAAATATGTGAAGAGAAGAAGTTATTATGCACTTCTGTAAAAAGCGATGACAGTTCGCTGCTAAGGAGCACCCATCAGAATGCCCCTTTACACCATGGCAAGCTTTGAAACAGAATGAAGACTGTCAAGGACATGTTGTTTTGAGCCAAAATAACAGGTCCTTGGTGCTATTTTGGCTAAATTCACGATTGCCCCACATCATTACAGATCTGCCTAATTTCACTATTGTCTGTAGTTATGTGATGGGGGGGGGGCACTTTTAGGAGTGATGACCGAAAGTCATCTGATGGCAGCCATTACTCCCAGTAAAGTTACAGTGGCTGCCCATAAAATTGGAGGTGGGGGCTATAAGTGTGATGTGATAGTTAACTGGTATAGCAACTAGCAATGCTGATTTGAGTAAGGAGGGGTGGTGATTCAAAAAAGTAAGTTTTCCTTCCTCTGGATTCATCTATGCAGAAGAATCCTGCTTCTTATGGATCAGCCTTAAAACAGAAGCAGTCTTTGACTTATGGCACCCATTTGAGTGAAAAGTGAGGGGAGGCTAACATGCAACTGAAAACAACTCATGTGAGTAAAGGTTTTGTCAGTTCGGGCTCTTTGATTGTCATGGCAGTGGAGTCATTAAGCTTGGGGCGTAATTCCTGTTTCTCTCTTCCAAACAAAGTCACTTTAATAACATTATTTTTGCTCACGTAAATCTTCTTTACTGTGTAATTACAACAAGGAAACTAGGTCAATAATAGATATCTCAGTATTTTAAGCTTTCTAAATGCATTATTTAGCAAGGAACTGCAAAGCTTGCCATTAACACAGGTCCAGAGGCATAGGTAAATAAATTTAAATAGAGTTTATGTTTTAATCTTTTATTCTTTTTTTTAAAACAATAAATGCCTATGCTAAAGAGGATCTAAGTTAGATGAGCTACTGCTGTTTTCCAAAGCCTCCAATCACTCAAAGAAGTAAGCTATTGCATGATTAAGTACTACATTTCAAGATTACTAATTTTTGTTGTTTATTTTGAAATTATGAGAACTTTTTATAAGATCTTTATTTTAATTTTAAAAGCTTTTGTAGATTTGAACATACCTTAAAAATAAAATCGAAACATATACTTAAACATTTTCAATGTGGGAGAAAGGAAAATCAATTAACTTGTCTTTCCAGGCGGAAAGCTTTCACCTGATCCCCAAGGTTAGGGCCAGCTAGAACAGACTATTTGATAAAATGGCATTTATTTATCTATCAATTCACCATTACACAATTGAGTCAATGGATCTGCTCAAAGATCATACCATAAAAATGTACCAATTTGACTGGGACAGTCCTATTTGATAAGGAGGAGGAGGAGGGGAGAAGAAATTTTATTTCTTATCCTGTGGCTCAAGGCGGGTTTCAACACAATTAAAAACATGAACATTGCAAAAAATATTTCTATAAATACATATTAAAATACACAAAACAGACACCACAGGACATGAGTTTAAGATTCATAGTAAAAAAAAAACCTCTCTGAGTAGGCCTGCCAGACTTAGATGGTATTTAAATTCCAACCGCTGATCTAGCCGTTGGGGCTCTATTGGCAGGTCATTCCAGAGTCTTGGGGCAGCCGATGAAAAGGTCCTCTAGGTGGTAGTCACAGGTTGGGTTCTGGCAGGCTAGAGCAGATGCTCCCCCAAGGATTTAAGTGTTTGGGGCAGATTGTACGGGAGAAGGCAATCTGGAAGGTAATTTGGACCCAAACCATGTAGGACTTTAAAGGTCAAAACCAACACCTTGTAATTTGCCCGGAAACTAGTTGGCAGTCAGTGGAGTGAAATTAGAATAGGTATAGTTTGCTCACTCCTAGATGTTCATGTTAACTAATCTGGCTGCTGTATTTTGAATCAATTGGAGTTTCCGAACTTGGTACAAAGTTAGTCCAATGTAAAGCGCATTGCAGAAGTCCAACTTTAAGATTACCAGCACATGCGCTACCGTCTTTAGGTCTTCCAAATCTAGGAAGGGGTGCAGCTGGCATATCTGCCACAACTGATAGTAAGCACTCCTGACTCCATCTACTTGGGTTGATATTTGATATTCTGGTTTCTTCCTCCAACTTTCTCTCTTTGGCCACATCTATACTATGTGAAACTGGATTATAGGGTCACTCATATAATACAGTTCAATACAGTTAAACTGCATTGTATGAGCCTACACTGACCATATAATGCAGTTTCAAACTACATTATATGGTAGTTTAAATGGGGCCCTAGCCTCAATTGCTGCAAACTGAGTTCAAAGTGCAAAAGTTGTTTGACTCAATTAACTTAGTAAGGAGAGAGGAAAGGAAGGTGGGACTTTGCCCTTCTCATTATGCTCAAGCAAAAGCAAACTGTTCATGTGTTCTCCCTCCCTTTTTCAATTTGCAGTATATGGCAGTGTAGATGGGACCTGAGAGTTTGAGATTTCATTCTATGATTTTCCCACCCTAGTCAATGCATAGTAACATTATACCATTCTGCTTCTGACTTTGTGGCCATTTTGAGTGACCTAGGGAACAGTCAGGAGCATGGTGTGATATGGTAACCTTGCTGAAACTGTGTCCCTCTGTGTCTGTCCAATTCTTATAATAAGAAAACACCTGGGCCACCAATATTATATTATGTTCCAAAAGGGAAGAAGAGTAAAATAAGGGAAAATAATGTAACTGATATTGCTTCTTGTGCCATTCAGACATATTCTTGGCTGTTTATAATATGTTACAGGTGTTTTTTATAGTCTTATGAACCAACTGAGGAAACAGGAACTGCATAATCAACTACATACTTACCATGTAGACAGGAAGGCCTAGATTACAGTATTGTAATTCTAATTTTTGTAATAATTTCTGAAGTGTAGATGTACAAACTCTAATTCATTATGCATTTAAAATAATAATAATAATAATAATAATAATAATAATAATAATACCAGGTGACAGTCGCATTGAGGAAAAACAACAGGAAAAACTCAGCCACTATCAGGACCTCAAAACTGAACTCCAAAGGCTCTGGCATAAACCAGTACAGGTGGTCCCAGTGGTCATCGGCACACTGGGTGCCATGCCAAAAGATCTAAGCTGGCATTTGGAAACAATAAACATTGACAAAATCATGATCTGTCAACTGCAAAAGGCCACCTTAATTGGATCTGTGTGCATCATTCTAAAATACATCACACAGTCCTAGACACTTGGGAAGTGTTTGACTTGTGATTTTGTGCTATGAAACCCAGCATATAGATCTCATTTGCTGTGACATACTGTGTTTTTGTGTCATAATAATAATAATAATAATAATAATAATAATAATAATAATAGCTTTATTTTTTGTATCCTGTCACCATCTCCTGAAGGGATTCGGGGTGGCTTACATGGGGGCCAAGCCCAGTTAAATAGAGTTAAAATATAACACAATAAAAATACTCATACAAAACATCAAAAAAACATAAACCATCAACCATCAACCAACAACCAATAGCCTAGCATAGTGAACATATTCAGAACTAAGGGACGAGGCAAGGGCTTGTGCAACACAACTGCAAGGACAGGGTGACAGCAAAGTGCAGGAGCCAGATGATAAGTTAGGACTTGAAGGGCCAAGTCAGTTAGTGCAATACAACTCCGGGGGCAGGGACAATGGTAGAGTGCAAGAGCCAGATATTAAGTTAAGGCTAGAAGGGCCAATTCATCTATTAAACCGATAAATCAAAGGCACATTGGAACATCCACATTTTTAAGTCTTTACGGAAGGTGGACAGGGTAGGCACTAATCTAATCTCCTTGGGGAGAGAGTTCCAGAGTCGGGGGCCACCACTGAGAAGACCCTTTCCCTCGTCCCAACCAACCACACTTGTGACGGAGAAGGAGAAAGGCCACCTCAACGGATCCTAAAGCTTGCATAGGTTCATAGGTGAAGATGCAATCGCAAAGATAGGCTGGACCGTTTAGGGCTTTGTAGGTAATAACCTGAACCTTGAATTGGGGTGGGAAACTTATTGGCAGCCAGCGGAGCTGTTTATAAATGATCTAGAAAAATGTTGTGCAATGCACTGCAAAAAAGAGCTATTTGGTATCATAAAGTAGAAATGTTGGAAAGGGACCTTAGCACTTGGTGGTTTGAATTTTGATTTGGTTGTTTCCTTTCTCTCTCTTTCTGTGGATGAGAGGAGGAAAGAGGGAAGTAACCCTTATATGGCAATTTCAGAAATATTCTAACAGAGTCGAGCACTCTGTTAGAATACCCAAAGGTAAAATTTTCCAACAATGTGATCATAATCTTGGCATCTCATAACACCTAAGATTATTTCACCCAGAATAGATATATATGAAATACAAGAGAATCTCTCAGATTGTCATCTTTTTAGCATATTTCACTGCATGATTGTCACCATTGCATAATCATAGCACCCTGGGTTTTTTAGTCCAAAAATTGGTTTCTAGCTTTTATCACATAATTGTCACATGGCATAATTCTATTAGATAAACTCAATAAAGAGCTGTAGGCTCAAGGGGAGTGGGTGAGCAGGAGAAGCTGTCATGCACCTCATTTTCTCCAACTGCTCTTCCACTCACTCTGCCCATTCTCTTGGCATGGTACTTCACTTCTCAGTAGTGAATAGGAAGAAAGAATAGAGGAGAAAGCCTAAGAAGATGGGTCAAGAGGAAGAGCCAAAGTCAAGGATTGGCTGGCTGGAGCAGTCACTCAAGGGCCACAGTGAATTAGTGTATTTCATAGTTAGAGAGTGCTTAAGCTTTCAATCTAACAATGACCACATTTGGACTCCACAACTGCAGATGAGGCAATTGATGTGTATGCAGCTCAGCTCAGCAAAACAAGCAAATGTTGTCTGTGTTTCATTTACTGCAGGATCTGAAACTAGAACTTTAAATTGTCCAAATAAAGTTGTTATCCTGGTTACGGTTGTCCTTTTGAACTGGGCATTTAACACCCACAATTTTCATCATAATTATAATTGTACATATATGTATAAATACACTTTTAAAAACATTTTTCCTTTTAAATTTATTAAACACATTGGACACATTTTTAAACATATAAACATGACTGATCCATTCTAAAAACACTAATCAATAGAAATACTCAATGGAAGAGATGAGGGATAGGTGAGCATTAGCAACCAGAAGATTTTTTTTTCTTTGAAAATTCAAATTCAGTCGATATCATGATCCAATAGTGCAGAGCTTTCCAACCTGTGTGTTGGTCATTAGTGTGTCAGTTGCAATGTGTAGGTGTGTCATGCAAACATCAAATTTATACAATTCTTACACTCCTATTACTACTCATAAATGACAAAAATCTTGGAAATGTATGGTATCTTATAAATCATGTAGGTTTTTGTGAGATATATTGTGTTCATTATTACAATTTATGTATGTCTCTATTGATTTAACCTCTGGTTTGCTAGTAAAACAAAATTACTATGTTGCAAAATGCTGCATGGGTAAAAAGTGTGTTGCCAACATGAAATGCTTGGAAGCTCTGCAATAGTGTATCAAACTGCATTTGTGTATTTGTGTATTTGTGGAGTATATTTGATGCCTACCATTTTCAGTTTCTACCTAAGAACATAATTATTGAGATACAGTTTGCATTTTTTTCTCCATCTTCCTTCTTTCATTTTTCTTTCTTCTTAGTTACATCACCATTGTGGAACTACCTTTAATTGATGCTCTGTTGGTCCCACCTCTGTTTCTTCAAAAGTTGCTTCAAAAATCCAGCAGATTTTTAGAGGAACTTTAGTGAGGAAGGAGTGTAATATATAGGTCTGCTATGCTTTTAGATTCTTTTTTATTTTATTTTATTTGTTATAATTGTTGAGGCATCAAATTGTTGCCAATTGTGAACAGCTCCGAGTTGCCTCTGGGCTGAGAGGGGTGGTATATAAATGTGGTAAATAAATAAATGATAATGTTGATTTTTAAAGGAAAATATTTTAGTGTATTGGTTTGAAACACAGTGGGTAGAAAAGACTCATTGAATCATTTTTGCTCACCAATGTGTTGATTTGCTGCTCTATAATTGTGTGTTCTTTTTAGGTCAGTGATAGGATTTTGTGGCTTTAATTGTACCGTGCTCACAATCACTTTGAGTTCCAATCTCATGAGAAGAGAAATATAATGTATTACTATATGATCCCCTTATTCACAGACTTGATATCCACAGTTTCACTTACCCACACTCTAAAAGAATCTTTCTGGGAGTATTTGTGGGCTTCTCTAGGTCCTCTAGTGCTATTATATGGTATGCTTTTGACCCATATAGAGTCAAACTTTAGGGTTCACTATTATCCGTGGTTCCATGTATCCATGAGAGATCGTGGAATGTATCCCCATTGTATATGGGAGATGTACGTATAACATATTAGTTAGTTACTTAATGGAGCCCCCAGTGGCACAATGGGTTAAATCCTTGTGCCAGCAGGACTGCTAACCAAAAGATCAGTGGTTTGAATATGAAAAGTGGGGTGAGCTCCCGTTTGTCAGCTCCAGCTTCCCATACTGGAACATGAGAGAAACCTCCCATTACTTCATTCATTTAAATCCTACCCTTTCCCAGTATGAGACCCAAGGCATCTCACAATATATTGTAAAACCAAATGCAGTTAAAACAAGGGACAATACTAAGGTAAATAGTCAATAAATAAAGCATAAAATTGATTGTATGAAACAGTTTAATGGTATGTTATTTAGTTGGTTGGTTGGTTGGTTAGTTGGTAGGAATAAATGTATGATTTATTCCTACTGTAATTATGTAAATGTCATGGCCTGTTGGTAGGATTCTTGGTTATATATTTGATGTTGAAACCTGAAGGGAAAGATCTAGCTATTACATTATTTGCCCGTGTGCGTGTTGTGTGTGGTGGTGTTTCTAACTATGTGTGAAAGTGTACTTATAAACTTGCATAGTTGAGTATTCATTGTATGTTTATGCAGATATTTGAGAATATCCATAAATAAATCCTATGTGGTAATGGAAAACTATCCTGCTGAGAAATTTCAAAGAAAAGCCATTTATTATGTGGAATTGGTGCAGAATATTAATAGTGTTATTTGTGCACAAATGAGAAAGATATGACATGGGCAGGTAATTGATGTCTTTAATAAGGACACTGTAACTCTTCTGCTGGAAGTAATCCCTCAAGTTTATAGAAAGAAGGCAAAATATTTGGGGTGGTAGTTCCTCAGATAAATCAGGACGTGAAGAATATTCAGTTGATCACACTTGTGCTATCAATAAAACATTTTATCTGTCAAAGGAACAGCTTTTATTTAGACACCAACTTTCCCTTCCTCTTTCTTTTTGAAACAATTCTACAGCAATGTGTCTAAAAAGATAAACAGCCAATTGAAGTCTCTACCTGTGTGAATGGCAAATGCTTCTCAGTGTGAAATAGCACCAGATGATTTAAATGATGAAGAGTCTTGTTTTCCACCCAGCTTAACTACATATGAAATTATTGGAAGACAATTTAATTGAATACGTTGTTCTTGCCAGATGCCACACCCGTGAATACAATCAGGATGAGCAAGGATGGAAATATAAGCAAAATATGTTCACCAGCCTTGATCTGATCTGATTTAAGAGATCTAAGTCTAGGATAATAAGAAGGTAACAACATAGGGCAGTTCCAAACAGTCCTTTAACTTGGGAGCAATTGCGTTTGTTAAATGCGATTGCTCCAAGGTTAAAGTCCACACCCTAAAAGTGTGTGCTTTTGGGGGGGGGGGGTGTGTAAAAATCCCCTTCTGGAACCTTACGGGAGGACAGGGAGATAGCTCCCACCCCCTCCCCAAACTCCTTTAAAAAGCTTTAAAAAATAAAATAACTCATCCAACGACTATTAAACTGGTGCCCCTGCCCCCATTTTCCTGGCATTTCATTCCTACGCACCAGGACAGCCCTGGCACCAGTTTAATGGTCGCCAGTTGAGCTATTTTATTTTTAAAAGCTTTTTAATGGGTTTGGGGAGGGGGTGAGGGCTGTCTCCCTGTCCTTCTGGAAGGGGTTTGGGCTGGCTTTGTTAGGTTTCTTGGGCTCCATGAACTGAAGAAACACAAGATCTGTCAGGGGTGATTTGAATGCAATATTCCTGCTTCTTGGCAGGGGGTTGGACTGGATGGCCAATGAGGTCTCTTCCAACTCTTTGATTCTATGATTCTATAAGATAGCTATGTAGATGGGCACTGGAAATTGTGCAGAGCAATCCCTCGCACCTGTGTCTTTCCAGCTGACAGATTACCTCAGGACAAAGTGGGGTTTTTCTACTTTGTCCTGAAACTGTTCACTTCTATGTGGGCCATTGTTTTGTTTGGATGTCCTACGTAAAGAAGTGGGAGGGCACATGTTTTAGGGGCTTCCTGGATGGGCCCATAGATGGCTCCTGGGTTCCCAGTGGATGGAATACCAATGGAATCCACTCCAGGTCTTAAACCACCACTGTGCTGCTTATCTCAGAATCCTTATCATAGAGTCATAGAGTTGGAAGAGACTACAAGAGCCATCCAATTCAACTTTTTGCCATCTAGAAATACACAAATAAAGAATTCCTAACCAATGGTCATCTAGTCTCTGTTTAGAAATCTTTAAAATGGAGACTCTTCTACCCTGCAAGACAGTGTTCCATTGTTCAACAGCTTCTACTATTAGGAAATTCATCCTAATATTTAGGTGAAATCCTATTTTCTGTAGTTTGAATCAATTGCCCTACACTCCAGAGCAGCCGAAAACATGCTTTCTCAATTTTCAGTATGATATCAGATAATTAAATATAGCTAGTATTTACCACTTAAACTTCCCTTCTCCATGCTAAACACACCCAGCTCTAGTTGCTGGTTCTCATAGAGCAAGACTTCCATGACTTCTCACACCAGAAAAATCTGAGACTTCTATCTACATTACTAATACATTTTACTAAAGCAGAAGATTGGCCACAGACTGAACTTATATCTCTAATATGCATGCTATGGTGATAACATCTGCTTTGTTGAGCCAACCAAAAACAATAAAATGCATTGTGTTTAAAAAGCTTCACAAGCTTCCTCATCAGGTAGAGATATTATTGGTATTACTACTAATATTATCACTACTGCCACTATTTCCCCACCTGTCCCCAATTCAGGGTGGCTTATAACAATTAAAACAATCTATCATCCGATCCCTTACTGATGGCAGACACCAGTTTAGGACCAAAGCTTTCTTGGGAAATAAGGTGGAAATGAGTGATAGAGATAGGGCGGAGGGGGGATAGAATCAATTTTGGTCCCAAATTTTGGACAGTGGTTTGGTTCCGACGGTATACTCCAGGATGTGTAAATGAGCCCTCCATATAGCTGTAAGCTGAGGTGAATAAAGGCAACACAAAAACCAATAAAGTGTGGCTCCTCCTATTTTAAGTAACAAACCATATATCCCAAATACCCTTGTATATCATTTTAAAAATCAGAAGAAAACATGCTCTAGAAATGGACTTTGACCTATTTCTTGATAGCATTCTCCCATTTCACTACTAGAAAATGCCTCTTTTCTGTAGATTCTTATCTTTAATATTTTTCCACCAAGCTTTCTCAACATTCAAGAAACCTAGAGAGTAACCATTTTAAATATGTTTTCAAATCTTCTTTTAATTCCTAATTTATACCACGCCCAACTAGTGACAAAAGTAGCAAACATAACTCTTACAACTCCACCCTCTTGCATTTCACTGAAAAAATTCCATTGCTTTTGAATTTCATTTTAAAATATGTTATTTAATTTCTTTTTAAAAATGGCACACACATTTATTTTATGTGAGATTGAATGAGGATGACCAAACTTTCACCAAGTTAGTCATAGAATCATAGAATCATAGAGTTGGGAAAGACCACATGGGCCATCCAGTCCAACCCCCTGCCAAGAAGCAGAAATATTGCATTCAAAGCACACCTGACAGATGGCCATCCAGCCTCTGTTTAAAAGCCTCCAAAGAAGGAGCCTCCACCACACAGTAGTACACACCCACAGTAGTCCATGCCCTGGTTACATCATATATAGACTACTGCAACACGTTCTAAGTGGGGTAGCCTTTAAAAACTGTTCAGAAGCTTCAAATGGTCCAACGGACAGCAGCCAGGTTACTAACAGGAGCAGCGCTCAGGGAGCATACAACGCCTCTGTGGCGCCAGCTCCACTGGTTGCTGGTGTGCTACCAGCCACAATTCAAAGTGCTGGCTTTGACCTAAACAGTTCTGGCCCAACTTACCTGTCCGAACACATCTCCCCTTATGAATCAGCTAGGACTTTAAGATCGTCTGGGGAGGCCCTGCTCTCATTCCCTCTGGCAGGGACGAGAGACAGGGCCTTCTCAGTGATGGCCCCTCGGCTATGGAACGCCCTTCCTAGAGACTTTTGATCGGCCCCCTCTCTTTTAGCATTCTGGAGAAAAGTTAAGACTTGGCTGTTTGAGCAAGTGTTTGACAATGCAGTGTAACAGACATAGGAATATGGAACAACCAGATGACGATTTTGGACAATGTTTTTAATTAAGAGACACATATGATTTATGGTTTTTATTGATCTTGTTATGGTTTTATATTATATATTAATGTTTTTAATGTTATATGCTGTTGTTTGGCATTGAATTGTTGCCTCTGTAAACAGCCCTGAGTCTCCTGCAGGCTGAGAGGTGTGGTATACATATAAAGTAAAAAAAATAAATAAATAAGTTTTTTGCTTGCAGATTCAGCTGCTGCAGATTTTATCTTGAGTTTTCGATGTAAGACCTCCCACATTAAGAACAAGGCATGCTCTTCTTTATGTGTGTGCATCTCTTAGAGGTTGGAAATTCTTGTAGGAATGGGAGGTCTGTCGAGTAATCTAGTGCAATATTGGTAATTGAACATAGGAATGGAACAATGGACGACGAACCTGGACTACGCTTTGATGATGGGACGATTGGGCTGGTTATTGTAATAATTGTTTAGTGTAATTGCTTGTTGTTTATTAAGTGGATAATGTGTTAAGTGGTCAATTGTTATATGTGCATTGAATTATTGCTGTTTTTATTGTGTGTAAACCGCTGTGAGTCGCCTTCGGGCTGAGAACAGCGGGATATAAGCAAAGTAAGTAAATAAAGTAAATAAATAAAATGACCATAGTCACTGGAGAATTCTGGAAGTTACAAGCTGAAGAAGAAACTCCTTCAAGCTCTGGCAGATCACAACAGATTTCCAGAGGACAGGCAAGCATACAACTGAAGCAAAATCAGATAACAAATGTATTGTTTTTTGGATGTCTGGTCATTTTTGGGTGCTTATTTTGAGTTTTCACTAGTTCCTGGCCTATCCCTCCTGGGTAATTGCAGAGCAATTCCTGTTTATCAGTCATAACAAGGAAACTGGCCAATTACAAGACTGTTACATAATTTTCTACAGCACAAAGGACAATTGTGCATTTCAATTCTTTGGCTGCATTGATCTTCACTTCAGGCACAGATTGAGACAAATCTATTGAGTGTGCATTCCTTGCCGGTGCATTTTTTGAAAACTCTCAGTCATCCCTTGTTACATAATGAGCTACTAGCACAGTCAAGGGAACACTTGGCCAATGCAGGCTCTCAAAATGCAAACACAACTGAAAAGCACAGTTCTGTTTTTTCTTTTAATTTGGTGCCAGATTGACACCCATACCTCCTGTCCTAATGCACATCCATACAGTGCAGTTCATCCCAAATTCCCCTCAGGACTGCATCTTTAAAATCAGTGCAGCAGGATAACTAGATAACTATCCAAGATACTCATGCAGAAATGTAGAAATTTTAGTCCAAAATTAACCCAAAAACTATGTCAACTAATCCATGGGATCATGTGAGTACTGTGTTTTAATTGTTACAAAAAAGAAAAAAAGAAACAATTCCCTTCTCTAAATGCAGTGGTCAATGGCAAATCTTCAGCTTAACCCATCCCAGGAGAAGCTGAAAGTACTTTTTTGTCATGGTCCTTCTTGTGGCTTTTTTGAGTGGCTGGATGTGGAAATGATGGTGGTGATGGCCACAGGGGTTGCTGGCCCCCTTATGTAGCATTGATCCTTTCCCCTTTCTGCAGAATAACCTTCAACTTATCTATGGGTCATATCAACATTCCTAATTTTGACCTCAACTTATACAGGAGGTTGAGTTATGCATGAATATGTATGGGATGCTTAAGGAAAAGTACATAAAATTGAGTTGTATGAGACTTACCACTTCACCAGACAGCTGGCAGCCAGTGGCTGGCAGCACTTTGGTTTGTATAGGGACGTGGGGAATCCAGTGCCCCATGCCCCGCATCACCTGGATCCATGGGGAAGTGATCAGATAGGGTACACATGGCTCCCCCCATAGTTTTAATGACAGCATGGGAGATCTCCAGCAGCATGTGCCAGCTCCATCCTCCTTCACCCATGGAGCCAACTTGATGTGATGTGATGGGAGCCTGCTGGCTCCGTGGGTGACCTGGGCTAAAGTTGGCACATGCTGCCAATTTTAGCCCAATGTGATGAGGTCATTAGGCCCCTTCTACACAGCCACCTGGGATGATGTAGATCTTCCAAGGTGGTCCGCATCATTCCAGTTATGCCGTCTATGGAGACTGCTTTTCAAGATCACCATGCGCAATCCCAGGAACACTTCCCACAGAACTCCAATCTCTGTGGGCTCAGATAGTGCCACCCCCCTACACACACACATTTTTTTCTTTTGCCCTGTACTTACCAGGACAAGCCTCTGGAAATTTCCCCTCTGACATCATTTCTGGGCACTGAATGTGAAGGGAAGCATCCAACGTTTCATTTGGAGGCTCGTCCTGCTAAGTAACATGGGGAAAGGGAGGGGGAGAGAGACTGGCAGTGCCCCTGCCCATGCATGCCAGTTGTACATTGCTGTGTGTGTGTGTGTGTGTGTGTGTGTGTCCATTCCGCATCAGAAAAGCACCCCCCCCCCCAGTAGCTGGGAAATGTGGGTGGAATTGGAGGTTTAAACTAAGATTGCACTCTTGGTTTGGTTGGTGTGGAAAAGTCTTGATTTTTAGCCAAACTTTGGAGCATCCCATGACTTCTGCAGGATTAAACTGAGTTGGAAACAACCTGAAGGCTCACAATAGTAACAAACACCAATATCTTTAAAAAGTGATATTTTACTAATGTATGGCTGGAATTTAGTGTAGGACTCACATCTTTAAGTGGAAATTAGAACTGATCAGTTTTGCAAAGTCCATTTCCACCTAGGGGCTGCATCTATACTGTCATGGCTCGATGTGTAGAATCATCAGAATTATAGTTTTACAAGGTCTGTTAAAGAAATCTTCATAGTCTCAATCAAGCTATACAGATTAGGTTATCAAACCCTCTTTAAGAAAAAGACAATCGTGCCAGTGACTTTAATGGGAGCATCATGTTATTCATTCTAACTTTTCGGATTTTCAGTTTAATGGTTTAAAGATTATCACACACTGATGTCAGCTGTGTTTGACTCTTTAGGGAGTCAAGTAGCTGCAAGGCTCACTAGACCGCAAATGCCAGGAATGCACAATTTGTTGAAAGAGTGTATCTGGAATATCCACGGGATTGAACAGAAAAGGGTGTCTATATTTCATAACTCTGTTACTTTCATGATGTGCCCAAAGGATGAAAACCTCATTTGGTCTGGGACCAGATCCTGTTTGATTTTGGAAACTAAGCAGGGTCAGCCCTAGTTAAAACTAGGATGGAAGATTACAAATAAATATCAGGTCCTGCAAGAAGAAGGAAGAAGGAACTGGCAAAATCAGTCTTCCCCTTGTTTAGCTTTGATGACCCATCTAGGTGACTACATCTCCAGAGATTGGAGATATAGACTGATGAGGGCTGGCTGTTTCCTTCTCCCATGATGGGTTCATTTATATTCTATTTGGCTGTTGAGCAAACCAGTAAAAAATTCAACCATCAGTAAAATGTTACCCTAGCATAATGCACGAAAGGGATCCTGGCTCATCAGTCTACACTTTTACTTATTGAGGCAATTATCCTATTGTAAGTTGGGACCAACTGTGGCATCTAGGCTATTGGGTTTTGATGTAAATTTTGTTGATTTAGTGATTGTGCCTGATGGCACTGTGATTTTTCTTTTCTGCTTGGTAGAAATGGATGCTGGGCTATATGGTCCCTTTTTAAAAAAAGATAAACACATTCATTTGCTTTCCAAACCAGCAAAATAGAGATATGCCAGAAAGATGCAAAACACAATATTTAGGTGAATGGGCTTCATTTATGTAGTAATATTCAGGCCTAATTTTATATTAATTTCTTACTATCTTGGATTTTTTCAGATGAATATGCATAGTGGGGAAATTTTATATGATGTGAAGTGGATTTCATGCTGTTTTTTCTTTGCCGATTATGAGACTTTTATGTAAATACACATACATTCATGTTCAAGTGTCCATGCTTTGGACAAAACTGGACTTTGGGGGCCTATTTTCCAAGGATTTTTCCCATTCTGCGGAATGCCAAAATTGAAGGCTAAGATTGATTTCCCATAGTTTTTTAATGCAAAACTTCATGACAAACCATTGAACTTTAACAAAAGATCTTCAGGCAGCCAGAGAACAATGTTTCATTACAATGCAAACAGTCTTGCAAAGCAATTGTTATTAGTAGTTGCATATCATCAAGGGGCTGCATCAGAGAAAAGGAAAAAAGGGTCCACTTGGTGATTTTCAGCCTTTTACACTTAATGTGTTTCATTTGTCAACTTCCAGAAGCTCACAATCGCTTTGCCAATGGTCAGGGATTCCAGAAGCTGACATTCAAAACTTCAGGATGACTAAAGTTGGAGACCAACTGATCTCATCTGCTTGATCTTTCCTCTACACCAGGCATGGGGAACCTTCGGCTCTCCAGGTGTGGTGGACTTCAACTCCCACAATTCCTTGAGGCCAATGTAAGCCTTTGAGGTGAATGCCGAGCCTCAAGGAATTGTGGGAGTTGAAGTCCACCACACCTGGAGAGCCGAAGGTTCCTGACCCCTGCTCTACACTAATCAGTCAAATGCAATAGCAAAATGTGGAAGCATTATCAGTTTCCCATCTCACTCTCAAGAATAAGTAACATCTTTTGATATTCCAGGTACTCCAGCATAAGATGTCACTGGCCTTGCTGTGGTAAACAAAATTCCTGCAGCACATACTTCCTGATTTAAGAAAGACTGTCAATCAGATGTATTGGGTGACATAGCATTTGATTTTTGTAGGAAGAATAGTTTCCCCCTGTTCCTATGTCCTATATATAGGCCAAGCAAGTTCCTCTTCCATGATAATAACTCCATTTGTCTCAAAAAGTAATCAACCCAGATGTTCCAAACACCTGTAATGGCTTGTTTAATTTAGAATAGCAATCTTCTCATACGCAGAGGATCATACAAAGCCATTCTCACTTAAGGGCCATTCTGAGCCATTTTTGAAGCAGAGAAGGTGAAAAAAATAAGGGAGTAAGACATGACCACCTATGTATCTGAATACCTTGTTGAAAGAATCAGTTCCATTGAGCCTGCAGTGTTACAGTTACATCTTTTTTATGGTAGTGCTTTTAAAACTTTATCAAATAAAGCAGGCAAACCAGCACTGAAGCAAGAGTGGGTGCCTATGCCAGTATGTAGGCATTACTGGAGATCAAATTTAACAAATTATTAATGCATCTCTCAGGGAGGGGAATTCCATCCTGTTTAAAAGCAGTAGTCAGACCACTTCTAAAGAAGCCCTTCTAGGATCCCCTGGACCTTAATAATTACAGACCATTGTCCAATCTACCTTTTTTGAGCAAGGTGTTTAAGAAGGCAGTTGCCCTCCAACTTCAGGCAGTCTTGGATGACACACACTTACTTGACCAATTTCAAATCAGCTTCAGAGCAGGATATGGGGTTCAGACTGCTATGGCCACCTTAGTGATGATCTCTGTCTCAACACCAATATGGGGAATGTGTCCCCTTAGCCCCCGAACACTAAGGTCCTCTGGGAGGCATCTGCCCCAGCCTGCTAGAACCTGACTGCCAACCGTCATCCAATGGACCTTTTCATCAGCCGGCTCATGAGTGTGGAGTGACCTGCTGGAAGAACTCTGACAGCTAGATCAGCTGTCAGAATTTAAAATACAAGTGAAGATCTGTGTATTCCTGCAGGCCTACCCAGACAGTTTTAATGACAAAATTTAAACTTCAATTCTATGTCTAATTTTAGTTTTCTGTATTTCTCTGTGCATTCTATGGAGTTGTTTTGAATGATTATGTGCTTCGATTATGTTTTTTTAGCGATGTTGTAACCCACTTCAAGCCATGAGGAGAGGCCTGTAAAAAATAAAATAAAATAAAATAAAATAATAATAATAATAATAATAATAATAATAATAATAATAATAAAACTCCCATGGAGTAGTGGCATTGTGCAATGAAGTCCTTATATTGCATTTGTGATTTTGGTCTATTACCATTATTTGCCATCAAGCCAACTTTTATTTTTTGAAAATGTTTCTCATAAATGAGAGACTCCCTAGAGTCCTAGTCATCAAAAACCCTGCTCAGGTCTCCAAACTCATGGTCATAGAGTCCTTGTGGGCAGGCATGTAGCCGGGGGGGGGGGGGGGCTGGGGGGGCTTCAGCCCCTCCCCCCCCCCCCCGAAATTCTCATGGTGGTTCGCGAAAAGGCCTTACTGGTGCATTATTTAAACTGTTATGTTTATTCATATCATGATCTGATCACCCTACTCAATATATCCCATATGCATGGGGGTATTGGGGTAACAATACAAAAGGTTTGCTAGGGTAGATCCTCTTTGACTCAGACTCAGCCCCTCCCCTGAAACAAACTCAGCCCCCCCCCCCCCCCCCAATTGAAATCCTGGCTACGGGCCTGTATGTGGGCTTCCTCTTTTCTGATCACTTTTTAATTTAGCTGTCTTTTCCAGTGTATCACATCACACTCTATAACTGCCTTGGTTTGGCAAGGACAGTCTGGGGTGATAGGCAAAGTATTTAATATAGTAAATAAATAAATAAATACATTTTCTGTCATCACACTTTTTCTACTGCTTTTTAAATGTTCTAGTTCTTTTAGTTCTCACTTTTTCCTTTTGTCCTGAGGTAACTTCATTTACTAAACACAGCTTTTAAAGTCCACAGTAGTTTAATTTCTTGACGATAGTCTGCATTTTGATTAATTCCTGAGCCCAGGTATAAAGAATATTTAACTATTTCAGTATATTCATTTCTCACTCTAAAATTGCTAAAATCACCTCTGGACTTAGCCCTCTTTCTATTAAGCCCTGTTACAAATTGTATTTTTATTCTACTCATTAACTACTAGGTAGTTTGTTAGCTGCATTCAGGTTTTTAAAGAAGATTTACTCACAGCTCAACCTCAATCAAAAGGGAATAAGGAACATGTAAAATGAAAATGGGGAACCACAGACCCAGGGGGGCATATCTGTCTCTGTTGGGGTTCCAATCTGCTCTCTGGTATTTTGTATATAACTATGCCCCATTTCTGATGGCACCACAGTTAGGTGACTGTCCTGGTTTTATTTAACTGTTTCCCTTCTCAGATTGAGATACCTCTCCCAAGGCTTATTGATGTATTGAATTACTGATTAAGTAACCAAGTCTTTCTCTCTCTCTCTCTTTCTCTCACACACACTGAGGAATCTCGGGACAGTGTGAGGAAATCCAAAGCAGCAATTTAAACAATTTTAAAATGTGGAGTGACAAAAATAAATAGACTGAAGAAATACTAAACAAGCTTAAACATTAAAACAGCTTAAAAGGCTTAAATAGTTTAAAACTATTTAAGAAGAAATCAATTGATCCGTAGAGGCTTTTCTAAAAAGCTGTGTTATAACTTACTGCTGAAAGTTAGGCTGGAATGAAGCCAAAACTGAACCCAACCTGTCCTGCAAAGGGAGAGACATCTACAAATGAGGTGACTTTTTCCATAGTTCTGCCACAATTGTGGTGAGGGAGAGAGAGAGAGGAGGGCCCCACGGGGAGATCTCATCCATCTTGTCTCACTTTTAAAAGGGTTCAGAACCCTAACCACAAAATATGCAAAAATGAACAGTCCAAGATCAAGAAACCATAAATCAGAACAAAATCCAAGTAGAGAAAATGAAGAGTCTGACAACCTTATCACAGGAGCCAGGTAAAGCATCCTGCTTTGCCACAGAACAGTAGGGCAGTGGGGTGAATCCATCATCCCACACACTGATACCTCGCAGTGATGCTTCCCCCATCCCACATGGGAAATGTTATCCAAGAGACATGGATCCGTGCTGGCTCCATTGGAGCCAACACAACAGGGCAGTCTCCCATGTTGGGAGGGAAGTATCATACACGCTTACACTCCAGTTGTATACAGTGCCTCCACTGGAAGTCCAGTGATGTCGTGGGATGGGCAGCATGCTCATCCATCACTGGACTGGCAGGGAAGCATTCTAGCATGCTTCCCAAGCCCCATCTAATGAGGTCCTTTCCAGGAAGTTCAACAACAGGGTAGTCAAGAGGTGACTGGATTTGCTTTCACTACCAGCCAGGGAGATGCCAGTCAGTGTTTAATGAGACTCAGCTTACCCATTCCCATGTGCCTGATAGTATTTCAAGAATGTATCTGACAGCTGTGGATACATAGCCTACTGCTGCGTCTGAAGGTGTGTACCAAACTCTTAATTCATCTTTGCTCACAAAAACTTAAAGGTCTCTTTTCTAGCTCCCTTTCTTTATGAACTGAAAAAAAGACTCAGCTGCACATCACCCTGCTCTGCTGAAGAATAACTTGGCTTCTGTAAGTCTTCTTCATCCTCTAAAGAAGATTAACTCTGTGATTAGAGTATGGCACCTCAGGCAGACATGTAGCTAAAAGCAGCAAGAGTGTAAGGGTGAATTATGCAGTCTTTTTTGTTCCCACTCTTTTCCTTTCAACCTGTCCATAACTGAGACTAGGTCTCCTGAAACTTCTCTAATGACCTCTCCAGATGGGCTAGTTGGCTCGTCATATGCTACTGATTCTCCCCTAACAGGATAGATCCCATGACATGATGCACACATCTACATGGGCTCCATCAAGAAAGGGGAGAGTAAGTGGAGTATGCTGCCACTGTGACAACACGGGAGCCTTTCTGTGTTGCCTTACCAGTAATGGGGGGAACCCAGGTGGTAATGCTTCCTGCATGGGATGGGGTCCCAGATACATTGCATGATTCGGGGTGTGGAGCAACGGGTTCTCCACAGCTCCTACCAGGAGCCAATGGATTTGCCAGTATGCTTGGCAAATCCATGGGCCTTTGCAATGAGGTCCATGGGCCTTTGCAATGAGACCATTGCAAATCTAAATGAAATAGAATGGCCTTCCCCCTTAATTTGTGTTCTCTGGATATATTTGAATACAGTTGCTATGATCCCCAGCTAGCCTTGATGTTAGAACTGTGTTATTGCTTTAGGCTACATAGCATTTAACCCAGTATTTTCCTTCTGTTTTATCACAAACATTGTCCTTCTGTGGAAAGCTTGAGCTCTTGTGTGTGCTGAAGAATTGCTTTTGTGCATCTTGTATTCATGCCACAATAAGAAATTCAATGTGAAACAAAGGGCCAGCTGTCTTGTAAATATGTGTATGTGTGTTTAATACACTCCTTGTTTTTTCTGTACCAAAAGTTTGATCTCTATACCACCTTCCCAGTGCAGTGGAATGAAATAATGATTTTTTTAAAAGACCAACTCCAAAAACAGCGGTGTTGTTATCTGCCCCATTACAGAATTATTTTTAGAAAGCCCAACTTCAAAGGAGAAAGGAACTATTTCATGAAATGTCTGTGTGCTTTGTTTCATACTCAGACCCCTTAGTTCTAGCAATGTTATCCATTCATTCTAAGGCAAGGCATGTCCCTTGGTGAACTTAGAGTTTATGCCCTCCAGTTAAATGAGTGGAGAAGTCCTTTAGGTTTTCAAGTCTTGTCATTTTAAGCAGGAGTGTCAATTCTGCAAGTAAGGAATTCCAGGCAGACTTTTTAAAAAAAATAGCAAAAGGAAGGTTTGTGCTCTAAATCATACAGATAACTTTTTAAAGCCTTTGATCTCACCTCATTTAGAACCATGTTGAGTGGTTTCTCAAGATTAATTATTTCAAAATCTAAATGGTGTTATGCCCCAGGCTACTGATGGAATCTTGTGAGCACAATTTTCCTTTCTTGTACTACCGATAGTCCTTCACCTGTAAAATCTGGTACTTTAGAGCCATACTGTTTCCCCTTCTTTTCCCTCATGATTCCTCAGCAATCATGGTGCATCTTTTTTTTTTTTGGTACTAAAAAGTGCTAAGTGATCAGGAGACTTCCCAAAATCAATCAAACACTAGCAATGAGAGAGAGATTATGAACCTTAGTAGTCATGGACAGAAGTAAAGTATGTGATGAACAATAGTAGCAGTAGTATATCTCATTTATATTGAAGGATCTCACAACCTCATATAATATAACAAATTTAAATGATTTACCCTGTGGAATAGTGTATGTGCGTGCACACATGTGTGTGTGTGCTGCTCAGGAGCATTCCGGAGCCCTTTGGGCATCCAGATGGATGTATTACCCAAGAGTGCATGTGGCTGCCACCACCACTGTGTTGGTGGCCACAAGCAGCTCCCCCACAAAGTTCTGCTGCTGAAGTTGCTTTTCCTGGTAATTTAGCAGTGTTCTAGTGTGACATCACCTGACTCAATGTCACCAACAAGCATCTGCCAATGCACTGTTTATGGTGGGTTCACTGAATGTGTAGACAGTGGATAGAGTCAGATCCATCCCAATCCAGCTGTTCATACCATCAAAACTTTATGATCACTCTTGAGCTTCCTGGAATAAATGTCCTTTCCCCTTGAGCCAAATTAATGACTGGAAACAGCACTTTTATTGCAAATCCGGCTGTGTGTTGTGTGGACTTCCAACAACATCTGAAAAGTGAATCATGGAAGTTGTACTTTATGGAGGCAAAAAACCTTTTGGCGAAGAAGGCTAAAAACCTTGTAAAACTACAGCTCTTACAATGTCATATGCACAATTCTAGAGGTTAGCCAGAAGAGATAAGGAACTATTTTTAAACAAGCAATGCATGGAAGTGGAAGAAGACAACAGGATAGGAAGAACAAGAGACCTCTTCTAAAAAATTAGAAACATGGGGTGGGGGGTAAATTTCAGGTGAAAATGGACATGATAAAAAACAAAAATGGCAAGGACCTAAAGGAAGCTGAGGAGATCAAGAGAAGGTGGTGAGACTATATGGAAGATCTGTATAGGAAGGATAATAATATCGAGAATAGTTTTGATGGTATGGTGAGTGAATTAGAACCAGACATCCTGAGGAGTGAGGTTGAATGGGCCATAAGAAGCATTGTTAAAATCAAGACAGCAGGAGACGACTGGATCCCAGCTGAACTATTTAAAATCTTGAAAAATGATGCTGCCAAGGTGATGTATGCCATATGCCAGCAAATATGGAAAACACAAGAATGGCCATCAAACTGGAAAAAATCAACTTACATCCACATACCAAAAAAGGGAAATGCTAAAGAATGCTCAAACTTTTGTACAGTGGCTCTTATTTTACATGCCAGTAAGGTAATACTCAAGATCCTGCAAGGAAGATTCCAGTAATATAAGCGAAAGTTGCCAGATGTTCAAACTGGGTTTAGAAAAGGCAGAGGAACGAGAGACCAAATTGCCAATATCTGCTGAGTAATGGAGAAAGGCAGGGAGTTTCAGAAAAAAACATCTATTTCTGTTTTATTGACTATTCTAAAGCCTTTGACTGTGTGGATCACAATAAATTGTGGCAACTTCTTGGTGGGATGGGGATACCAAATTACCTTGTCTGTCTCCTGAGGAATCTGTATAATGACCAAGTAACAACAGTAAGAACTGACCATGGAACAACAGACTGGTTCAAGGTTGGGAAAGGCGTATGGCAGGTTTGTATGCTCTCACCCAGCCTATTCAACTTGTATGCAGAACACATCATGCAATGTGCGGGGCTTGATGAATGAAAATCTGGGGTTAAAATTGCTGGAAGAAACATTAACAACCTTAGATATGCAGATGATACCACTTTCATGGCCAAAAGCGAAGAGGAGCTGAGGAGCCTTCTTACCAAGGTGAAAGAAGAAAGTGCACAAGCTGGGTTCCAGTTAAACATAAAAAACCAAGATTCTAGCAACTGGACTGATTGATAACTGGCAAATAGAGGGAGAAAATTGTGAAGGCCATGACAGACATTGTATTTCTATGTGCAAAGATTACTGCAGATGCAGACTGCAGCCAAGAAATCAGAAGACGTTTACTTCTTGGGAGGAGAGCAATGTCCAATCTCGATAAAATAGTAAAGAGTAGAGACATTACACTGGCAATGAAGATCCGCATAGTTAAAGCAATGGTATTCCCCTAAGGATGTGAGACCTAAGGATGTGAGAGCTGGACCATAAGGAAGGCTGAACAAAGGAAAATAGATGCTTTTGAACTGTGGTGTTGGAGGAAAATTCTGAGAGTACCTTGGACCGTGAGAAGATCCAACCAGTCCATACTTCAGAAAATCAAGCCCAACTGCTCATTCAAGGGAAGGATATTAGAAGCAAAGTTGAAGTACTTTGGCCAAATAATGAGAAGACAGGAAAGCTTAGAGAAGACAATGATGTTGGGGAAAATTAAGTAAAAAGGAATAGGGGCTGACCAAGGGCAAGATGGATGGATGGTATCCTTGAAGTGACTGGCTTGACTCTGAAGGAGCTGGTCATGGTGATGGCTGTCAGGGAGCTCTGGCATGGGCTAATCATGAAGAGTCGGAAGTGACTGAACGAATAAACAACAAATGGCAATTATAGTGGAGTCAAACTGCATTAATTCCACCCTTAGAAATACTTACCATACACCTTTTTAAAACTCCAAGAGCTTATGTTTGTTATGGCTAACTCAAATCCCTTTTATTTCAATAGAATCTACCATAAACATGATTTTTGGATCCTCCCCATTTTAAAAAAAAACCTGCAAGTGCATTGAGGCACTGAAATGCGCTCAGTGCTATAGCACACAGAACCATTTGGAAAGGTTGTGATGTTATTATCACTCATATCTCTTTCAGAATTATGGTGTTGCTATAAAAAACACCTTCTTCTCAAGAATACATAACAAATTTCCATTGAGGAAGACTTTGAGGGCCCTCTACACTGCAATATAATCCAGAATATCAAAGCAATTAATCCACATTATCTGCTTTGAACTGGATTATCTGAGTCTACACTGCCATATAATACAGTTCAAAGCAGATATTCTGGATTTTATACAGCTGTGTAGAAGGGGCCTGAGAGAAGGACATCAGTCTGTTTACTTTCAGCATTCTCTTTCTGATTCATCAGTCCAAGGGAAGCTTCTATTCATCTTCATTTTAATATGAGTAGAAATCTGATGTACTTCTCATCATTCAAGACTGGTAAACAATTCAAGGGAACCAAGACTAATATTCTTGACTCTATTCTTTATACTCAAATTAGTCTATCATATGGAGGAATCGCACTGGAATAGGCACAGAATCTTGGAAAGTGTTATGCTAGCGTTTGAAATGCTTCCTTTTTTTTTTTTTTTTTTTGGTTTACAATTTACAATTCTCAGGCTTGCCCATGCTGACTAAGAGGTTGTGAGAGTTAAAAAAGAAAGAAGAAACTTTTCCAAGATCTGTCTTTTTTCCAGTCCTGTCCTCTAGCATGTCCTTGCCCATGCTCAACCTGATCAGCAAATCTTGCTCTTTGAAGAACCACTTCAAAGAGAGAAAGCAACACTTGGAAGATGTAGCAGCCGTTAGCTCTATCTGACCTTTTGAGGAGTCTCCCGCCTCCAAGTTCTGCTGCCAAATATATCTTTGGTGGAGCCTATATTGCCCCACTCCCCAAAACTCTGAGAGCTGGAGGCTGTGTAAGTTCTGTATTCTAAGTTCTATATTTTGTGTGGTGATATGTAGCATATTTTAATGGAAATAAACTTTTTCTGCTTCACCCTGGTTTTTTGACAGCAGCCTGCTGCCTCATTGCAATTATGTTAATTCAGTAAATGGACATAAAGTAGTATGTGAACAATCTTGTTTACCTCCCCCCCCCCCCATGCAATTGTGTGATGTTGGCATATTGTCGATGTAAATTCTCAGGATTAGTGTTCTGCATAGCCTCACTTCCTACCTGCTTTCTTTCTATCTAGGACATGTACCCTGCATTTTCTCTCTTTTTTCTGTTTTAATGAAACAGTTGAGCATTTTTGGGGTTCTCAGGAGACCTTCCTCCACTTCACAATGAAGATTATCACACAGGGAATAATAATGGAACAACAGTGATGCTGGTTTCATTGACAGGTTTTTCCTATCCATGAAAATAAACAATCTAATCATAAATCAAGGACAATGCAACTACAAGAGAGACATGATGTTGTGCATTATGCCCCACCAACGGGTCCTTTTATCCTGCCGTAATTGCTCTTTAGCAGCCTCTTGTGATAAAAGTCTTCAGAGACTAAAGAAGAAAAGAAGAGAAAATGGCAGTGATGGCTTTATCTCGTTGCCTTCAACTCTTTGGACCAAATGAAATGTGATGTGGTCAGTCAGGCTTGTGTCCACTCTTAGATGAAATGAAACATTCACTGTTATTTATTTCCAAGCTGGAAAAAAGGATTTCCCAATAGTAACCGCAATTGAGAATAACATAGAAGTGAGACTTCTACCCTGCTTTTTAAAATACGGAATTGTTTTCTGCAACAATTTAAGATATCTGAAAACCAGGAAAAATATGCTGAAACACTTGTTTTCTCCTACACCAGGGAGAAATCTTACATACAAGGTCTGTATATATCCCTATATTATCGATATACATCCATGACTGTTCAGATCTGAAGTAATGAAGAATAGTAGACTCACAGAGTTGGAAGAGACCTTTATTGGCCATCTAGTCCAACCCCCTGCCAAGACGCAGGAAAATTGCATTCAAAGCACTCCCGACAGATGGCCATCCAGCCTATGTTTAAAAGCTTCCAAAGAAGGAGCCTCCACCACACTCCGATTTAGAGTTTCTACCTAATTTAGAGTTTGCTTTTCAAAATATTTTTTAAGAATGACTTTCCATTTAACACTAAAATATTTTTTAAAAATATTTACATTACTCATTGCATTGCACATAGATTTGCTGTAGTAGTTGTTTTTTTCATTGGGAAATGAAATCTTAGAGATGATAACAGAATACAATTAGGTTTGAAAAAATCTAGCCATAACACTTGGAAATTTGCATTAAAAATTAAAAATGAAGGAGAAAATATTTCTTGAAGTAACATTAAATTACTTTGCTCCCACTATTCTGTTCCTTTTGGGGATGTAACTCTGTTATTGTTCTCAATGGTCCCAAAAGCAATGTATTATCACTGAATGTCAAGTTCTTTCCCATTGTATCTCCCACAATTGACTGTATTTCAGCCCCATTCCATGGTCAGGAATGATAAGAGCTGTAGTTCAACTATGTTGGGAGGACACCAAACCAAAACTCCCAACTGAGGCCCTTTCCGCACAGCTGAATAAAATACCACATTTTCTGCTTTGAACTGGAATATATGGCAGTGTGGGCTCAGATAACCCAGTTCACAGCAGGTGTTGTGGGATGTTCTGCCTTGATATTCTGAGTTATATGGCTGTGTGGAAGGAGCCCCAGTTATTATCCTCAATGGTCCCAAAAGCAACATACTATCACTGAATGTCAAGTTCTGTCCTATCGTATCTCCCACTATTGACTGTATTTCAGCCCATCCCATGGCCAGGAATGGGAAGAGTTGTGGTTCTTGTGGACTCAGACAACCAGTTCAAAGCAGATATTGTGAAATTTTCAGCTTTAATATTTTTGGTTATATTGTTATGTGAAAGGGCCCTGAGTGTAAGACAGATTCCCATGGACATTCTCTGCCAGAGTTTTGCTCCTCCACTCACAGCAAATAGGTTATTGCCATGTCATCATAAATCATCATTTAAAGGGAGTGGCATCCACCAGCTGGCAGCAAACAGGAAAATTGATGTTGCTACTTCTATTTCTTTCATAAAATTCATACCCTCACAGTTTTACCCCTTAGCCCCTAAAAATGGTAATATTGGTTTAAATGTTTTGAGGTATTTTATAATTCTACTAGCTGTACCTGCCACACGTTGCTGTGGCCAACCTTCCCTCCCTCTTTCTCTCCTCCTTTCCTTCTCTCCTTCCTTCCTTCTCTTTTTTTCATTCTCTCCTTCCTATCTTCTCTTTCTCTTCCCTTCCTTTCCCCCCTTTCTTTTCCTTCCCCTTTCTCCCCTTTCTTCCTTCCTGAAACTCTCATGAGTCCTCTCATGAGTAGATCAATCTACTTACCTACCTATCCATATCTATCTATTTATCTATCTTATCTACCTGGAGGATTGCTGGGAGTTGCAGTCCAGGAATAGAAAATATGCAGAGACTGGGATGCTCTCAAAGAAGAAAGCTTGCAACTTGGAAGCACTGCATTTGGATCATCCTACTCTCCTAAAGGGCCTGGTCTAGGATCCCCTGGGATCTATAGTCCAGAAGAGAGTGTGGATATGCTATTGTGTGTTTTATTTGCTAGGGGGAGTCATTTTGTGCATGCACTGTAGCATCTATTTGCTTTCTTTACTTTTTAAGTCTCTTCCAATTGTTTTTCAGTGTTTTTATGAGTGATGATCAGTCGTTGGACTGATAGGTGTATTGTGTCCAAATTTGGTGTCAATTCGTCCAGTGGTTTTTGATTTATGTTAATCCCACAAACGAACATTGCATTTTTATTTATATAAATTTAAAATGCTCTTTTTAATGGCATCAAATAGTTACCTGTGTGTAAAGCTGCCTTGAGTAACCTCCGGGGTTGAGAAAAGTGGGGTAAAAATGTTGAAAATAAATAAATATCTTTCTTATCTTCTCTTCCTCTCTCCACCTTATCACATTGACTGTTTACAGTTTCTGTAAATGATATAACCAAACTGTGTATCATTTCACATCAGCTTTAGTAAAAGAAAATCCTGGTGGTAGTATGTACTGAGATAACCTGGAGTTATACCACTGCATATAATATTGGGGACTAAGGACGGAGGTATTCAGCATATCTGCACAAATTCTATCAATAGGAGTGTAATATCTAGATCGAGGGAAGTCATTGTCCCATTCTATTCTGCTTTGATCAGATCTCACCTGGAATTCAAGAAGGATACTGACAACCTACAATATATCCAGAGAAGGGTGACCAAAATGATCAAAGGTTTAGAAACCAAGCCCAAAGAGAAATGGCTGAGGGAGCTGGCTATGTTAAGCTTGGAAAAAAGAAAAGCTGAGCATGATAGCCATGTTTAAATATCAGAAAGGATGTCACATTAAGAAGGGGCAAGCTTGCTTTCTGCTGCTTTGAACATAGAGCAATGGATTCAAATTGCAAGAAAAAAGATACCACCTAAACATAGGAATAACTTCCGGAATATAAGAGCTGTTCGACAGTGGAATACACTGCCTCGGAATATGGTGGAATCTCCTTCTCTAGAGATTTTTAAGCAGAGTTTGGATGACCATCTGTCAGGGATGCTTTGATTGTGTATTACTGGATGTCCCTTGGGGTGTCTTCCAACTCTATGATTCTGTAATTCTATAGATATGGAAGGCCAACTCTACAGCAATTCCCAACCCAAATCATATTCCATGTATGTTCTGTCAAGGGTGTATTCCTTTTACTGGTGCATCCTAGGTAAGGTAACTTGGCTTAACAACCACTTAGGAAAGTAGAAGAGCCAGTACTACTTCGACCCAACTTTGCTGAACCAACTCATTTCTAATAGGATATTCTCATTGCTCTTTAAGTACAAGAACTAAATATCTGCACCTTCAGTTTCCAAGAGCCCTGAAGTGAAACAATATTCAGCAGCAATAATCAAGCAACGATGCACTGGAATTAAAATTAGATTCTTCATAAATAATGCACAGATACAAACTTGTAAATTGAATTATATGGAGATATATGTATTTATTTGCAGCGTAAAGCATACAGCAGAATCAGAAAACCAGAACAATTCCAGAATATATACGGCAGGCAATTAAAAATAATGAATATTTTTAAATTGAATATTTTATGTTTCATATGTACTAGACAGTCACATAAGCATTGATCTTCTCATAAAGCGAGATTTTATACTATAATATTAGCAGACACATAATATCAGCATAGCCTAATGAGCAAAGGAACAAAGAAGTTGTACTCAGCTTAATGGGGAAGGATGCCTTGTGGAGCTGCTGTCTCCTTTGGTGTCTGTGAGAGAGAAAGGGAGATGATGATAGGTGGTCTCTTTCACTCCATCTAATGAAAAAGAGACTGGCAATCTAGAGACTCTGTAAAAGATCTCTGGGTCTTCCTATTTTTCCAGACAAAACATATGCCCACTGATCACCCTAACTACCCAAAATTGGGGAGGGGTGGGGGGAGATGCAGCTGAACCTTCATGCAGAAAAGTATAGAAGACAGAAATGGTAAAGGATATAATTGACAAGGGTTTTCCTATTAAAAGCATAGATTTTAAAAAGATACACCATGTAACAACAACAGAAGAGTGATGGCACCATATAGAAAGCCCAATTGAAGCTCCTATTATCCTCACCTTGTGTTTAGATAAGCCAAAAAGAAAAGAAAAGTAAAGAAAAGAAGCCATGCTTTAAGCTGGGCAACACAGGGTAGATCCATCCAATCACTTCCAAGGCAGAAGAGCTGTCATGGAAGACTCATACAGCCCAGAGATTTGTCTGTAGAAGTAGAGATAGCATGGGTTAGGAAGAGGGTAATGGCTGAATAAGGCTTCTTAGAGCTGAGAATATGGGGAGGGTTCAGGGAGCATGTTATGATGTTTGAAATTGAGGTGACAGTAAGTTCTGTACCTTAACTAATAAAAAGGACCCATCCCATTCTCCCAGAGTAGCAAAAGGCAAGAGCTTCGTATATCCTGGGAGAAGCTAAGAGAAGCACTAACACCCACTTTTTTTTTTACTGCAGTGCCACTTTTGGCCTTTATGGAAGCCTTTGCAGAAAAATGATGTTGGTGGACAGAGACAGCTTGCTCTTGAAGTAGCACTGGTCTTTTTCCTCTCTGTAGAATGACCCCCAACGTATACATGGGTTATATCAAAATCCATCATATTGACCCCAAAACTTTCCCTTGACTTATACATAAGTATATGTTGTACTCAAAGTTTTGAAGCAAGGTAATCAAATATATCATTGCAGGGGTTTATCATGTTTGCATTCTTCTAATTCCATATTTGAAGTATCCAAATTAAGAAGACAGTTGTGATTTTGTGGGATTCATAAGAAAAATTAACTCTACTGAAATTCTCACACTTAATCAACCTGGAAAGCAGTTCTCACGCAGGCCTCTTCCAAGCTTGGCTCAAGAGTGCTAATAGGTCTTCCTCCAGTTGACTACATGCACAGAATATACAATGAGAAAGCAACTATAATTAAAGTGCAGGGTGTGTTTATGAGTCCCAAGAGAAACCCACACAAAGCAAAGGAAATATAAATTTTGAAATCGTGGAAGTAGAGCTTCTCTTGCTGAATTCAGTGGACAAAGCCATATTTTTAAAAGAAAGTATGCTCTGCTTCAACTTAAATGTCAGTCCTGCTGTGATTTTAAATAAGTTTGTTGGCCTTTGGTCTAATTTTTATATAAAAAGCAGTCAAGAGACTTTTTAAAAAAATCAATTGTGTCTTTTGAACAGACTACTGTGAACTTTTGATATTTAACTCGTTAGTTTCTCAGAATATCAATACAGCAGGCCTTCCACTTTCAAGGGTTTTGGGGTTCAGGAGCTCCACAAATGAAAGAAAATACACATTAAAAATACTTTTTTAAAATCATAGAGAATACCTCTCTAAGAATCTTGTTGGAAATTAACCATAAAGTTGCCATGGGGGATTTAGAGATAACGTATTGCCCAAATTCATGAATAATAAAACCTGCAAATATGGAGGGCCACCTGTAGTTTCCACTCTCTTCACTGCTTTCAGATAATGAAACATGGTCTTAGCATTACAGTTCTATCCCATATCCTTCAACATTTCATAGATGAAAAGCGGGACACATGTGGCCAGGCATCATCACACTGTAATCAACATGGCAATAGTTATTAATGAGAAATAATATACAGGCTTAAAAAAGCTGAAGCCACATTGATCTTGTCTAACCCTACTGAAAAGGGCAGGATTCTGCACTGTTTTTACCCCCACCCCCTCCAACTGGGTGAGTGCAAACTTCTTTTGCACTTTGGAATCATTGTACAGCAACTAAGGTAAGTGGAGGATTAAAGGAGAAAGCAGAAGGAAGAGAGAGAAACTGGAACATTTTGAAAGCAGCTGGGAATTGATTGGCAAAGAGTTAATGGAGACTGTCTTTCCCAAATTAGAACATTTGGTGGGTATGATGATAGAATACCGGTGTCCTGAGCAAGGGTCCTGGTATCAAGGTCGAGGTTTACATAAACAAAAGCAAGATAAGACATATTTCATTTATAAAGAAAATGAAAGTCTTAGGTCTTTCAAGGTCCAGCCAAGATGACAGAATTGCAGAAACAGAAACCAATAACAATGAGTAACCAACCAGTAGTCAAATGCCAGGAGTTCAATTGTAAGGGTTCATAAATCAAAGGCCAGGAATCCAGGAATACAAACTGAAGTCAGAGTTCTGAATCAAGCCAGGAAGTCAGGAGTCAAATTTGTCAAAGTCCAAAGTCCAAAATTCCAATGCCAGAAGTTCTTGGAAACCAAGGAGCAGCAGAGCCAAAGTCCAGGACAATCATACAAAGTTGTCTACTCTTTAGAGCACTGGTTCCCAATCTTTGGTCCTCCAGTTGTTTTGAACTTCAACTCCCAGAAATTCCAGCAGCTGTTGGGAATTGTGGGAGCTGAAGTCAAAAACTCCTGGAGGATCAAAGTGTGGAAACCACTGCCCTAGAGCTACTCCATAGAGGCTTCTTTATTTAGAGGTCTCAGCTGAAGCTTGTCTCATCCAAACTCAACCTCTAATCAGTGGAGCCTGCTACCTTTCCTTGCTACAAAGATGGATTAACATTTCCCAGGCATACTAGGGATACTGGGAAGAGTCTTCCTCTGCTGTAGACTAACCTCCAACAGTAGCCAATCCAGGCCAAACAGTCTGCTCGTCATGACAACTTGATTGTATACAGAAAGTTGTAGGTCACATTCATGACATTTCTTTGTTTGTTTGTTTGTTTACTCACTATTTTTGGACATGGGTCTTTGATTCCACTTTAATAACCGTGGCTATATTCTATGGATTTCTGGGATTTGTAGTTTGGTGAGATGCTAGGACTCTCTGCTAAAAATTCAAAATGCTCTTCCCTCAACTGCAATTCCAAAATGTTACAGGAAGGAACCATAATAGTACCATATCACCAGTCTTCTGTATCCATGTGTTCTGCATCCATGGATACAAGGAACTATGGCTTACTCCAGGAAAAAATCCAAAACAATCCATGTGCTGATGGATAGGCATGCCCGGCTATGTTGCAGATCTTCAGGCTCTTCCTGTGTTCATTTGAATTGTGTGTGTGTGTGTGTGTTGTGCCATTGTGTTTCATGGGACTTGATGTCCACAAATGTTGGGATTAATAGGGGTCCTGGAACAAACCCACATGAATACCAAGGGTCCCCTGTAATTTTGTAGTGTGAAAGGGACTCTTGTGTTTAAAGCCAGACTAGTAGCACAAAATGATACATTCAAAACATGAAAACAAGGCAAGAAAGAAACACTTTCCATTGTTATATTTAGGTTCTGGCTGCTTCTTTCATGTCTCGGGAGCCATAGATCAACTGTTAGTGTTTAGTGACCTTCTGCCTGAGAGCAGGGAACCTCAGGGTGGCTCTAACTTGTGTGGCAAGCACTGTATTTCAGATAATCTAAGATGACATAGACCTCGGAAACCTTCTGTGAGTAATCTTTTCAGCAGGATAAGCTCTTGCTGAACAATTCTTTCAATGTACCTTTGTTTCAAACACACTCATAGCCCAAGATTTCTATGTACATCACTAGAAATTTTTCTTTTCTCTACTACCCTGCATCCTTCAATGTTGATATTTTCAAAGAGCAAGAATGTCTTGGACAAATACAGTGTGCTAGTAGCATGTTTATTTTGTAGCCCAAAGTTACAATTAGAACGAGTAAAGTGTAGCTCCCCACTTGCAAGCAGATTTTTTTTAGCAAAGACAAGACAGGGAAGGTTGGGATCAATGAAAACTCTTTGTACTACAATTCCTACAACCTTTAATATGCAATGGACATGCTGCTTAAGGTTTTTTCCTCCCGAAAGACATAAAAAGGTAATTTTCAAGACTTTGGTGGGGTCTGTTTACTTTAACAAGAATTGTTCTGCCAACTCTGATAGAACTACAACTTTTCCTTATTTAACTAGAATGGACTCCCAGAACATGCCTGACCTTCATCTTCACCTTTAAGTGCTGAAAACTCTGGTCTTGAGTAGCAACCCCTCAGATCCCTTGATTCTGAGTATGGAATGTATTCAGGTTCCAAAGATGCAGGGATTCAAGTCCCAAGAACACAGTACATCCCTGTAGTTTGGGAGAATAAGTTCACAGACTTCACATGGACATGTGAAACCATGGGTAGTCAAGAACTCAATTACTTTCAATGGAATGAACAATAGAGATACTGAGAAAATGGTGTAGCTTATACAAAGAGCCTGAATGAATAAGTGAAATTGTGGATAAATGAAACCAGGTACATTGGTTACATAGATATTGGGGTTGTGCTGTATCTCCCTTGCTGAAAGAAGGTGTGGGAAACTTCAGTGTCCACCCACATGATTTTTAAAACCTTTTTTGAAAAAGGACAGAACAAAACTTTGGAGTGAAACTGTTTGGGGGAGATAAATTTGCATTGAAGTTGGTAATTGTGCTCCTGGAAATCTCCAAGGTGGAATCATGGTTAGGATGGGGTTTGATGATGGGGAAGTCCCAGTTGGCTAAACCTAGCACTAGGGAGATTTGGTGAATGCTTTGAGATCTGTAAGCTGTGATTCCCACTTCTGCCTTAAAGACAACTCCATAATTTGTTTCCTGGGTGTCCTACTTTATAATTATATATATGCACTGATTTGCAGTCACCTCTCAGGCTATGGAATAAATGGGACTAGACAATACAATATGTTAGTTTGCATACTTCCCAAAAGGTATTTCCCAGACCCATGTGATTAATAGGATATCCTCTAATTCAGCTTCTGGGTAGAAAGCAGGGATGTAACTCTTCACAAATTTTCATCTCAAAGTAAAAAAAAAAGTCATTTCAGTTATTTGCTTACCTCTGCAAAACAGTAATTAAAAACCATGCAGTTTTTGAAGCTGATTCACAGCTTGAGGCTTTTTCTGCATAAAATTAACATGTAGTTTTTTGTACAGGAAAAGTGCTGTTTTCTGTGCAAATCAATCACATGTGAATATTGCATGGAATAACCCTTTGAATACAGCATTTTTGACACAAGAAAAAGTTTACCAGGGTGTCTTGACATGTGAAAAAACATATTTTTCAACCATTTCCCATATATTTTCAAGCATTCCTTTACATCTGTGCTAGGAAGGTGGGTGTCAGCTGAATTGTACACACAGCTAGTAATCAAATCAGTAGTAGAACCAAAGAGAAAAATTCAATCTTCTGCAGAAAATGATTTCATAGACATCTTAGTTCAGTTCTATCAAGACAAAAATATTTGGGGATGAGTTTTACTTCCTCCTGCATTCTAGTCTGAAAATGTCAATCATTCAATGTCTCATATGAAGAAATTTGTGACTTAGTTAAATTCATATAAAAATGTATTGAAATTTATCTTTCTCTACAATGACTTGAATGTTAAGAAAAAGTATCGGCAGTCCCTGACTTACAAACATCCAACTTACAAACGACTCATAGTTACAAATAGGGGTGAGACAACAGGAAGTGACATAAATTTACCCCTTTAAAGGGAAATTCACCCCTGAAAGCGTTGTTATGGGGAAAAGGTGTTTCCACTGAAGGTTCCTCGCCAATTCTTGTTTCCACAGGAAGCCAATTTTTTTTCAAAATTCCATTATTATCACAGGGACAGAAAGTAAGAGGAAATATTCGGAATAGGGCACAGACAGCAAAGCAAACACCACAGGGGCATTAGCTCTTCACTCTGCTATCCAAAGCTTGTGTGTGTGTGTGTGTGTGTGTGTGTGTGTGTGTGAGTATGTGTATCTGTTCATAACCAGGGGACTGTCTGTATAGACTTTATGCTTTCATATCAGACCCAAACACTCAATATTACTGTGACATTCATATATGTGTGCAGATAATAGGCAGAATCAATATGCTTCCACTTTCACAGTCTACTTCCATCTAGTGATGACATATTGTATTTTTTTTTCAGTCCCACTAGGAGCTGAGAAGAAAAAAATGCTTTTCTTCCCATGTTCTTGAGCTACTACAGGATTTTTTCCACATAAAGATGGGAAACCGCTGGCTTTCCCATGAAATCCCATAGAAAACTCCATACTATGACACAAACTGTGAACCTTCTCAAAAGACTGTAGCCTTCCTTGAAAAAATGAGCAGTTTTTTGGCAACCAGGAAAGAATAAATGACAAAAAATGCATCTCTACTGTAGAAATAATCCAGTTTGCCATCATGTTTACTGCTATGGCTCAATGTTGTGGAATCAAGAGAGTTGCAGTTGTACAAGACCTTCTCTATCAAAGATTGTTGTTGCCACACCAAACTACAGCTCTCTGGATTCCATTGCATTGAGCAATTGCAATGAAAGGGGTGTCAAACAGCATTGATTGTACAATGTATCCCAGAAGATGGGAGAAACCAGAAATTTCCTCTCAAGTCAAAAAGTTGTGCCGGTTAATCCTTTTCCTGTTTAATAAAAATTGTGAAAGTAATATGCATACTAAGGAAGAAGGTTTTCTTGTTGTTTTTTTGTCTCCCCCCCCCCCCCAGGCCATCATTTATGCTCACACATTCATGCATAACATAGAAAAACACAGAGAGATTTCAGTCAGTATGTTAATTTGACACTGGGAGGAAGAAGCTGTGTACATTTTTGTTACAAGATTTATTCTCATTAATTGTTACCTCCATCACATTGCAATGGGAACTGTATGCCAAAAAATGCCAGAAACAGTACACCATCCACACAACAAATGCACACAGAGAAGAACTACAGTTTAATATATGCAGATTTGGCAGGAAGCTCATAAAGCTCCACAACTTTGTGAGCACAGCAGGTAATTTCTGTGTGAAGGATTGCTTATTGTGAAATACACTATTTCTAAAAGTTTTCTCTAACTTTGTCCTGATCAATTAAGATATGCCCTTCACCATACACACTTTTAGGAAGTAGCTAGTGTTTGCATGTGTGTGTGTGTGGGGGGGGGGGGGGGGGAGATTGCATTTTTTTTCCTCCAAAGTCTCACACTTTTTCATACTACTAAAAAAAATCAAAAGTTTTTACTGAATATATGCACAATTTTCAAATTTCTGGTAAGTTTCTCAAAGTCCCGGCACCATTCATTATGTACCAGGAACAAGAAAAAAGTTCCTGCAAAATTTCACAGACTTCCAAGCTGCTATTTTTCTCTCTGCAAAGGTTCTCCAAGGAGTCTGAAACTCCAAATTTAATAGCAATTGGGATTTTTTTGAATTTCTGGTCCACCTCTACCTCCATTCCTAATCAGACCTAGTATGTATCACCCTCACAAGATAGAGGGAAGCTGTAATTTGCTTTTGCAGCAAAGTTTTGCTTTTATTTCCATGTTTGCATTAACAGTATTTTCACATTACTGGCAATAAATTAGAGCACGTCATGATGAATCAAGTACAGTGGTATAACCTACCATGACCTTGAGGCATTATGATTTATATGTAACATTACATTAGACATCAAAATATGTTATTCATATAGTATAACTAATACCACAGACAGGAACATATTCTTCACAACAGCAAATAATTTAGATACTATATATTTAAGATGCATATCTATGAAACCCACTCAGTTTTATTGATACTCTCTGTGAAAAGGACTTTTATTTGAATGCTAAAGCAGCCTAAAGTTGTAGAATATTCACCTCAACAGACATTTCTGCATAAGAAATATCTCTTTATATTCTTCATGCAATATGATGCTTGAAATAAAACCAGTTATATTTCACAATACAGAAAATTTGGAGCAAAAATGTGGAATTTTCACACAAAAAGGAATAATACCCAAAAAGGTGGGGGGGGGGGTGGGTCTTGCAATCTGACCCAGGAGAAAGTACATTTTGTGCAAGGACATCAGGGCATTCACCAGCATGGTGTAGTGATTTGAGTATTGAACTACAGTTTTGGAGACCAAGGTCCAAATCTTCATTTGGCCTTGAAACCCACTACATAATCTTGGACAAATCATACTCTCTCATGGGTCAACAGTGTGATGTGACATCTTAAAAAGCCAATGTAATTCTAGGTTGCATCAATAGAAGTGTAGTGTCTAGAATCAGGGAAGCAAAAGTACCACTCTAGTCTATTTTGGTCAGATCTCACTTGGAATATACAAGAAGAATATTGACAAGCTAGAACATGCATAGAGACAGGTAACCAAAATGGTCCAAGGTTTAGAAACCCTGGACTATTTTGAGGAGCAGCTTAGGGTATGTTAGTCTGAAGAAAAGAAGGTTAAGAATTGACATGATAGCCATGTTTAAATATTTGATGTCATATTGAGGATGGAGTAAACTTGTTTTCTGCTGTTCCAGAGACTAGGAAACAGTGAAAAGGATTCAAACTATAAGAAAAGAGTTTCCACCAAAATATTTGGAATAACTCCGTGATAGGGTTGTTGTAGATTTTTTCAGGCTATATGGCCATGTTCTAGAGGCATTCTTTCCTGATGTTTCGCCTGCATTTCTGGCAAACATCCTCAGAGGTAGCGAGATCTGTTGGAACTAGGAAAATGGGTTTATATATCTGTGGAATGACCAGGGTGGAACAAAGAACTATACTCCGTGATAGTAAGAGCGCACCTCAGAGTGAATTCTCTATCTTTAAACTGCACCCATACCTTGGGAAGTCTGACTTGGCCATGGTAGTCCCCACTCTGGTTACATCCCATATAGACTACAATGCGCTCTACGTGGGGTTACCTTTGAAGACTGTTTGAAAGCTCGAAATGGTCCAGCAGGTGGCAGCCAGGTTGCTAATGGGAGCAGCACTCAGGGAGCATACAACTCTTCTTTTGCGCCAGCTCCACAAAGTGAAGAGGCGGTTTGCTACTGGGCACAATTCAAAGTGCTGGCTTTATCCTATAAGGCCCTAAGCGGTTCCGGCCCAGCTTAGCTGTCTGACTATCTCTCTCCTTATGAACCAGCAAGGAATTTAAGATCATCTGGGGAGGCCCTGCTTTTGATCTCGTCTTCTTCGCTGGCGTGTCTGGCAGGGATGAGAGACAGGGCCTTCTCAGTGATGGCCCCTCAGCTGTGGAACTCTCTTCCCAGGGATATTAGATCAGCCCCCTCCCTCCTGACCTTCCAGAAAAAAGTAAAAACCTGGCTCTTTGAACAGGTCTTTGAAAATGCAGTGAAATAGACAAGCACTGAATTATGTAAGACTGAAACATGGAATGGCTTAGGCGATGCTACTGGAAAATGTGATTAACAGGAAGACATTGGTGATATATGTTTTTAATGGTTTTGTGTGGATTTTTATAATGTTGTTCGTAATGTTTTTACTTTTTATGACTATAAGGGCATTGAATTGCTGCCAATTTGTAAGCTGCCTTGAGTTGCCTTCATGCTGAGAAAGGCGGGATAGAAATAAATAAACAGAGGCTGGGTAGCCATGGGTCAGGAGTGCTTTGATAACCTGGCAGGGGTTTGGACTGATTAACTCTTGTGGGCTCTCCCAACTATACAATTCTTTGATCATAGGAACAGTAGTTAGAAGATCTAGAGAAGAGCTCCAAGAGCATCAGAACAGAGAGTGAGAAGGCATCAGAATAAACAAATATTGGTTTTAATTGGATGGATGAGGATGCATTTTTATAGATAAACATGTACCCAATTTATTTCTTTTCCAACCCTTGAAAGGAGGCAAACCATTAGAAGTTCATCATGATGAATCTGAGAACCTTTGACCCAAGAGAAAAATCCTTCATTTCCAGTTAACCCTCCCATACTTCTTCTGATAGCTTTTAATCTCATCCTACATCTTGTGGGCAACAGAGCTTTCCTCTCTCATAACCAACAGTGTGCTGAAGGATGTGACAATGGGTTTGTAACCTTGATGCTGAGATGGAATGTGTCTCTCTTGTCCCATTTTACTCCTGTAGATTACTCTATAGTGCCATTTTGGAACCAGACTTTAATTGACCCCATTACATTTTCATTTAATTGCATCCTTCCTGACCAGTTTTGGTTGTACATGTTGATCTCTGGTGGACTCAGATTGACATGGACCTGTTCACTTAACTATTACTGGGGGTTGGTTTTAAGGAGCTTGAAGAGAATGAAACACCATTCAAAAAGTGTTAGGAGAAATAAAATAGCTGCTGGTATTGTTCTGTAAAAGCTTGTGGGAGAGATCGCTGAATACAGATGAGGGAGAATTGCATTTGTTTCACACTTTAACCTGAAATGTACCCGATGGCACAATTTCAGGATGGGATTCAGTTATCATTCAAAATTAGCACTTCACAATCGAGTTCTCCAGTCACAAAATACATACACAGATGTAGATATAAAGTGACAATGAATAGAAAAAAAATCTGTATACAGTCAGTCATCCACATTTATGGGTTTAACTTTTGTGGGTTTGATTTTTCATGGATTTGATTAATATGATCTCTCTAGAAATATGACTCCAGTGTAACTTTAGGGTCAACTTCTGGTGGAACTGATGAACTCCATATCCCTAGTTGAGGTACCCAAAATTCCTTCATGAACTGAGATTTGAACCATGAAAACTTTCTTTATAAAATTGCAGGTCAATGCAGAAATGGGACAGAATAGACATGTGAATGAAATACGTGATACTGGCTACAGATTGGTGGCTCTATCAAGTCCAATCTCATATTCTTCTTTTCACCCACCAAGCTCATCCTGCTTCATTTCTGTGAGTGTCTTTTCTAAGAACACATATATCTCTGCATATTTTACTTACATTTTCCTAAACACACATATTTGGGTTACATTTCTTTCAAATGCACACATCTGAGAGCATGAAACCACTGAATAAAGTGTATGTGTATGAAAGAGACATTTGATTATTTTAAATTGCAGTTTTAAAATATGCATACCTTTTGGTGCACCTTTTTGTTTGTTTCCCAGACTGCACTCTAAGCCCATAAATATTTGGGTTTCCTTACCTCGAATTGTATTGGAATTCTGAAGTAGTTAAGGGAAATTGAAATTGTGTAAACTGGTGATGGAAAGAGGAGAAAGACTGAATAGAACAAATTTGTCACATGTTCTTAACAGCTACCAGAATCCTTTGTCTTATGTTACATAGATTCACCTACAGAAATTGGACATTTTTATTTGATGTGGAATGTTTGTATTTAGTTCAAAATTGCAAGAGTTGGGTTGTACTAGCAGTATTATTGTGCAAAAATGTGTCTGAAACTTGACTGTGTATGAACATCTGGTTAAGCAATTCATTGTAATGTGGGGACAGCAAAATAGAGAAAAGGAAGGTTATTAGCCTCACTACTTCCAGCATGTTTGAATTGGGGGGGGGGGGGGGGGGAATTTACATTTATAAGTCCATAAACACAGAAATCATAAAACTGTGGAGAATTGTGAAACAAAAAGTTATCCCTGGAGTCATGCTCTCTAGAAGGTTAACAATGTTTTTGTTTACTTATGCAAGACTGACCTGACTTGGTTGTTTCCTTATGGTTAGTTCTGAACAAAAAAAAAGCAATTGCTGAAACATGTTGAACTACTTTTCTTGGCTTTGTGTGAAAACAATTTCTATTATTTCAATCTAATTTTGCCTCTGTTACCAAATTTTCTGATAATTAAGTAAAGGAATACATCTACTTTATTAGCTGAGGTATATTAATATTGGAATTCAAAGTTTCTTCTGGTGTTTAGACCAGGTTTACAGCAATAACATAAAGAAAGCCAAAACTCCAAATGAGCAGCCAGACCACTCTTCAATATTTATTTATTTATTTATTTATTATTTGCTATACTTGTATACCGCCATTTCTCAGCCTAGCCGGCGACTCAACGTGGTTTACAACAACTTATAACAAACAACAGTATACAGTTTAAAAGCATAAAAACATAATCCACAATACATATATCAATAAACAATCCAATTCATCTCTTGACTAAAATCGTGATCCAGTTTCGTCGTCCAGATTGCCAGTCCTTCAATCATTACACTTATTGCACTGAGTTAACCGAACGCCTGCTCGAACATCCACGTTTTTAGTCTTTTCCTGAATACCATCAATGAGGGAGCTGATCTTACCTCCATGGGAAGGGTGTTCCATAGCCACGGGGCCACCACAGAAAAGGCCCTGTCTCTCGTCCCCGCCAGCCGCACCTGTGAAGCAGGCGGGATAGAGAGTAGGGCCCCCCCAGAAGATCTTAGGGTCCTGGTGGGCTGATAGGCCGAGATACGTTCGGATAAGTAAGTTGGGCCAGAACCGTTTAGGGCTTTAAAGGCCAACGCCAGCACTTTGAATTGAGCCCGGTAGCAAATCGGCAGCCAGTGGAGCTGGTGCAGCAGAGGAGTTGTATGCTCCCTGCGCTCCGCTCCTGTTAGTATCATGGCTGCCGAGCGTTGGACTAATTGGAGCTTCCGGGCCATCTTCAAAGGCAACCCCACGTAGAGAGCGTTGCAGTAGTCTAAACAGGATGTAACCAGAGCGTGGACTACCATGGCCAAGTCAGACTTCCCAAGGTACGGGCGCAGTTGGCACACGAGTTTTAACTGTGCGAATGCTCCCCTGGTCACCGCCAAAACCTGGGGTTCCAGGCTCAACGATGAGTCCAGGATCACACCCAAACTGCGAACCTGCGTCTTCAGGGGGAGTGCGACCCCATCCAACACAGGCTGTAACCCTATACCCTGTTCGGCCTTACGACTGACCAGGAGTACCTCTGTCTTGTCTGGATTCAATTTCAATTTGTTCGCCCCCATCCAGACCGTCACAGCGGCCAAGCACCGGTTCAGGACCTCGACAGCCTCCTTAGTAGCAGGTGGAAAGGAGTGACAGAGTTGGACATCATCCACGTACAGATGACATCGCACTCCGAAACTCCGGATGATCTCACCCAGCGGCTTCATGTAGATGTTAAACAACATGGGAGACAGTATTGAACCCTGAGGAACCCCACAAGACAAAGGTTGTGGGGTTGAACAGGAGTCTCCCAGTAACACCTTCTGAGACCGGCCCTCAAGGAATGAGCGGAGCCACTGTAAAACAGTCCCTCTAAGACCCATTCCCGTGAGGCGTCCCAGAAGGATACCGTGGTCGACGGTATCGAAGGCTGCTGAGAGGTCCAGCAGCACCAACAGGGACACACTCCCCCTGTCGAGCTCCCGGCGCAGATCATCCACTAAGGCGACCAAGGTAAAATGCTAAAAGATCACAATTAAATGATAGACCTACTCAATACTTCTCTTGCTTCAGTTTTCTCTGAAGCAAGGAAAATTGTATGCTTTATCGCAGTAGCAGAAACCTTGACAAAGAATCAAAATCACAAATCAAGATTGATAGGGAGTTAGTCACAAATCATCTAGCTGGCCCAAATTTTTGTTACGTTTTTAAATACAAAAAATGTACTTGATAAATAACAAATAATGTATACGAGTACATGCACTTTCATATGGAACAATAAAAAAATAATCAACTTTAAAGTTGTAGAAACACAAATTGTAGCACAATGGTAGAAGCACAAAGTGAAGAGGCAGAAGCATAATTTTCTTCATTCCAGCCTCCCTCCCTCTCTTGCAGTCTCTCCCTCTCTCTCTTCATAAAGCCAAACATACCACTAACAAAAACCACACAAAATGAACTAATCCAAAGTTCCTTAAAGTAGACAAGAGCAAAACAGACAGCAATCTCCCAAAGCAGACAAGAGAGTGAGGCACAAGGCAGAGAGGCAGCTCCCTTGAAGTCCTAAGGTCCTGTACTCTGGCGCTACCACTTAAATCAAAATGCTGCTTGTATGGCAAAGTGAAACCCAGGCCAAGAGATGGCTCTTAACTCAAACCACTTTTAAGTTGAAACACTCTTAAAACATATTTCTATAAAATACATATTAAAATACACAGAACAGAGGTTAAAACCCAGGGAACGACTTTAAAATACATTTATGAAAATTGACTTGGTAGGACTGCTGGAAGAGATAGGTCTTTATAAGGTTTTTAAATTCCGACAGCTCAATTAGCTCTTTCAGCAGGTCATTTCCACAATTGTGGACCAGCTGGTGAAAAGGACCTCGGGGTGATGATTACCAGTTGAGTTCTTACAGGCTGGAGTAGCCGCCCCCCAGAGGACCTCAATGTGGGGGCGGATTGTACAGGAGAAAGCAATCCTGTAGGTAATCTGGACCCAAATCATGGAAGTCTTTAAAGGTTAAAATCAACACCTTGTATTTTGCCCAGAAATTAATTGACAGTCAGTGGAGTGACTTTAGGAAAGGTGTAATATGCTCACCCCTGGATGTCCTTGTAACCAATTTGGCTGCCATATTTTGAACCAACTTGAGTTTCTGAACTTAGGACAAAGGTAAAGTGCATTGCAGAGGTTCAACCTTGAGGTTACCAATGTGAGCAATACCATTGTTAGGGCCTCCAAATCTAGATAGATCAGCCGAAGCTGGTAGTAAGCACTCCTGATTGTCACATCTACCTGTGGCTGACCTTTGGAGAGTTGGATCCAGGAGCACTTCCAAACTGCAAACACAGTCTCCCAGGAGGAGTGTATTGGCTGACACATCTCCACCCCCAGATTAGGACCCTTGATGGCATGCACCTCTGTTTTGTGTGGATTCAGTTTCGATGTGTTTTTCCTTATCCATCCTATTACATTCTCCAGGCATTCATTCAGAGGAGACATGCTATTCTTAGTTGAGGCTGTTTTGAAGTCACAGATAAATATATTTGATACTGATAACACCCTGCTCCATGCCTCCAGATGATCCCTCTCCTAGAGATTTCATGTGAATATTAAAAAAGCAATGAGGATAGAATGGCACCTTGTGGGATGCCAAATAACACCCCCTTTTTTGAGTAGCAGCTATCCCCAAGCACCACCATCTGGACTTGCCTGAGAGGTATGACTGGAACCACTACAGCACAGTGCCTCTGATTCCCAGCCCTTCCAGGTGTCCCAGAAGGATACTATGGTTGATGGCATTGAAAGCCACTGAGAGGTCTAGAAGCACCAACAGGGACCCACATCCCTTGTCAGTGTTAAGACAGAAATCATCCAGTAAGGTGACCATAGCACTCAGCTCCATATTCTGCTTTGAAGCCAGTTTGAAATGGGTCAAGGAAGTATGTGTTGTTTAAGACTGTCTGGAGTTGGGGGCAGGGGCAACTGTCTTCTCAGTCACCTTGCGCAAAAAGAGACTGTTGTGTTTCCACCTGGCAGAAAGGGATTGGACTGGATGACCCTTGGAAGTCTTTTCCAACTCTTATTATTCTGAGCATGAAATTCATTTATTATTTATACACGCCTTATATACATAGCCTGAATGTAATTTCATATATAGGCAGTCCCCAAGTTATGGACAAGATAGGTTCTGTAGATTTGTACTTAATATTAATTTGTATGCAAGTCAAAAGAGGTACATTTTAATTATTAAGGCCCAGCGGATCCAAGGAGGACTTTTTCAGTAGTGGTCTATCTGCTGCTGGGGAGCTGGGGGTGGCCATGGCTGACAGGGAATTCTGGTGTGGGCTGGTCCATGAGGTCACAAAGAGTCGGAAGTGACTGAATGAATGAACAACAACTATCTACTGTTTCTTTTAAACAAGATGGAAAGTGTCCCATCCCTCCCCTGAGAGATGCATTAATATTTTTTTGTATTTGAGATTGAATTACTTATCTTCCTTGGACGACCAGTCAAGACGGACAAGGATCAAGAGAGCAAATTGTCTTCCTTCCTAGCTGCAGTAGCTTGTCCACATCAACAGTACACACTCACCAGTTGAAATGGATCCAATGTAACCCCACCCACATTTGGACATCCCATTGCTGGCCTCTGCTCCAATGACAGCATCTAAGTCGGCTCTTATGCAAGAGGTTTTATGTGCAAAATGCTTGTTAAAAGCATCACAGTGAGCTACTAAAGGTTCTAGCAATTGGTTTGAAGGGAAAATTACCTGAGTTAAACCTTTCACCACTCTGAACAGCTCAGCTGGACATGAATCTGCAGATGCAATGTATGCAAAGAAGAAAGCTATTCTTCTTGAATATTCCAAGTGAGTTCTGACCAAATCTCCCAGCTTTGATGATGCCAGAAATAATTATCACATCCAAGAAGCTTGCTTAACTCCGTGTTGGATCAGACTCTATGTTGTACTGGCAAACACTATCTGATGTTTAGCAAAGCAATACAATCCTTCCTTGTAATGGTTTCCTAAAAGCTGTATCTGCTGCTGGTGTAAACCAAGGATAACCTTTCCTTCATCTGAGCAGAGCCAAACAATAAGGAGGCAAAATCAGAATCTGGCCCGCCCCTGTTCAGTCTTGCTTGACTATCAGCTACCAGTTTTGTATGCTTAAATCCACAATCGCACACAATCAGCCAGGCAAATTGTTCCGAAATTTAAGTGTGTTTTCCATTCCCCAGGCTATTAATTGTGATGACACATTAACAGATAAGAGGACTTTAATTTTCACTGGATAGTTTCGTCCCTCTGCGGGTGAGAGATACATAACAGAAACTTGCTTTGATTAACAAACTGAAGAGACCCCAGGAAAAAAAGATACGGAAAAGAGCGCGCGTTTCTGCATGGGTTTGAGCATAACATCTCCCTTATCTCATAAAGTGGAAAGGAACCAGCAGGGATCAAATTACAAAGCAGAGAACAAAAGATTCTGGGGAATTCATAGACTTGGGCCATATGAGTTAAACAAAAGAATGGAAGATTCCTATTTTCATCACTGTTTTATCATTTCTTTAAAGTATGTTTTATTTTCTTCAGACTCAGCTTGTTGACACACAACCGTTGTCTAACTTCATAAAATCATAGAACTGAAAGATACCACAAGGGCTATCTAGTCCAACCCCCTGCCATATAGGAATACCTAACTAAAGTGCTCCCAAGAGATGACTATATAACATCTATTTAAACAACCTCAAAGAAATAGAATCTACTCTGAGGGACCATTCCATAGTTCTATTCCATGGCTGATGTTTAGGCAGAGAACATGGTGTAATGGTTTGAGCATTGGAGACTGCAGACCAGGATTTGAATCCTCACTTGTTCATGGAAACTCATTGGGTGATCTTGGATAAGTCAGTCTCTCACTCAAGGAGAATAACAAAGGTTAACCCCTTCTGGAAAATCTTGCCAGGAAAACCTGTGATAGGTTGACCTTAGGTTCATCATAAATTGGAAATGTATGGTGAACCTAAGGCACACATCAATAAGGATGACATCTCTCTAATTTGAATCTATTGCTTTATTAGTCTCTTCATTATGGTGAAACTAGTTGCCCTATTGGGCAGCTTGTTTTGTTCATCATTAAACGAAATAAACATGGCCCAGGCCTTGGTGGGATGATTCTTTTATTGGTTGTCCATGTGTCCTATTCTAGAGGGTGCAGTCCTTTCTTTGAGTGCATCTTGTGTTTCAATGGTATCCAGTTTTAAGTGTGGAAATAACCAGAATTCACTGGGCTTATATTTCCCTTTTAAAAACATCCTCCTTAAACTCCCTGGCAATGTGGCTGTTACTTCAGGTTTTTCCAAAACTTGGGATGCATTCAGCATTTTTTTTTTTGAAAAAGGAAATGTACCCACAATCATGCACAGTTTTGAAAATTGGTAAAAATGTTTGGAAAATGCACACTAACATACTTTCATTGATATAAAATATACATGAAGCTTCCATGCAGATAAAGTCATTAGGAAAAAAGATGTATCAAATATGCACAGATTTCCATGAAAGATGGAGAGAAATTCTAGCAAGCTGGTGTACTACATGGTAGAGTGAGAACATCGATAAAATTCTGAGAAGGCTAACAGAAACAAAAAGTGACAGATATTTGTTGTTGAAGGCTTCCATGGCCAGAATCAATGTGATGCTGTGAGTTTTCCAGGCTCTATAGCCATGTTCCAGATATTTATCTCTCCATTTTTTTTCCTGTGCTAAATATACATCCAGGCATTAAAACTAGAGAATGCCAGTTTTCTGGATCCAGTCTGATATTTTGTTTAGTACTTCCTACTCATTCGACTACTGTGTCAAAGGAGAAGGTAAATAATCCATAAATAGATACATTGAGAAATAGAGAGATGACAAATAGATACTAACATTTAGCATGGTAACAATGAGAATGTGGAATTCCCTCCCCTTGAAGATCCACTGGGCTCTTTCTCTTTAATATGTAGTTCAGATATTTCTAGCTTATTGATCTACTTACCCTGGTAAACCCAATGGTGAAAGATGATGGGATTTATATTCCAGAAATATCACTAAGGCACAGTTGCCCATTGCTTACTTGCTGAAATCATATAGTTATTGTTGTTGTTGTATGTTTAGTTGTTTACTACTGTTACTATTTAATTACATTCATATTCCATTTTTCTTTTAATGAGCTCAAGGTAGTATTCATGTGTATGTGTTTGTGTATTATCTATATGACCATCCTCTTCCCTCCTCCCCATCTTTATAATAAACCCATGAACTAAGAACCTACCCAAGGTTGCCCAGTAAATTTCATGATTCAGTGAGGGCTTGAACTTCAATCTCCCAAATCCCAAACCAAGACTTGAAAGTTTTGACTGATACTATTGACTGCATTTTTTTCACGGATCTGTACTCACTTGCTGTTATATATTTGTCTTTGTTAAAAGCTACGTATTTGTTTTTACAATTTATGATGGGCATTCTATAAGCGGCATGCGTGTGCATGTTTTCCCTTATGCCGGTGTATGACCTTTCTTTGGGCAGGGTGGACTTTAGTATTCCCTTCCTGGCTTCACAGTATCTAAACCCAGACATATAATAAAGGCTTTGAAGCCCCCCTCTTCTCATCCACACAACTATACCATGCCTCAAGGAAACTGGAGAAGCTTCTGGCTATGTCCCTATAGCCAGCCAGAAATTATTAGGAACCATAGAAAAACCTGACACTTTTTAGCCGTGATGTAATCATTTTGAGTTGGTCAGTTGAAGGTAGTCAGTTTAAAGATTCACACCTAGCCCAACTTACAAAAGTCCTTTGTCTCACCCTGGTCATTCCACAGATATATAAACCCCTTTTTTCCCAGTTCCAGCAGACCTCACCTCTGAAGATGCTTGCCATAGATGCAGGCGAAACGTCAGGAGAAATGCCTCTAGAACATGGCCATATAGCCCGAAAAAACCCACAAGAACCATTTTGAGTTTGGCTGCAGGTAGGGCTGTACATGGATCAGTTTTTAAAAATGAGCTCTGGCTGTTCTAGCTTTTCTGTCTCTTTCAGCCAGCTGTAATGGCACGGATGTTGCCACCAATTTTTTTCTGGCCACAACAGACCAGACGGCTGCCGACCACAGCTACTTTCAGTTTCATTTGGCTTCGTGTGCGAAGAGGCAGTCTCGCGCCCCACAGGGTTCCCCTGTGAACTCTGCCTGTTGAGCCAATCAGAACAAAAGAAAGCCATGAAGTACCTTTTAGCCAAGCTGGGCCTCCATTTTTCTGTTGCGAACAGGCTTCTGAGAGAGACAGATTTTTCTCCAGTCTGCTTGCAGCTCTGCATTGGCTGTCTTGCTTTTTTACTCAAATGATAATAATAAGCATTTACTTTCTACACACTTAAGATGCTGCCACTTATGGTGCCATTCACAAAGCAAGCTTCAAATGTAGGGTAGAGGTATCTTGCCATTTCTAAAGCCACCATAAAATGAGGTAATTTATATATTTTTAAGGAATGGTTACCTAGTGTTCCTTCAGGTTGTGTGGCTCCCACTGAAACAAGTATTTAAAAAGGTGACTTAACTCAACTTCAATGAAAGGGTGTTGAGGAAAATTGATGCCAGAAAGGATAGAAGGAGAAAGGATCCCACAAAGGATGGTTTCTTAAGTCTGGTGCCTTAAACCCAGGTGTCATTGAAGGATATAAGGAGAAATGATTCCAGAAAGGGTGATTTCTTAAATCTGATGCCTTACCACCTTGTCACATGGCTGCTGGAGTTGCACTGCTTCATTGGAGGGTATGGGGAATTCCACGCGCAGCTTCCCCCTATGAATTCCAATGGCAACACAAGAAACCTTCTGTGTTACTGGCATACACTGCCTACACCTTCCATCTATGGAGCCATGCTGATGTTGTTTGATGGGAGCCAGCGAGCTCCATGGGTGACCTGGACTAAAATGGTGCATGCCACCAATTTTATCCCCATGTGAAGAGGTAGTTAAACCCAGGTCTAGTGGAAGGATATGAGGAGAGAAAATATTACAGAAAAGGGAGCCTAGGAAGTTCCTCCATTGCTGCAAATGGTCTGGATTCTCCTGGAATTTTCAGCTGCCAGATCAAAAAACAGATTTTTTTTCTCACCAGAATTTAGGAGGCTCCCAAAAATGGATCAGGGGAGGCACTGAAATCCGGACATTGACAATGGTATGGGGTTTAGCCAAATTGCACATGCCTAGCTGCAGGTACATAGCCAGAAACTTTCCTGTCTCTACTCACTTCCCACAGGGCATGAAAGCACATATTATATTGTGTGCGTGCCAGAAGCTGTACAGTAAGTTTGGATGGGATGTACATTGTGCAGTTTAGAATTACTGCACAATGAACTATCAGAAGGATCTCTTTGAAGGTATGCATGGGTATTCTTCCTCTATGTGTCTGCCTGATATATTTCTTTTTATGTGAAATGTATACTGAGACAGGCATTCGTTCATAAACAGAGCCTTTATTTATCTATTTGAAATCATTTGCAGTCCTTCTCTTCCATCTTGAGGAGACTGGTGAGATGCGTACCTATTAAAATTCAAATGAAAGACAGTATGATAATATTGACTGCAGCTGACATATCTAAGTGGCCTCAAAAGTCTAAAGGATGTAACTACCATAAAAATGCAAGCAGTGAATGTGTTATAGGACTCTCCTGAGGGAGAGGATTTCATGGAGGGACTATTTCCAAATGGCTCTCTTTATGCTTGGATACATTATGAATATTTGCAGGATCAGGAAAGAAGGGTCCCTGCAGAAGACCTCCACTCTAAGCTTGGATTGAAAGGAGAACAATCACTCTTGGAACTTAAGTCTCAAGTCATTCATTTTATATGTTAAAATTAACATTTTATTTATTCATTCATATCCTAATAACTCACCTTTCTTCCTGTGTGCTCAAGGTAGTCCTAGTGAATATCTTGCTCCTGGCTTTATTTTACTGCCAGAGTTTTGGAGCTGACTTGAACCTGAATGTCAAGACCTAATTCTCTCTACCATGCTGGTTCTTTGGACCTCATCGCATCAAGTTACCCAATGCGGATGACAGTGGGGGGGGGGGGATTCACCGGGCATTGAACCCACGGGGCAAAGGGAGAATCCATCGCCCTGCACCCCACAGAACCCACAGCACCACCTTCCCCATCACATGGGGAAAATCATTGCTGCTCAGCTTCAGGCATGCTCAGACGCTTTCAGCACTGCTTGGGGACAGAGCCCTACCAGCTATGTGTCATTTGTTGAGATCCAGCAGGCTCCATCCCTGAACTATACTGAAAGCATTATACAATGGGTAAATTTGCCCATGTGATAAAGTCCTTTAAGCTGGACACATGAATGTGATAGCAGCGAATGCACTTGGTTTAAAAGGAAAAGGTCACATGAACCATATATGTTAATCATCAATTGTTGTAACATTCTGATCCAACTGAAGTTTCCAAGTTTTCAGAAGCAGTCTCACATTGAACATATGTATAATCTTCAAGAAGGAATGTGAATAAGGATTCATCTGCACTGTAGAATTAATGGAATTTGATGCCACTTGAACTGCCATGGTTAAATGATATGGAATCTTGTAGTTGTAGTTTGATGAAATTCTTTAGCAGAGAAGACTACAGCTTTGTGAAACTACAACTCCTAGAATTTCATAGCATTGACCCATGGCAATTAAAGTGGTATTAAACTGCATTGATTCTACAATGTAAATGCAACCAGAGATGGTCCTTTCAATGGAAAAAGATGTTCATTTGTCACTGCACTTGATTTTCATGTGTTCCATTTGACAAGCTTTGTGCTTTGTTTTGTGAGTGGCTGCTGAAAGGTTGAAAGGATTACTGTGGAATTCTACTTGCTGAGACACATACCACTGAAGAAGTGGAATGCCCCCTGTATCTACATATTCAATAATCATCCAGTGTGGTTCTATGGTATGTGTCCGGCTCTAGTAAAAAAAAAAATAGAGTTCACTATTATCCATGAGGGATCTGGGAACATGGTTATGGAGGTGGGGAGGGTGATACACTGTACATATTCTTCTTAGTATCTAGGTTGAATCTAAGCAGTACATTTCATTGTCAGATCAGAAGAGCTGATCAAACTTTTTAATGTCATGCTTTCTATCTCTTTCTATATTGTAGGTTAGCCTGAGGAGAAGGATAAAGAAATTGGCTACCAAGATGGTAATCACTAGTGGAAATGAAGAAGAAAAAAACAACCAAGAAAAGGAAAGCAAAGAGGAATCCATCCTTGCGATGCTTGGGATTATTGGGACAATTTTGAACCTCGTTGTGATCATTTTTGTGTACATCTACACGACATTGTGAACCCCAGAAAGAAACTGGTGACGACAGCTGACAAGAGGCGATGGCCAACGTTGTCAGTTGTTGACACATGACTTGATGAGAATTGACTTTGTAGTATATTACGACATCACAAAAACATTGCCTGTGGGCGGTGGAAGCTGAAGCACAATTAATTGAACCAGACTTTTTTTCACACAGTTACAAACAAAACTCCTTCCTGTCTTTCTCTTGCTGCTCTGCCTTTCTTCTTTACATTTGTTCTAGATAAATGACTGCAAATATGTAAGTATCCTTTTTGGGGATGGAGGAGAACCAACAACAACAAACCCACTACGGACTGGTCAATTCAATACAGCCAAAGACTGGACACTCTTATAAACATTGAGAAATGTATAACATTTCCATACTAAGATATGTTCCACAGATAGCCAGGTAGCTATCTTTCATGTCCATTAAGCTGCATTGTCTTCTCTTTGGGATTTTATTTACATTGAAGCTGGCAAGCTTTTGATTTGAAATGAACATATGGTGCGATCACAAGGTGGGAGGGCGGGAGGGGGGAGAAACAAGGATTCCACTCAGCCGCCTGAGCAAACAAAAGATAAAACATTGAGCAAAGTAAAGTTACATGACATTTCTTTTCTCTCTCCCGTTGGCTTGACATCTGTGTCTCTTCATACTGATGTTTATAAATATATATTTTTAATAAATGTGCTATATTTTTAGCATGAGCCAAACCTCTGGTGACACTTTTGTTATTTTCTCTGCCTAGATTTGTTCCCACTCCTTTCCCCCAGTTCGACCTGCTTTCTTTTCATCTTTCTCTCCTATCCTCCTTCCTTCTCATCAAAACAGCATATGTTATGGTCTTCAACAATTTAACAGCCATCTCCTTTTCAGCCACTGCACTCCATTCTGGAGTAAGCATTCTGCATTGTGCTTACATGCCTGACTAGAAGTTGGAATGTCAAATGGAAAACATTGCTTTTAATGCGAAGGTACAACAGCACTGCATGGTGACCTTTGCCGACTCACATCGTGGACGCACAGAGAGATATAGATAGATGGATAGATTCACACAGAGAGAGCAGGAGAGGAAGAGGAACCAAAAAGGGCAGTAATGGGCTTGTTCTCTGAGCCCAACTACACATACATTGTGACATAATGCTTCTTCTTTTTTCAAAATGTAATCCCTTCTCTTATCTAAAACTATCTTGGTTTGAGTTGGCTTCTACCATTTGGAAACGAAATAGACCCATTTGGAAACGAAATAGGTCTGTGACAGCCAGTGTGGCATAATGGTTAGAGGGCTGGACTATGACTCCAGAAAGCAGGGTTCAAATTTGCACTCAGCCATGAAAACCCCTTGGGTGACCTTAGGAAAATGCCCAAGGACCACACACAGCTGGAAACAGACAGTGTCACCACAGACTGGCGGCACTCACCCAGGAGGTGTTGGTAGGCATGTCATCCTGCACCTTGCACCATCTTGGCTTCTCCCCACCTCATCACATGGGGGAAGCCTGTTTAAGCCATCTTTACCCATGTTTCCTTATGGAAGGATAGGGAACCTCCCGTTATCCACCACCAGAAATTTTTTGACAGCAACAGAGGGTTTTTTTCCATTTTGTCCATGGACCTGCCCCAGAAGTACTTTTCTTGAGTGTGATGGGAGTCATCATCAAAAACAAGTCCATATAAATAAGTCCCAGTGTTAGGGAGTTCTTAATAAACTATTTTAACAGCAAATCAGAGTTATAAGAAAGAAAATCAGTCTTTGAGGATATTGACTTGAACCTCTAAATCCAGTCAGGGTAGCCACTAGCCACTTATACATTGAGAGAAGGAGGTTGAAGAGAAAGGGGAGAAGGGGGAGGAGGAGAAAGAAGGGAAATAAGACAACCTCACATATTTCATCATGGTGGGTAAAATTGTTCAGTGAGCTGTCTCAGTGATAGTTCTAGATGCACAGTTTCAATAAATCTGCCTTCTTATCATTACTTACCTTGTATTTGAATTTGGACTAGGCAGCTAGTCAAATAAAAAGCACTTTTAACCAGAGACTGATTCAATCACTGTGAACAGAAGGGAACACCATTCCCTCGTGATAGAGATAAATAATACCTTCCTCCTCACCCCACAAGCCATTTCTTCAAATAGATTACTCAGTCCACAAAACAGGCCACTGAAAAATAGGATGCTTGTCCACCTTTAATTCAGCAGAATTCATGATTTGGCATACCGCGAAAAATGCAATGTCTTTAGTGGGGAATCCCATGCAAAAATAAGCATAAGAAGCTTCCACTTGAAAGGAATGCATTAAACTTTTTTTTATTCCACTGAATCTACACTGGAGTTCTGATTTACACCAAATAGTTGCAATAGTTAAAGGAAGCTTTTTCACCTATTCTGCCTACAAATGATAAAAATAGATATTAGAATCATAATGGGCCAGCTAGTCCAACCCCCTGCCATACAGGAAAAGCAAAATCAAACTACCCCTGACAGATAGCGATCCAGCCTCTATTTCAAAGCTTCCAAAGAAGGTGCTTCCACTACACTCCAAGGCAGTGAGTTCCACTGTTGAACAGCTCTTACAATCAAGAACTTTTTCCTAATGTTCAAGTGGAATCTCCTTTCCTGTACTAAAAAGTTTCTGCATGGAGGACAACTATGAGGCATTATAGGAAGTTGCCATTCTAATTGGAGATAATTAGCTCTTTTGAAACTGGGCCCCATGACAGGTAGAATCTCTTAGAAACCAAAGGAAGGGTTATGATTTGGTTTGTGTTTACTTCTCACTTCCTCTGTGCTCTGGGAAAAGCAGTTAACCTCTCTTTGCTTTCAGTAATAATGTAGATCTTTCTCAGCGGGGTGCTAAGAGGCTTAATGTTGAGGAAGCACTTTGAAAACCAAGCATGGAGGAGCTATCGGAGCACACAGTCTTGTGGCTGTGTATCTCCATTTTATCTAATTCAAACCATGGCATAATGCAAAACACACAACTAGACAGGAAAGATAATTCAACCAGCCCCGATCACTTAGCTTTGCAAGCACAGAATAATGAGAGCAACAGAGTAATATATTGTCAAAGGCTTTCATGGCTGGAATCACTGGGTTGTTGTAGGTTTTTTGGGCTATATGGCCATGTTCTAGAAGCATTCTCTCCTGACGTTTTGCCTGCATTCATGGCAAGCATTCTCAGAGGTTGTGAGGTCACCTTACCCACATCTGACAAAATGTGTCCACTCTAAGAATTTTCTAGATCCTGCTGACAATTCTAAGGACTTTATCAGATGGTCTTCAAGCTCCATTTCCAAGCACTATGGAAATGAAGCCCCACGGGAGTCCCTCAGAGGCCATCAGATGATGTGATGCCATCAGATGTAATTGCACTTCCAGTGGGGCTTGGTGGGGCTCAGTTTCTGTAGCACATGGAAATGGAGCCTAAAATTATCTTCAGGAATCAAAGGTTAGCCGACTCCTGAATGAAGGAAGTAGGGAAAAGATGCAAAAAGGGTGTGAGATGGCTGGCCATCCCAAAAGATGGAGAAATATGGGAGAGAGCAGTGTAATACAATACCCTATGCTTTCCCCCACTTTCCCTCTTTTATTTATTTATTTATTTAGGGCATTTATATCCCATCCTATCTAAATCTCTGCAGAGGGACTCAGGGCGGCTAACAACCGGCACAGCACAGTGCCCACAACAAGAAAAAGCATAAATATACATATTATAATAAAAACAATATTTAAACAATATAAAAACATCAGTCTCTTTAAATGTGATGAGATCTCAAATTATAATTCTGCTGGAAGCTACCGCAGAATTGCCTGGGAGGACCTAGCAAATTCCTGGAGACAATATTCTAGGAAATTTCCAGGTCCTCTATGGGAACTCTATGGTAACATCCAGTGCAAGTTATTTCAACAGGGTTTGCTATTATCCATGTTTTTCTGTTTCCATAGTAGGTTTAGGAATGTACCTTCATGGATACTAGAATCATAGTGTACCAAATCACAATGTATGTAGGTGTACATTGGACATAGATTTCTGTGTGTTAAAAATAGGATGGTGCCCAAAGAATAACCTCATCCCTCACACTCAGGCATGTAGCTGGAGTGGGGGGGGGGGGTTGAGGGGCTTCAGCCCCCCCCCCCCCCCGAAATTCTCATGGTGGTTCGCGAAAAGGCCTTACTGGTGCATTATTTAAACTGTTATGTTTATTCATATCATGATCTGTTCACCATACTCAATATATCCCATATGCATGGGGGTAATGGGGTAATGATACAAAAGGTTTGCTAGGGTAGACCCTCTTTCACTCAGACTCAGCCCCCCCCCCAAAAAAAAACAAACTCAGCCCCCCCCCCCCCCCCCCGAATCGAAATCCTGGCTATGGGCCTGCTCATACTCATAGTTTCTCATACACTAAAGTACACTTATTGTAATAGTGCCCTTACCACTGAATAACCATAAATAGACACTTTGCATCTGTGCAATAATACTGAATGTGGGTGGTTGTTTAATAATACTTAGTATCCGTCTCAGCTGAGGGATTTCTGGGAATTCTAGCCAAGCAAAATAAATTGTTCAGCCTTTGTTTACTATGCAGGCAAATATACTTGGAAATCCCTGGACATATAGTGTGAAACCAAGTAAACAAGCACGATACATCAGGAATGTTTTTTAAAGGATATTGTGGAGCTGGGAAAGGTCAGGAAATGGCAATACAAATGATCAAGGGACAAGAACAACTCTTCTGTAAGAAAAGGTTGCAACCTCTGGGGCTTTTTAGCTTAGAGAAGAGGTGAGTAAGGAGAGACTCACCCCAATGATAAAACATTGGGAATGTTGTGGTGAAAATGACAGTGCATATAAAATTGTGTATGATGTGAAAGGAATGGTCTCTCTCACACACTGTTTCTCTGAATAGGAATAGTCTCTCATACACACTGTTCTCTTTGGGCCTGTCAAGACAGGGCCTTTATTGCGGGAACTCCTGCAATAAAGGAGGGGCTGTCCAAACAACGTTCTGGAAAGTCCCGCATTAATTTGCTACAAACCAGGAAAACCCTAGTTTGTAGCAAATTAATTTGATAGCGGAAACCAGGGAAACCCTGGTTTGTAGCAAATTAATTTGATAATGGAAGGCATGGGATAAATCCACTATCTCCGGTATCTGGACTGCAGAATACTGCAGTCCAGACACTATTCCCAACCCCCTCTCCCCAAGCCCCTAGATCCCTTAGAAAGCTAAGAAAAACTTTATGTGCCCTCCATATGAAGCCCCGGTGGGCTCTCCTGATGCATAGAAATGATGTGCCAGGAGAGTGGGAGGGGGGAAGAGAAGGGAGGAAAATCACTCCTCCTCCCCCCTCTCCTGGCGCGTCATTTCTACACACTGGGAGAGCCCGCTGGGGCTTCAAATGGAGGGCACGTAAGTTTTTCTTAATTATCTAAGGGGTCTGGGGCTTGGATGGAGGGGGGGTAGGGTCTCCACAGGTTCTCTTGGGCTACTCCCGAGAGAACATGTGAACCCACCACAGAAAGCACATGCTTTCTAGGATGGGTATGGACAGGCCCCCAGAAACATCTGTGTTATTTTAACATGGATGCTTCTGGGGCAAGGGCCTGTCTGGATCCGGCCTTTGTGTCTCTCTATCTGGGCCCTTCCACACAGCCATATAACCTAGAATATCAAGGCAGATAATCCACAATATCTGCTTTGAACTAGATTATCTGAGTCCACAATGTCACATAATCCAGTTCAATATGGATTTTATACAGGCATGTGGAAGGGACATATATCTCCTTTTCTGTCTCTCATATCACCAGAACCTAAAGTCATACACAGATGTTGGCTCGTAGGAGATTCAGGACAGATAACAGGAAGTAATTCTCACAGAGCACATAGCTCAACGATGAAATACACTGCAGTAAGATGTGATGGCTGACAACTTGGGGCCCTTCCACACAGCCATATAACCCAGAATATCAAGGAAGATAATCCACAATATCTGCTTTGAACCAGGTTATTTGAGTCCAAACCGCCATATAATTCATTTCAATGTGAATATATACAGCTGTGTGGAAAGGGCCTTGGGCAGCTCTGAAGTGAGATTATATACATTTGTAGAGGATTAGGGCCCTAAATGGCCAGTTATTGTCAAGTTGGTTATGTATAACCTCCAGTCTCAGAACCCATATGCCTCTGTATATTGAATGCTAGGGAACAGGAGAGGGAGAGTGCAATTTCATGGCTGAACAAGTAAACCCAAAGGTGTTAACCAATGGCTTAATCAGGGCTATGTCTACAAAACGGGGACAGTTGGAGGTATTTTGTTGTACATTCAGCTATAAGAACAGAAACTGATGCTTATGTGCCCTCTGCCCACATTCATCAACTAGTTAGTACCCATAGTTATGTTGGGAGTGTCTGATGCTACTAAAATATGGATTTGGATTATGAGGAGGCAGTGCCACAGTTTTATCTCATAGAACTTAATAGAATCTCTTCCCAGTCCAGGATCTATTAACATTTAAAACTGCAGGAACCCCATCCTATATTCAACCTGACAGTCTTACTCTGCCTTCATGCCACCATGCTAAAAGCATTCCAGACAGAAATAAAAAGGTGGCAAGGAAGGGGAAGGTGACAAGAGAGCTGTCGCCATCTCTTTTTCCCCCCTTACCTTTTTTGTGGTGTTCTAGCTTTATTTGCCATGAGCTCTGATTCTGCTTATCATTCTCTTCACTCTTTGATTGGCTTTTCTTATGGCCCAGTCCTTGGCTTATACCGAGTAGTACCAGCTTGCCATGATTTCAGAGAGAAATCTTCACCTTATGAATCTGGATTATTATGCATTCAAAGACTATGTTCAAGCACAGTACTATATACCTGGCCTTAAGCAAAAAGCATTGTTCTGTAAACCTCAGGCATATGTAAGCCACCCCGAGTCCCCTTGGGGGACATGGAGGCGGGGTATAAATAAAGTTTTATTATTATTATTTTGCAGATGATTAGAAATTTGTAGGCAGGGAGGCCATTGGATATTTCTGTCCCTTTGGAGAAGAAAATTGGTGAGCAGGAAAAACACAAGGCAAGACATTTCCTTGTTTCCTGGGCTCCCCCTCCCAACATTGTTTTTCTGAGCAGTTGCATTGGGGCCCAGTTACACTCATTTGCACATCTTATATAATTTGCATCTAAACCCTATTATTAAATACATATAATAGATGCAGAGCTCACCCAAGGATTGCACACTTACCTATTAATTCTAGGTCTTTTTGGTCTCCTTTCTTGTATTAATTTTTCTCCATATGTTCTGTGTAGAAGAGATTAATTTTAAAGGTCTGTTTTTCTTCCAAAATACAAGACACTTTCCTGGGTCATGTAACAGGTCAAGCATCTATGTTTGTGAGTACCTCATGTCCCTGATATACTCAGATGTTGTGTGGTGGTGGTGGCGTTGTGTGCGTATCTGCAGTAGAGAGAGGAAAGCTGAAAACACAACGGAAGAACAAGCCTGAGGGCGAGAAATCAAATCAAGGCCTCCTATGAAACAGTGTGGAACATTGGGCAAATCATCAGCAAATGCACTGTAACAAACGTTCCTGTACAGGTGGGACAATGAACTGTATGCTCTATGCTAAGGTGAAATTTGTCAGACAGGGATGCCTGGCTATTGCTGTGTGCCAAAATCCATGTGCAAATACTTTGTTCATGATGCATCCAAGAAGCTGGGACACACTTTCAAAAATTAGTCTTTGGATGTAGACTAAGACCCTGTCCACATACCCAGTTACTCTACTTTGATAGTTTTCTAACTGCCATAGTGGCATCCTGGGATTTTTAGTTCTATGAGGCATTTAGAATTCTGTCAAGAAGTTCCAGTGTCTCACTGAACTACAGATCCCCAGATTCCATAGAAGGCCACCATGTCAGTTAAACTGAAATCAAAGTGCTATAATTATGTATTGTGAAAGAGGTCTAAGCTTGATGGACATCATTTTATTTTATCATGCCTTCTCTGCAACCAGCCACAGGCAAACTTCTGTCCTTTCTTCCAGAATCCATTGTACGCTGTCAGTGTAATATATAGAATCATAGATCCCTAGAATTGGAAGAAGGCCATCCAGTTCAATCTCGTACCATGCAGGAACATATCATCAAAGCACTCCCAACAGATGGTCATCCAGTTTCTGCTTAAAAACCTCCAGAGAAGGAGACTCCAGTGGACTCCCAGGGCCTTTCCAAACAGCCATATAACTCAGAATATCAAGGCAGAAAATCCCACAATTTCTTCTTTCAACTGGGTTATCTGAGTCCACACTGCCATATATTCCAGTTCAAAGCAGACAATGTGGGATTTTATTCAGCTGTGTGGAAGGGGCCCCAGGAAGCAGCATATTCTACTACTGAACAGCTCTTATCACCAGGAAGTTCTTCCTAATGTTTGGATGGAATCTTTTCCCCTGCAATTTGAAACCATTTATTTACTGTATTTGTATACCGCCCCTCTCAGCCTTCTGGCGACTTGATGCGGTTTACAAGGCAAAATTCAATGCCACCAAAAACACAATTACAATATAGAGACTTTAACATCAATAAAATCATAACAGTTGTAATAAAACATAACCATTGCTCCGTGTCCTAGTCTCCAGAGCAGCAGAAAACAAGTTGCCCCCCTCCTCAATGTGACATCCTTTCAAACATTGGAACATGGCTATTATGTCCCTTCTGAACCTTCTTTACTCAAAGTCATGTTGTAGGCAGATTCCGATAAAGTCACTTTTGTAGACTATAACTTCTAAGGCCTCCTAGGTAGCATAATGACTGGCTTTCTGAGAATTTTTGAGTTAAGAGTCAAATATACCTTTCTGAGAGTTAGAATAATAGAATCATAAGAACTGGAAGAGATTTCAGAAGTAACATATTCCTGATACAACACTGACATATGGCCATCTAGCCTCCATTTAAAAGTCACCAGGGAAGGAGACACCACCACACTCAGAGACATCAGTATCCATTATTGAACAGCTCTTAATAATTTGACTTTTCCAAGCATTGGAATAGAGATGGGGTGATTATTGGCCTTCATTCTACCCAAGTAATCTGAGCTACATCTGAGCAAGGAGCTGGTCATCACCAACAACATCTGTGCAGGGAGCCCCCATAGCCCCCCACTGCCTGGCCCCTTTAAGGGGCCAAGCCTCTTCACCTCCTTGTTGCCCAGCACCTGTAACATCTGAGGATGTGTGAGAATTACTTACCTGGATTAGCTAAACTCCTCTCTGAGGCTTTCCCATCAATTTCTTACTGATTGTCTTGGGTAGCCTTGGTGGCAGTGGTCCTCATCACAAACTTTCATTATAATTGCACTGTCTACAAGATCAGTAATTGAAAACTACACGAACTGGCAAATGATCGTGTCTGACAATTTTAATTATTTTAATTTACAGTTATATGTTATTGTTTTAGATATGTAATGTATTGTTTTTATTCGTATGTGAGGCATTGAATTTTTACCAATTATTATGCTGTACACCACTTTGAGTCCCTCAAGGAGTGAGAAAAGTGGTATAGAAATGCAGTAAATAAATAAATAAATATTGGGTATACCTATACACATATCACAGACCATTAGCTTTCAGTGAGATATAAGAGACATAAGAAAGCCCTATGTCAAAACATAGTATTAATGTGGTACTCATGTTTGATTTTATTGTATTTCTGCTAAAACTTGTATTGTCAAATGATTATAAAACACTGATAGAAGAATATCATAGAGAGTTGTTTTCCACTCCATTTCTCTCCAGCTCATTCACTGCACTCTGCAGTGTTTGAGCCCATAGAGGTAACATATTTTCTACGTTCTGCCCACTTTCTTTTCTGTCACTACAAAATATGCCAAAGTGAGCATTCAAATAATACCTGGGTCAGACCCACCTCTGTTTCATTTCTGCAAAGCAGAGGTACTTTTCTCCCTCTCTACTTAGCCACCACTCAGTTGTCTGCCTTCAGAAATTCACACATGCTTGTGCTCATTGAAAGAGTTTTATAAGTCACTGGGGAGGGAAAAAAAACCCTAGTGCTGGGATTCCACTGCCTTGGAAACTAAATAAAGAAGCGATCGATAAACATGTGGACTGCTCTTCCATCACTCAGCTCTGGGCTTACAGTGAGATTTACTGAAATGTGAGTAACCATAAAACAGAGCCCAGCCATCACTTTTCAAAGCTCCCTTTCACATCAGGGATTTATTTATAGCTCTTGTCCCCTGGACAGAAGACACAATTCCTTTCTTTCTTCCTCCTACCCCTCTGACATTTTTGTTGTTTCTTTTTGCCGTTAGTTTGCTTTATGCCCATTAAGTCTTCTGGTGTGGCTGCAGACAAGAATGATAGGACAACAATCAGAAAAGAGCAGAATCATTTTTATATGGTCTTTTCATCTCCCTTGTTCAGATAAGGCTAGGCATCAAGTAAGCATCAAGCAGTCAGTGGTGGGAAAATCTGCTAATTTCACTCTTTTTTTAAAAAAACACACATTACAAAGCTTTGTTTATTTGAAAAAAAGAAATTGGTAGTGATATTCAAAGGCATAGCTGTGTGGCTCTGCATCAGGATACAAAGGAATCTTGTAGCACCTTTTGAGGTTCATCTACTGCACACTTAATGCAGTTTGGCACCACGTTAACTGCTATGGAATACTGAGAGTTGCAGTTTTATAAATCTTTAGACTTCTCTGTCGAAGAGTATTGGTGTCTCAGCAAACTACAAACCCCAGGATTCCATAGTATTGAGTTGTGGCAGTTAAACAGGTGTCAAACTGCACTTATCTTTCATCACAAAACTAGTCGTATGTGTGTTCCGATGTCAATAATCTATATGATGGTGAGTACTCACAGTGTCCTTCTTTGATTTGCTAAGAGAATTATACTGCTACAAAGTTTGCAGTGTCTAAGTTCCACTTCCTTTCTTTTGATATATATGCTGTTTATATATATTTTTTTCTGTTTGTCTTTGATAAATTAATAAAGCCCCACATCACAGAAGTCTGCAAGCTAGGCTGCAAGCTGGGCAGGTAGTTAATCTTGTGTTGGCTTTGTCTCCTCTTCAAAACACAGAAGGTGATATCCTTTTGCATTGAGTGCAGAGCAGCTTTAAAAGCAAAGAGTGCATCTCATAAATAACCTCCCTGTGATGCCTTTCTTTTTATCAGCTAGCGTAAGCTCTTTTTTATGAGTCTGTTCATATTCTCAATCAGCCTGTTAACTCTTGGATGGTACAAGGAGATGAAATTTCTTTCTTTCTTTGTTTGATATGAATTCTTATGCAAAGGTTAACTGAATGATGTTATCAGTTGCAAAGACTTTGGATTCCATATTGGACCTTTCCATGCTATACAATTATAGAGCTATATTCCACTTTAACTGACATGGCAACATCCCATGGAATCAAGGGATTTCATAGATAGGTATGGACCGTAGATCTCTTACAAAGAATTCTAAACATCCTTCTCTCAACTCCATTTTCAAAGATTCCATAGGTTGCAGTCATGGCAGTTAAAGTAGAATTTACCCTGTAGAATTGAATACAGTTTGAAATCACTTTCATTGACATGGCACAATACCATATATGATACCATAGGAGCTGTAGCTTTAGGAGACCTTCTCTTCCAAAGGGTGCTGATGCCTCACCAAACTACAAATTCCAGAATTCCATAGCATTGAAACATGGCAATTAAAGTGGTGTTAAACTTTATAACATCTACAGTATATCTGCATCCATAGAGCTTATGTAGTGTGGAAGGGTCCATACTTTAGTACTGCATATGGACTGGCCATGGCTCTCTGGGGACTTCATCATACTCACTGAAGTCAGCTTCCTAGGATGCTTCCACACCATCCACGTCAGCTATCCCATGACATTGTGTCACTTTCAGCAGAGGCGGAAGGTCCCAGACACTTTACCAACAACATGGGAGGCTTCCCATGTTGTACTGGCTCCAATGAAGGCAGCGAAAGGCTTTTCTGGGAAGGCAATGCTTTCCCCATGTGATGGGGGAAGCATCAATGAGAGGGAGCTGCACGTGGGATCCCAGGCGAAGCAGGATGCTTCAGCTGGTCTTTATGATGTGGCTCTAAAATTTCAAAACTACCTAGAGATGTCATGAACTGGAGTTGGGTAATGTAGCTGAAATTATATTGAGGCAGCATAGACTCATACAGCAGGAACCAGGAAACGGAAACAATATTTTTCAGTTCCTATTCACTTACAGGATGTTTGAAAAGTTGTCATAGAGCGAGAATAGGAAATTTTAGTTTGTCAATGTAGTTAAATTGCATTATATCAGTCTGCACCAACCATATAATGGAGTTTCAAACTGCATTTTATGGAAGTGTAAATGGAGTGTTATTTTCTTCATGGTTGTAGCTTTTTGAAAATCCTGCTGTTACTATCAGCACTAGTATAGGTTGCACACTGTAAGGTATCATCCAGCTTCTGAACATAAAAGCATATGCTCTACCACTGAGCTGTGCATCTTCCCTGACCTTCATGTAGTGAAGGTTGTTTCAAAAATAAAACTAGAATGGATAATACAGCAGAACTGTGTTATCAAAATAGCTCCCATTGCTACTGACATTCCTGTCTCCCTGTGAAATATATTGACAATCGATTCAACAGGAGACATAAAAGCAAAGTATTTCTTTGCACAAATCACCCACTTGCTGAGCAATTTGTAGTCTGCACAAAAGTGAGTCCCATTGTTTTCAAAGTACAATTAGGCCTTCATATCCTTGGATTCATTTACCTATGGATTCAGCCACCCATGGCTTGAAAATATTCACACCTATAACCAAAAAAATTCAAAATGTAAAGAAAAGCCCTTTTTCCTTCCTGTTATATATAATGGGATTTGTAGTTTGGCCTTGTAAAACTTACAAGTCATGTGATTCCATAGCATTGAGTCATGACAGTGAATGTGGAATCAAACTTAATCATCTAGTGTAAATACACCCTTGAATGAATAATAATCTTCAAAGTTTGAGACAGTTTCTGTGCAAATTTCAGATATGCTTGTATTGTACAGAAAATAGAATTTTCTACATTTTTCTGTGGATAGAACAATATTTCTATTTAGAAATATTATTTCCTGCACAGAAAAGTGTTGTTTCCAGTGCAGGAAATGCTGTAATTGGGGGCTTATTCTGTACAAAATTCATCGATGATTGATTTGTCTACAAAACAGCTTTTCCTACATAACACAGCATTGCCCACACAATGTTTTTTTGTGCCCCAAAAAGCTGCTTCTTACACAGGAAATATTATTTTCTGTCCAGTACAACCAAGTGTGAAATTTTCACAGAATAAATCCTGAATTGCAAGTAAGTTTCAAAGTGGCATGAATTTTAAAGACCTTCTCACAGCAGGGGGAAAAGTTGCTAAGCTTCATTTTAGCCTTTGTTTAGAAACTTTGTCTGTTTCCAGGCTGGTTATTGGAGTCTATTGATATCATCTAAACTACCACCAACTACTCATTTTAAATCCTTTCTCCCCCCCCCCCCCCAAGTAACTCACTGGGACGTGTCTGAAGCTTCAATTGGATGCTCTTCACCTCTGTTCCTGCTGAGTTTTCCCACTTCCCTTTCCTTGGGTGAAAGAAATCCTATAACATTATGCATGCACACAAAAACCAAGCAAAGTCACATGGAAGATTATGGAAAGCAGAAGATCTTTTAAGAGGAAAAGCTTTACACTAAGTAACCAATCAACATTAGCAAAAAAAAGTGTCTCTTACATGAAGGCAACACCCTTCAGGCAAGCCTAAGAGTAGTTACCAATTTTAAAAATAGCCTTGGTCAAATTTAGCCAAGGTTCAGAACACTTTGATTGTGTTTTCCTGCATGACAGGGAGTTAGACCAAATGACATTTGTGGTCTCTTTGAATTCTGATGTTATGATCCTAGAGCAAACTGTACTAACATTAGAGCCCTCAATTGCAGATCAAATACTGCATGAACCCAATTGAGCTCTTCTCGTGACTTTATGTTCTTAATGCTTTGTAGGAAGTAGCTGTGGTGTGTGAAGGAGGAAAACTCCTTGACTCAGAGCACAGTAAAGATAAAAGGATTGAGTTTTACGGATTTTACCAGTGGGCAGCTGGTGTCTTCCATTTTGCTGGTGCTCCAGGCTGGTTCTTCAGAATTTGTATCCATGTAAAGGAGCTATACAAGGTGCTGAATCTAACTGGGGATATAATTCTTAGATTGCACCTTTAAAGTCTGGGCTAAAACCTGGAGTAAATTCACTGTTGCACTGACATAGGAGCTCTTGAGCTATTGATTTCTCACAGGATTTCAAACATATCAACCAAACATTCATCTTATCCTGGAATCCATAGGAGGCAACTAATATAGTATGGAGAAATGTTACTGGATCAGATTTGATAGATGCCTACTGTTTGTCAGATGAGTTTGACATATGGATTCCTTCACTTTTCCTTTATAACGCAAGGCAGGTTGCACATATCACATCATCATAACCTTCCCGCAGGTAGGCTATTTATGAGCTAGGATAAAAGCTGAGCCCATGATGAATAATCAACAAGGATTTATCAAAAACAAGTCATGCCAGACTAATCTGATCTCCTTTTTTCAATAGAGTTACAAGTTGGGTAGATGCAGGGAATGCCATGGATATAGCATATCTGAACTTTAGTAAGGCCTTCGACAAGGTCCCCCATGACCTTCTGGCAAACAAACTAGTCAAATGTGGGCTAGACAAAACTACAGTTAGATGGATCTGTAATTAGTTAAGTGAACGAACCCAGAGTGTGCTCACCAATGCTTCTCTTCATCGAGCAGAGTGCCACAGGGTTCTGTCCTGGGCCCGGTCCTGTTCAACATCTTTATTAATGACTTAGATGAAGGGTTAAAAGACATGATCATCAAGTTTGCAGATGACACCAAATTGGGTGGGATAGCCAATACTCCAGAAGACAGGAGCAAAATTCAAAATGATCTTAACAGATTAGAGAGATGGGCCAAAACTAACAAAATGAAGTTCAACAGGGACAAATGCAAGATACTCCACTTAGGCAGAAAAAAAATGAAAGGCAAGGATACAGAATGGGGACGCATGACTCGATAGCAGTACGTGTGAAAACGGTCTTGGAGTCCTTGTGGACAGCAAGTTAAACATGAGCCAACAATGTGATGCGGCGGCAAAAAAAGCCAATGGGATTTTGGCCTTCATCAATAGGAGTATAGTGTCTAGATCCAGGAAAGTCATGAGATACTGAAATTCTGGGCACCACAATTGAAGGGAGATGTTGACAAGCTGGAATGGGGGTGACTAAAATGATCAAGAGTATGGAGAACAAGCCCTATGAGGAGCGGCTTAAAGAGCTGGGCATGTTTATCCTGAAGAAGAGAAGACAGAGAGGAGACATGATAGCCATGTATAATTATGTGAGAGGAAGTCATAGGGAGGAGGGAGCAAGCTTGTTTTCTGCTGCCTTGGAGACTAGGTCACAAAATAATGGCTTCAAACTCCAAGAAAGGAGATTCCACCTGAACATTAGGAAGAACTTCCTGACTGTGAGAACTGTTCAGCAGTGGAACTCTGCCCTGGAGTGTGGTGAAGGCTCCTTCTTTGGAGGCTTTTAAACAAAGCCTGGATGGCCATCTGTTGGGGGTGCTTTGAATGTGATTTTCCTGCTTCTTGGCAGGGAGTTGGAGTGGATGGCCCATGACTTTAAACTGTTGGCTTAAGGAGGTTTCACTTATCTCTGGGATTAAGGCTTTGGATAAGCACTTCTTGTCCAAACCTTGATCCAAGCATTCTGTGTGCCAGGGCAGTTGCCCAAGAAAGCTTTAATTTTCCTTTTCTTCTGGCGTAATTTTTCAGCCCTGCTGCAAAACATAGAAGAGTTCTGGATGAATCAAGATGCAAGCCGTGACAAATTCTTCAACCATGCACACACGGAAGCATGTCTGCCCAACACATGGACAGCATGGAAATTACTTGCCATAACTCTTTCTCATTTGGGCATCTGTTCAGCCTTTGGCCTTGTTGGGGGAACTCCATCCTTCTGCTTGTAATGCACAGTCTTATTGTAATATGCAGCACAGTCTTGTTGTAGTATCCAAAATGGTTCTTTATTTAAAAATATCAAGATGCTTCAGTTAGACTTTTAATACTTCAATAGTGTGACACAAAATCCTTCTTATTGATGTAATAATGGAGGAAGAGTCTTCTCTTTCAAATTAGTCCTTACACATATGAGACAGGGAAGTAAACTGGACTATTTGGAGTACAGATTTGGCAAATAAACAAAACTGTTACAGTCATATTAGTTTCTCACCGCATTTCAAAGGGTGGACATGTGATAGGGATATTCAGTCTCAATTCAAATCCAGGATCTGAATTGGATCATGTCCAAATTGCTTTGGAATATAAAGGAGATAGATTAGATATGAGTCACCAAGTCAGATTCTGTACCAAACTGAGGGACCTTTGCACAGACTGTTTTCAAGACTCATGCTTACTTTCCTCTGTATTCTTTTCATCTCCACTTTTATCTTTGCCCTGCAGCATGCCTTCCATATTGCAACCAATAAATCGTCTCATGCACCTATTTCCCTAGAGTGGAAATGCGTTGAAAAACTTTCATTTCTCCCCACTTTGCCTCCTGAGAATAGGTAAACCATATCCTCCACTCTTCCTTGGGCTGGTTGTCATCTTGAAGAAGTTGAGGGTTGCCCTACCAGAATGTGCTTTTGTTTTCTGACTGCCCAGAAGGCCTTGCACTGTTCTAAATGTGATTTAAAACTTGTCTTTCTGCAGTTGCCTTGGGGTTTTTTAGCCTGCTGGGACAGAATCCATTCATCTTTAGGCTGTCTCTATATGCAGAGGGTGCATTAGGTCATTGCCTTAACCTTTTGAGAAATGCCCTGAACAAACTTGTCTGTTGCTAGAAGGCTTGTGCAGTTTAGCTGGAGAGCAATCTGTTTTTGGTATCTCAATTTCACTGGGTACCCAGATCCATTTTTGAGAGCCTCCCAAAGATCGGCTAATGGAAAAATCTGTTTTCAGCTAGAGAGCCAAAAGATCCAGGAATTGGCCCATTGGCGGCAATGAGGAACTTACGAGGCTCCCCTTTCTGTTCCTGTTCCTTTCCTTTCTTCCTTTCAAGGGAGCCTGGGTTTAAGGTATGGGGTTAAGAAAGCACTCTTCCTGTGACCCTTTTCTTTCTTCCTTTCAGGGGAGTCTGGGTTTGAGCAATGGGGTTAAAGAACCACCCTTTGGGACCTTTTCCTTTCTTCTTTTCAAGGGAACCTGAGTTTGAGGAATGGGGTTAAGGAAGCATCCTTCTTGGGACCCTTTCCTTTCTTCCTTTCAAGGGTGTATGGATTTGAGCAAAGGTGTTAAGGAAGCACCCTTCCTGGGACCCCTTTCTTTCTTTCTTTCTCTTTCTTTCTTTCTTTCTTTCTTTCTTTCTTTCTTTCTTTCAAGGGAGCCTGGGTTTGAGGAATGGGGTTAAGGAAGCATGTGCCGCATTCTCCTGAAAAAAAGGGAAGAAGCCCCTTCACAGACATGCGCACCATTTCAGGCAAAAAAAAAAAAATAGCAGCTGAGCCCTTGCTCTTTCAGTTGTCCAGAAAAACCAAAGAAGCTGAAGACACCAAAGGAAAAAGGCTAAAACAGATTCATGCACAAGACTACTTGCTAGTGATATTGATAGTGCATTATTGAAACATAAGAAGGGTGGGTAGCTGACTGCCACACTTCTTTGGCCAAAAAATCCTATCAGCCCCAATGACCATAGATCATAGTGAGCAATCATTGGGATTGTAGTACAAAAATATCTTCAGGAACTGCTGTGATTTTCAGGGCTGGTGAGATATGGATTAAACACAATCTACTCATAGGATTTTAGGAGTTCAGAAATGCTTGTTCTTGTTGTCCATTGAAACACATTCATTCTAATATTTTCCTTTCTAATTAAAGCAGATTTGGGATGGAAAATTATAGCAGACCTACTCATTACATGAGCTCATTGAACACATGTACATTTATACACAATGAAGTTTTAATACTACAGATTTGCTCTGGAGGAACCAGTGATGTCTAGACAAGGGTTCTCCCTAAGTGTGATTCTATGACCAGCTTCTTCTGGAAGTTTCACCAGAAATTGGCCATAGAATCATGCTGGAGGCCTGGAGAGAATACATCTCTAGGTATTGTTTATGCCCTCCAGACTGAATCTATGGTATCTATGTATTTATTTTTCATGTTGACTCTTTTGTCATCATCAGTTATTAAAAAAAGAAAACACAATATTTTCCACAGGCTCATACAATAAATTTTAATGTCAGAGGATCCTTGCTGCCCACCCACAAATCACTTTAAGTCAAGCAGTCAGATATCATAAGGATAACTCCCTTTACAACAGGAATAATCTGGTATCAGTGATTTCTGTGTTGGATGTTGCCAACAGTTGTAAGGATTGGAGCTACTAATGAAGGGAAATTTGGTAGACTCTTTATTTTTAAAGAAATTAACCCAATTCCCATTCTCTTTTTGAGGATCAAAATATAGTCAGATTCTGCCCTTCTCTGAATGTTGTGGTGCAATTCTCTAATTAATTGTTGCTCACAAAATAAGTATAGGAATGAAATATGCATATAAAATCATATACATTAGGTACAATTTTATACCAAATGGGTGTAGTCAGGGAAAAATAAATAATAAAATGAATATGAGTGCATGCATGTTAAACATTGCAGAATGATATGGAAATATGATGGAATGCAATTAGAAATGCAAAACTGACAAAGAACAGGAATAGATTAATATACCCACCCCTATTTTTGGTCATGCACTATGACCTTATAAAAAGGAAAGTTCTTGGGTACAGGAGGATTACAGTAAGGCTAAATTTCCATCTCCCTCTTAAAGAGTAGCACTTTTGAAAATTAGAGTTTAATGGTCAAACTCCTCCCCTTTCAGTGCTAAGATGCTTGATGATCTCTTTGCTTCATGACATGAGATACAGCCACAGATGCATCATATGTAGTCTTCTTTGGTTTCTTCCAAGAGGGCAAGAAGAAAGAGGAGAGGAAAAGCCTTATTTAGGTTTTTTATACACCACAGTTGCTGTGCTATACAATTCAGGCTCATTACCCCCCCCCCCCCCAAATACCCACTTACTGTGCAGCAGCCACTGTGATTGACAGGAATCTGTTCACTTGAAACACAAGAAGCCATTGACTTGCATTTCTACACTCTCCCATGACAGATCCTCAGTCCAACAGATAAAAACAGCATCTCAATCAAAATTTCCTTTCTCCTGGAGTTCACTTATGTGAGGGAGGGGTAAAAACAAAAGCCATATGATTCCTGGAAGACAGAAGAACAGAACTCCATTGCTTGCAGCTGCTTCTGCCTCCCAAATGCAGATTGGGGGTGTTCAGCCCCTTTTCAGCCACTAAATAAAGTACATAATAATCACAAGTGTGTATTTCTAGTTACACATTTTTAATTTCCATATCTTCTTCTGGTCATCTTCCTCATCGTTATATTTATTTATGTTCTGTCTTTTTCTTAGTTTGAGACTCAAGGAGATTTACAGCAAAAAAAAGTCCAACACATAGATAAATGTGGTAAATTAATATGGAAAAAAATGAGGGGATGACTAAAAAAAGCTCACCATTTCTCTCTATTCTATTATGGCATTTCTTTACAAATCCTGATTGGGCAGACTGAGTTCCAGGATTTGGTTTTTCGAATGTCCATCTTCCTCAATAATTCATTCAAGTTTTTTTTCTACGAGGAGGCAACAATTATTTTTAAAAGTAAAGCAGTGATTTCTAATATTTTTCTTCTTGGTTATATTACAGTTGCTTACTGATTCAAAAATGTTGTTTGAGGAGGTAACTTGGGGCCATTTCTATAAAAACAACAACAATAAGCATAAAAAATATCATAATAAATAGATTAATAACTAGTATTTTAGTTCTAATTCCTTCTTTTTTAAAAAGAAGTTCCCTATCTCTTGTCCTGAGTATTGAGATTCTGAATGAGAAGTAGGTCGCCTCATTTAATGAAGTGATTCTTTTTTTTTCCAGAGGCAATTGCTCAAAGTTTAGAAGCAAAATGCAGTGATTAGACCTATGTGGCTCCCTTTAAACCCATGTCTCCAATGGTTTATCCGGAAAGATTCTTCCCAAATACTGAAACAATTAGCAAGCTGTGATGTGGTGAAGTGTAATTTAAGGCCTTCCTTCCAAAGATAATTAATCCAGTTAGCGAAGAAAGCCCCAGTGTTCATCTCGGAAGAGGTCATTATCCAACAATTGTTATCTACTGAGGGCCATTTCTTTCCCCTCCCACCCCCTCCAAATGCCCCGCTGAGACATAGTGGAATATTTGTTCAGTGTCTGCTGGTTTCTCTCTGCCTGAGGGATGGACTGCAATTACAGTGCAGTAAATATTTCATTAGAAGAAAGCAAAGCAGCAGAGGCACCAATGGGAGGCAGGTTCCTCTTTATTTAAAACTTTTATTAGAATACAAGGAGATGATCTAGCTGAGGAATTAAGGCTGTGATCGCAATCAGCCAGGTCACATTCATTTTGCTTCAACTCAATCCTAACTATGAAAAGCATCATAAAAACAATCCATCTTCTCACGTGCGCTGAAAGATGGGGTCTTTGATGCCTAAGGATGGATTTGCAATTGATCCATGATTGATCCCCAATTGACTGTGATCATTGCTCTTCCTGAAGAAACCAAATAATTACATCAGTACAAAAACAAACTAGGAAAGTAATAATGGATGCAAAAAAATGTACACACTAGTTCAAAGACTTCGTAATGAAATGTTAAAGAAGTACAACTCATATTTTTACAAATGACACAATTTCAACTAGGAGTGGCAGGACCTCAGGGGGCAGGAGAAATCACTATCTACTTACTATCAGATTTTTAAGAAGTATATTGACAAGCTGTAATATGTCCAGAGAAGGGTAACCAAAATTTTAAAAAGTCTGGAGGCTAGGCTTGTTTAGCCAAAGAAAGGTTATGAGGTGACACAGTGGACATGTTTAAATATTTGAAAAAATGTCATATTGAAAATTCAGCAAGCTTGCTGTCTGCTGCTCCAGATACTAAGACAAGGAGCAATGGATTCCAGTTAAAGGAAAAGAGATTCCATCTAAACATTTATTCTGATGGTAAATGCCCTTTGACCATGAAATAAGAGTGTGTAGTATATCCTAATTTGAAAGTTTTATACAAAGATCTGCAAGAAGTGCTTTGATTATGTGTTCCTGCACAGCATTAAAGACTTTCTGTATATATTTCAGATTTCAATATTAATGTCAAAAAGATGTAATATGGTTTTCCATAGAATGTGTGCTACATTAGAACAGTAAAGACAAATATTGCTTAAATAAAAGAAACATGTATCCAAAAAAATAAATAAAAAAGATGTAAATTTATTTACAGCATTTACAGTATATTCCACCCTTATCACCCTGAACGGGTCTTGGGACAGTTCACAGAACACATACATGGCAAATATTTGATGCTGTTAGACATACAGGACAGACAGACAAAGGTATGTGTCAGCATTTTTCCAACTTCAGTGTCCTAGAGGTTATACTCGATTCCAGCCACAGGGTGGTGCTGTTGCTCCATCCTCTATAACGATGAACCATTTGATCATAGACTTTCCTTCCTGTTCTTTGATTGCTAGCTTTTTTATGGTGCTATAAAATACCTCCCCACTTAAGCGGTGCCTAATTTTTCTACTTACAGCTCATAGCTGTTTTCAAACTGCTTAAGTGGATAGGAAGCTATGCTGAAGTTTGGGTGCTCACCCTGACCTGGGCTCAAACTACCAAGCTTTCAGTTGGGAAAGATCTATTGCTGTTGGCAATTAAACAGCTGTTCTAAAGCCCGACCCAACATGAAACTAAACTGAAAATCTGCTATTGCAACACATCAGTATTATACTAATAATAATTTATAACTCACCCTATCTCCCCAAGGGGACTCAGGGCCATTTCTAACAAAGGATGGCAAACATATAAAAATATTGAAACTAAGTACACTGCACTCTACTTGGAATACACGAAGCAGTGTATTCCAAGTAGGCAGTGGGTTGGACTGAATGGCCCCTACAATATCTTCCAACTCTAAGATTCTAAGATACATTTAAACAAAAACAAATTCTGCATAGATTGACATCCTGATCAGTATTTACGATGTCACAAGTCTGACTTGCCATATTGTAAGTATTGGGATTCACATTTATGGTCATTGCACCATTAATCAAGAATGCTTCCCAAAGCCTTCTTCTATCATCCAGACATCACCCATAAGTATGATTTCAAGGGCTAGGTGAATGTAGTATTGACAAATATAGTGTTCATCATATGCCTGGTAGCATGAGGCACTATCATCAATCAATGTCTTGGTCTCCAACACTACAAAAGTTCTTCTGAGGCACTCTGCATTGGGAGACATAATACTGCTACCTGATCATGAACTTTTTTTTACTAAAAATTACTTCCAGGGCTCCAAGGGAGGGTGGGAAGCAATTTTCTCATCTCCCCACTACAACCCCATTTGCACTATTTTACTGTTACTTAAACAGTGAGTAAAGTAGATATTAACCTGGTGACATCTTTGTCCTATAACTGTGTGGTGTGAAAGGTCCCATAGCCTTTCATTCATATTTGTTTTAACTGGGTTTTAACAGCTTGTTTTCTTCTGATCTAGAGATTAGGACAAGGAGCAATGTATACAAACTATAGGAAAAGAAATTCCGCCTAAACATTAGGAAGAACGTTCTGATGATAAAATATGTTTGACAGTGGAGTATGCTCCTGCAGAGTGGAGTCCCCATCTTTGGAGGTATTTAAACAATGGCAGAATGACTGTCAGGAGTGCTTTGGTTTGTACATGGCAGGGGGCTGGACTGAATAGCCCTTGTGGTCTCTTCCAACTCTATAATTCCACAATTCTATAAATCTAAATTTTGTTTACCTTCCTAAATACATTCCTCCTCTTTCTTCATCCACTGATATTATGACTCAAAATTCAGTCCCTGCACTTTACTACTGACCCCTACCCAAAGTTATAGTGTTCCAGCTCACATTGCCCTTATCCCCAATTTTGTCATCTGTCATTTTATCTATCAGCCCTGCCCTCAACTGATTTGTACCGGCCCCCCTGCCGGTGCCCAGAACTATTTCGCTATTTTAGGTGCTGGTTGTCTGTTTGATGGTTTTTTTTTTATACTGTGTTATGCTGTTGTTTATTTTATTTTATGTTTATTTTATATTTCATTTTTTGTTGTTGTTTTATGAATTTTAATGTGCTAAATTTTAACGATGTTTGCTCAGGCTTGTCCCCATGCAAGCTGCCCCAATTCCCTTCGGGGAGATGGAGACAGAGTACAAAACTAAAATTATTATTATGTTATATTATTATCTTTATATATGTAAAATATTTCCCATTAACTGGGACTCAGAAAAGAATTTTAGAATTATTACTGATCATAAGCTGAACATGAAACAGTTGTGTGATGTTGCAGCAAAGAAGTCAAATGTTATTTTAGCTTCTGCATAGTTTCCAAGTTAAGGGAAGAGGTAGTCTCACTATATTCAGCACTGGCCAGGTTTCACCTGGAGTGCAACATTAAGTTCTGTTGTCTCATTTGCAGAAGAACATAAGGAAGTTGGAGAAGGTTCAGAGAAGGTCAATGAGAATAAGTGGTACAGAAGGAAAGAAATATATGAGGAAGGAGCTAAGCTTGAGTTTAGTCAAATGAAAACTGAAGGGTGAAATGATTGCACTTCTTAAATACCTCCTTGTCCCAAGGGCTGTTCTCTGATTCATAAAGTAGATAGGGTCAGATCTAATGTTTGAGGTTACAGGAGATTTCAGATGAACATTGGATGGAAGAGCAGTTCAGCAATGGAAGCAATTGCTTAGAGAGGTGGTGGGGTCTCCTTCTCTGGATGTCTTTTTAAAAAGGCTGTAAAATTCCCTTCTGGGGATGTTTTAGTTGGAGATCCTGCATTGAGCAGGAGATTGAACTCAGTGATCCCAGATGCACCTTCCAAATTGATGAGTCTTTGATTCTAAGTCCAGATTTAAGGGGGGGGGGGAGAGAGGAAGGAGGAGATCCTGTTTATTTATTTTTTATTTGCTTTATTTCTAAACCGCATTTTTCAGCCTAATTCGGCAACTCAATGCGGTTTAACTGTTAACTGCCTTGAAGCTTCAACAATATGACAGGGTATATATCTTGATAAAATAAATGAATAAATAAAAAACTTTCTTAACAAACAATTGGTACCTTGCAAAACTTCAACACGACACCAATCAAAATGGCTAGATGAGTATCTATAAGCACACTCATGAAAGTCAATTATAATCCAATTACTGGAAGTTATTCAAAGGTTATTTTTAAAGTGCTCCACAGAGATAGGAAGATAACGTTTCATTCATTGACAACAGTGGCTGAAGCAAGGAGAGGAACTCCTGCAGGACGCATCAAAATAAGTTTGAACTCCGGCACAACAGGGAAATCTTCCTGAAATCAAAGGGTGACCTTCAGAGAAGCAGGATTCAACTGTGCTCCCACATCCTGAAGAAAGAAAGAGCAGCTGCATAATTAAACAAAGGTGCTTTTTATGTGACTGACATGTTGACATTGATTAATTGTCTTAATATTTGCTCAGAGTCCTCTAGCTGCACAACGTGATTAGAGATACTGTTGGAAATTAGCGGTTTTGTTTGCATCTCCCTCCTTAAACTGTTTGCTAAATAATTTACCATAATTGAGTATTAAAGTACTGAGTATTATAAGTGGGAATGATTCAATATGACTTCATATGTATATGACAGGAATGGGATACGTGTGGCCCTTCAACTGTTGTTGGACTGGAATAACTATGTCCAGTTCTGAGTATCACAGTTCAACAATGTTTTTGAGAGGCTGGAACATACCCTGAGTGGAAAGTTGGCTGTGCCCAGTACACATAGTAACCTCCAGTGGACATCATCTTTTGTTTTGCTTTAAACCAAATTTTCCCTACTTTGGGCAAAGTTGGAGGTTACTCAAGAGTTTACTGGAAACTCTGAAGTATTTCATAGCTTCTTGGTAATCAGGATAGCAGCATCAAGTCAGATTTGGACCAACCCACTGTCCACACTGACCACTGGCACCATCACCCTTTCCCTGTGCTTATTAGTAAAGGGAAAGGAAATGGATCGTGCATATGTTGTCACTACCACCACTCTTATCTGTCCATGAATGTCCCATTCTGATAGCAGGACAGGTGCTTGCTCAACCAAAATGAAGGAGGGGTTATCATTCCCTTCTTTCTTATTGGCCATGTGGGAACCCCATTCCAATGTCAATAGAAGTGTCCACAATGATCAGGAGCTCAGATGGAGCTCTATGACCAGGTCAGATCAGTGTACCAGTGAAGCTGAGGTGTAGGTCACTGCAGTAGAGTGGATGCATTTCCTGGCTTTCTCTATAATGATTTGTGATCTGAGGCACATTTACACCAGACTAAACTATACAGGTCTTTGAGCCCAAAGATGCTCAAAGATCTGGAAATAAAACCTTATTAGGAAGGATTTGAGGAGACATAATAGTTGTCTTTATGGAGGTAAAGTGAGGCATGCAAAAGATTGAGTAAGTGTATTTTCTGCTGCTCCATAGATTGAAACACAAGCCAGTCGATTCAAATTGCAAGAAAAGACATCCCTGCTAAACATAATTGAGCCTCACATGAAAACTACATCATATGAAGAGTCCATTTGGGGTGAGTGGGGCTATACCAGAATACAGGACAATGTGAGGGCATTCTAAGAGTTGAAGTCCTCAAAGGGACACTTTTCTTAGTTTTTGCACAAAGCAGTTCACTCTCCAGCATTTGAATGTAAGATGGTGATGAAGGGAGCAGAGTTAGCAATCCATTCCTGCTCTCTCTTGTGTAGTTCAAAATGTGTGAGGAACTAAAACACCCGAAGGAGGCTGGGATTTCAAACTTCATCCCTCTAAACCAAATTTGCATACAATAACATATTCTGTATCCAACTACCTGCTTCCATCCTCATCTTGGTTTTTGTTTTTTTTTTCCAGGTATAATCTCTTTAAATTCAATGGCAGGTCCTTCTTATAGGGAATGAAGTTATTCCATCCAACTGACCATCCATCTGGTTTTCTGGAAGCAGGTGAAGATCCATCAGGTCTCAGCCAATCCTCTTCCACATCCTTGACTCTGCTACATCTTGGAAAAGGGGAGGAAAAAGAGGGAAAGACAAACTATCATTACAGCATTTGTAATAATTACACACCACAAGAGAAAACACTTTGAAAAAGTTCAAAATGAGAAAGTAGAATGAAAGATGTAATAAGTTTTACATTGAGACAGTTTAAGCCTGAACTTTAAATGAGCTATCTAGTGTGCTGAAACCTTACCCAAAATTGGAAACTCCTTTAAAGTTCAGAGTAACCCATGGAATGGTTTTGAGAAACGCTAGTTGCTCCCACATTTTTACCCTTTATGGCATTCTTTTGTTAGTATACAGATGTCTGAAGGAGTGTGAAAATGGATATATAAGGAATGATCTTTTTTTGATTGGGAGAAAAGCAATAGATGTGAAAGGAAAGAATTGGAGAAATGTCAATTGGAAAGTGCTAGCCCTGTCATTAGACAGATTGAGGCAACTGTCTCAGGCAGTAAACATTGGGAGTGTCACAGAAAGCAAGCAGAATGGTAGCTATTTTAGTTTCAGTGTCACTAAAACTATTTATGGTAAGCTGATAGACAATATCAAGAATGTGTACTGGAACAGGAAAATCCATTAATGCCTGGTGTCTTTGAAATGGCTTCCAGTAGGGCACTTAATATTGCATCCTATCAGAAATTTCACACAGAAAAACAAGTGGAAATAAGTTGTTAATTTATTGTTTCATCTTTGTTGCAAATCACCTTGACCTCTTTTAGGTAAATCAGGATAGATATACTAAAATGAGTAAACATACAACCTAATTGTCTGACCCATCTCTCAGTAGTTTAAGGCCACAGCTTGTGGTGGAAATTGACCGGCTGTGCATGCTTTCCCTTGTCAGATGATCTTCAGGTGACTGCTTCTCTCTCTGGGTCCTATACAAACAGAGAAGTGGAAGAAAACTAGGCCAGGTCTGAAGAGAGAGGATGTGTATGTCTATCATGGAAGCACATATGGTCAAAGTACATCCACTGAGAAAGTTGGGGGTAAAAGTTGTAAGAAAGTAGAGTCTTATTCTGTAAAAAAAAAAAATCTTTTTTCATGTACTCATTGGGAAAAAAGCAAAGGAACTGTTTTTCAAGCTTGACACTTTACAAATGGTGTTTCTCTTCCAGAGACCATAGAACTGACTCGTGGGTGATATAGTTCTTTTTTGCCAGTGAGTGTTATGGGGGAGAGGGATATGGATGACCTATTTGTTTCAAATGCACATTCCAACCTGTTGTATTTAATTAATCTTCATTCTCCTTGGCAATTTTCTTTGTGCCACAGCTGCCCAACTGGCTTGCTAGAAGTCCATAATTTTCTTAAGTTGAATTAAGTTCTCTGCACACATTGGCAAAAGCTTTATCCCTGAATTTTGAAAGACCTTTCAAATGATCAGTCAGCCAGCCATAAAAGCAATCTACAGCTAGCACTCATTTATTCCATGGTGTCTTGTTTATTGCATAGCATCTTCCTTCAAGGAAGGCAAGATAGGGAATCACATAAGTGCTCTTATCATAATTGAATCTCCAATAATGAATAATTTGGGGGACTACTTGAAAATGTTTGACTTTGTGGATGTGTGTGGGAAGCAGGGAAGTCAATATTTGCATACACAACCACACATCGCTCCCTTTGTTTCAAAGTGCGAAGAAGTATTAAAGCCACCATAAATTGTAAAGAAGTTCCGAGGATGCTAAATTAAACCTGCCACCAATATGTATAGAGACGCTGGTATTATAGTCTCTGTTTGTCCCTATTTGCGTTGTGAGGTAACTTTGGTAGAGTGGGTGCACCGAACGTAAAATCAATGGAGATGAGGCAGTTTTAAAATAACAAAGAGAACAAGTTTATTGTTAAACAAAGCGTATTGTAGCAATATGAAGATGTTGAGCTTGGCATATGCTTGATGGTTATAATATGGCTTGGTTGAGATACAATTCAGGCTTATGATGTTACAACTTTTAAACTCTTTCCCTTCAGTGAAGCGCTTTATTATTTCAGTGTTCCCTGTTGTGAATATTTTCACTGTTTGTCCTATACCGGATCAAACCACTGATCTCCAGTCTTCCACTACTGGCGATCCTAAAACGCCTCTGTTAGATTCTTTTTACTCAAAGTAATCTAATGAGGTTTTCCCTTCAGCTCCCTAGCTGAAGAAATATTCACGAACACTAAAAACTAACTGACTCTACACTGCTTCACTCCACAGAGCCCTTAACTGACTCTGCTCCTCTTCTCAGGGTCTCCTCCTCCTGACTGAAACTTAACTGCCACTTTCAAACCTTTTCTCTTTAAGCTCCTCCCACCTCCTCTTCTGCCTTGTCTCCATGGCAACCTATCTCTCACAGCTAGGCCATAGGCAACCAATGTAAAACACAAATACCGATATAAACACATTATAATAAACACTTTATAATAAACATTTCTCTACACAAAGCAATATTATATTCTGTACTAGGAGAATCAGATTAGTAGTGGCACCATGTTCCCATGACTTGACTTGTGGCTTAGCCAGTTTAGGTGTCTAACTTGATCAAGAGGAATGAATCTTTGAAGATAAAATAAGCCACAACCACGTTTTAAACACATGCAATACCCACTAAATAAAGATATGACAAGCATTTCTTCACAAGTTTTATTCAAAAAAGGATTTCCCTTAACCTTCCTCTGAGATTAAAAGAGTATGACATGCCCAAATTCACCCAGTGGGTTTCCATGACAGAGCAGGGATTCAAACCCTGGTTTTCAGAATTGCAGTCTAGCACTCAAACTACTGTGTCATGCTAGCACTCAAACTATTGTGCCATGCTGGCTCTCTTCATACCTGACTATCCTGCAAAGAGTTCACCCCCCCCCCAAAAAAAAAAAAGAATGAACTACTGATTATTTATGGGTCTTGAGACAAAGAAATGAAACCTGAAAGTTGTGGTCAAGGCCTAGGGCCCTTCCAGACATGCCTTATAGCCCAGGATCTGATCCCAGGTTTTCTGTTTATCCCAGATTATCTGGCAATATGGATTCATATAATCTAGCAGTATGGACTCATATAGGGCCTATCTTGAAGGCCAAGAAAAAAGCTTGTACCCAGCTCTGTGTGACAAAATCTGCAAGATTTGTACATGTTCAACCATACTCACCAAACCTTGGACCATCTGCACATGATCTCCCTCTCTTCCTCTCTCTGAAGCCATCTGCTACCCTTGCCCTCTAGGATTATGAGTACCATACTGGACTATCTGCTTCATTAATCCCCATTTATTCCAACAACCCAGTCTGCTTGCTAAACCTCCTGTCTCCTTAGTCATTCATGGAACTGCCTTCTCTGTGATAGGATCTGAAAATAAGGTGTTAGCATGCTCTCATGGATCAAACATCTTGAGATACATTAAACATTTTACAGCCAAGCAAATACAGCGTCTATTTGAACTCATGCATCTTGCACTCAGATGTGTATGTGAATGTATGTGCATCCACAGCTTCTTTAACAAATGGCATAGCTGTCCAATTTCTCCTGTCCCAGTGCTCAACCTCAGATTATGACTCAGTGCTCTGCTTACAAAGGGAGTTCCACAGCAAATGAAGCAAAGAACTCAATTGAAAGGTGTGGATTCATCCTTTCGTAAAATGCAGAGATACATGCCTAACTTGCCTATTTTACTGCTATTCCATTTGAATGGAGACTCTCAGGATTGTCCAACAAAGCTTAAATGGCTCGAAGGATGGGCTTTTAAATGGTACAAAGGATAAACTTTAGGTGAATTGAAATGAATGACCAATCTGCTAAAGGTGGAGTTCCAGAAGCATAGCTTTCTGATTTACAGCAGCAAAATAAAGCATTGTAAAATAGAACACAACCTTGTAATGTGTTAGCTCCCTGAAAGATTTGACCTCTTAAAGGTAACCCAACACTCTGCTGTTGTATTCAGGAAACATGTTTTTTCTTGCTTGCCAGACATTCTTGGTTCAGGTTTCAAAATAGCTCACTGCCTATGTTCCTAAATGGCATTAAGACAAAAATCCTAGAGTTTAAAACTATAATGCAAGTGAGCTGCATACTAGTACACACAGTTCTTTGCTCTGATTTCACCTCTCACATAAGGGGGTAAACAGAAGAAGCATGAATTGTTTTACATTACTTCCAAATCCGGAATCATGGCCTACTATAACCAACCAAGCCAGGATCATAAATCAAGGTTTGTAACTGCTTTATAAATCCTAGCTTGTTTAGTGCATTAAACTATCAACCTACATAACATTAAACAATGCATGCCTGTTTTGATCATCACCATGTATGTAAAGCAAATCATGGCACAAATGGCTGTACCTAATATGCTGATCCCAAAGTGACATAATCCAAGATTCAACCAAAATGCTAAGGTACGTAGGCATGATTTGTTTACATACTCATACAAAGAGCAAAATGGGAGTGAAGAGTTCTAAACACCAGTACACATTGAGTGTGCATGTTGTGGTTTAATAAATTGTCTTTATTGTTTTGTGCTAAAGCTATCACAGTGTGAACTTACTGGTCATAAGGAAAACATATTGTTCCTCCCTCTGAAATGATTGTTGGGTTCACAAACAAAGTTAGGGATTTTTTGCGGAGTGTGGAGTGAAGAGTCATTTTCGGGCAGAGCTCCATATTCAACTATGCAGGATCTCACACAATATATTAAAACACAAAACAAATTGAAAACAACTTCAAATGCACATTGATTAGGAAACTCTCATTAATAAAGCAAAATGTTTTATTAAAAGATATTTGCTTGATGGTGGATGTACAACAGGTAGGGGTCCAACCAGAGTTAGTTTGGAAGTAAGTTTCACTGGTGACTTGGGAATAAGCCCAGAGATGAGTAAACACCAATAATTGGTATAATATGAAGAATCGACAAATTGGCCTATGATTCACAGGAGAGGAAGAAATAACTTCAGATTTCTTTAAAGGGTGGTCTTGGTTGAGTAAAAATTGTCTCAATCTATGTGTAATAAAGAGTGAGCAACACGGGTGCCTGAAACAGTAAGAAATCAGAGCTTGAAGTTATATACTGACAGTGAAGAGATCTAATGAGACAGGAGTTAAGCTCCTAGTGACAAGGAACAATGATGGTTTTAGCAAAAGCAGTTTTAGAATTGACAGTAGAGGTGACAGGCCATCAAGAGGTTGTGATAGAGTTGGGATGAGGAGATTGTGAAGGTCTAGATGGGTACATAGTGGAAAGAATGGGCATTGGAGATGTTCAAGATGAAATAATGCTAGGACTTGGCATACTGAATATATAGTAGATGGAAGAAGAAAGACCAGTAAAAGATGACCCTTGAGGTTGCATGCCAGGATATCAGGTGACAGTCTATCCAATGATCACAGCAACATTGGAGACAGGACATAGATGGGAAAGTAAGATGAGTCCTTGTTTTTCTCACCTGTTTTTCTTGAAACTGTGATGGAAAGTACAAAAAGAAATAGTCGGGAAGCAGTCACATCACTCAGAAATTGTTTTGCAGATGCAGGAATATGAAAAGCCATGAACAGAAAATCAATGGGAATTATCTGGAGGGTGCATCTATGCTGTGGAATTAATACACTTCGATGCCCCTTTAATTGCCATGGCTCAATGCTTTGGCATCATGAGAACAAGTTTCTGACTAAACATATTCATATGTATAACCTCTCTTAAATCTGCACCTACTAATTTATATGATTTATATACTTTAATGCAAATTTGAAAATTATAGTATGGCATATTTCCAGGATCTCTATATGGACACCTCTACTGGAAGGGACTGTCCCAACCTCAACACAGAGAACCTTCCACCATGGTCACCTGAATCAGCTACAGAAATTAAGGACCTGGTTGCCCAACTACGATCAGGCAAGGCCCCAGGAGAAGACGAGATGACTAGTCCCAAAAGTTAACTGTGTGTCCAGTAATCATCTTCCCTTAATCTACAATTTGGTGATGGATCGGCATTGTATGTTTTTAACCTGTTTCCTCCTCAGCTCCCTCACCCACATTGTGCTTCAGTAGTTATATTTATATTTTTAATGTACTAAATGTACCAAGTTTATATGAAAATATGATTTCCATTTCCTGTGCTGGTCTATGACCGAAATAAATGATTTGATTGATAGTATGGCATAGTGCCTGTAGCCTGTATGGCATAACGTTTTGAGTATTGGATTATTAGTCTGGAGACCAGGGATTGAATTCATCTCACAAGCAACCAAAGAGCCAGAGTCGTATAGTGTTGTTTAGAGTATTAGACTATAACTGAATCCAAGCCTCCTCACTGATAAACTGTCAGGAGACTTGAATTCAAAACCCCACTCTGACATGACACTCATTGAACCAGTCACTATTTATCAATCTAACCTTGCTCTACAGGGTAGGTTTTTGGGGACGAGGGAACAGAAAGGAGGACTATGTACACGAATGAGAACTACCTGAAGGAAAAAAAAGGTGTAAATGTCCTATAGCAGTGAAATGAATAGAAGACTCTTCTATTTCAACTATTTGAATGGATTGCCTTTCAAAGAGTGGGTGCCTTTCACTGGAGCACTCTTCTTTGTAAAGTAATCCATGTAGTAGGCAACTAGTATAGAAGGCCCAAAGGCAAGGCTCAGCTTCTTTCTTTAGTCCCAGTACTGAGTAACAATTAAAATTGTTTCAAGTGCAACAGATTTCTATGAGAGGATTCCTCAGTATTACTTACTTACTTAGGTGATCCCTCGTAGCCCGAGGATGATGGTCGTCCAAGTGTAGTGTCTTGGCGGTGGGTCTGTAGATGGCTATGGAATCCTATTCTTGATCTGCATGTTCTCCCGCAGTGAGAACATCAGTTTCCAGGTGGAAGGTGGTCTCGGTCAGGGTTGGCTTGACACGCCTTCCTCTTGGCATGTTTTTCCCTTTCACCCTTCATTCGTGCCTCTTCAAATTCTGCAGCACTGCTGGTCACAGCTTACCTCCAGTTAGAGCACTGAATAGCCAGGGCTTCCATCTTTAAATCTCTTTTCCTGTCCACCAACATTATGCTTTCCGTTCTTGAATTGGGAGTTTAGAAACTGCTTTGGGAGACAGTGATCAGGCATTTGGACAACATGGTCAGTCCAGCAAAGTTGATGGTGTAGGAGCATTGCTTCAATGGTAGTGGTCTTTATTTCTTCCAGTACGTTAACATTTGTCCTCAGTATAAAACCGTGATGAAAGACCAATAAATGTTGGCCTTCTCCCCATGTCTTCTATCCATCAAGCTCAACACTTTGGCTGTAGAATTTCTTATATTTCTTGACATCATCTTAATTCAATATTTTTACAGATCCATTTGGTTTCAAATCTCCCATCTATTTCCTTTGACATTTTCTCATCGATAAGAGGTGAAATTATCCTTGAGTTGAGAATTCTCCACTTTGATCGAGACTCAATAACTTTAATTCCCAGATATTGTTCAGCTTATGAAAAGCTTGAGAATCTCTAACGCTCCCCCGCTGCATTCTAAAAACACATTTTTTGTAAACCCTTGCCAGCTAACCCAAGTAGGTGAAATTGTTTTCCTCCTTCAATTTCTCACCTTCTAATAAGATGCCTGAATTTCAGGTGCGCTGGCCTTATTCCTATTGATTTCAAGCCTTAATGGACAAGCTATTTCTGCAAGCTTAATTGTCTCCACTGTGCAATGTGTCTGGTAAAATAAACATCTCCTATATATTTGGGGTTGATCTGGGCCATTTCAGCAATACTTTTTAAGAGTGATTTTCCCCCTCATTATCTCATTCTACAGACTCAAATGAAAAAGCTGATATGAACCTGCTTGTTTAACTACTAATCAAACTCTTCTCCTGTAGATCTGCTCACTGTTCTGCATTAACTATTCTGTAGGACATGCCATGAAACAGAAGAGTTGTCTGTAATCATCAAGTACCGCTAGTTGGAATGAGAGAGAGAGCCTCTTCTGTGATCGCTTCCCATCTCTGGAACTCCGCCCCTAAAGAATTAAAAATATTTATTTATTTATTTATTTATTTATTTATTATATACTGCTTTTATATACTGCTTTTCTCAGCCCTCGAGCAACTCAAAGAGGTTTACAGTAGCAAAATTCAATGCTCAAAACATCATAAAACAGTTAAAACAATGGCAGTTAAAACAATTAAAAACAGTTAAAACAATGGCATAATAAACAATCATTATAAAATCAATAAAACATCTCATTAGCGTCCTTAGTTAAAATCAAGATTCGGTTCTACATGCCCTCAACATTCATGCAGATCTACAATATGCTGATCCATATACCCACCCACCCTCGCCAACCTACTGGTAAGTCCCTTAACTGTCTTGCTAAGCTAAACATAAAATGATCACAGCTGAAACCACTGTAACATCTTGGTGGACCTCAATGTTGATGTCATCTATTCTGTACCTGATTGTAGAGGCGTGTGCAGATGCTTCTTCGAGCCATCCTGCTCACTGTGAAATACATAGACAATGATAATCTGGGATTGATATAAAGGCTTTTCAGTTATTTGAAGGTAAGGGGCTTTGGGGGCTATAGAGGGAGGAAGGAAATACCAACTCTTGAAGTACACATCTATTAGAGAAAGTAGTATATATGGAGACCTCTGACAGAACTCCAGCCAGGGTGTTTTAAACTGTTTGTATTAATCTGTGTACATTCTGGGATTCCTCTTTAGTGGCACCTAGCACTTGCATCCATTGGCCACAAAATCATAGGTCTAAATCCGGTGTAAATCACAAAGGCAATAGAACTATTGCATCAATGGAATTTCATAATGTTCGATTTGTTTAAAAATATCAATTGATTAGTCCAATTATTTGGTGTTAACCCTTTGATGTGAGACATAGTGCATTTGCAGTACACTACATATTCCACGACACCTGAAGCCCAATGATTATGATCTTATCTATGTGCATGTAGAAAAGCAGGTCAGAATGAGATACAGCAACCATCACACAGAACTAACCATGGTAACTCCAACCCCCAGTGATCAAAGGTGACATTCTTTATAAAATGTTTCTTGTTTTGCCTCGCAGGTTGTGTAACTGCAGTGCTGAGGAAATGTGCCATCTGGAAACTCCCTACGATTCTATTTATTCCTTTCCAGATGTTGTAATCTGCCAGATCACCCTTTTCTGAAGGTTTGATATCTGTGAGTAATGGCCTGAATACATTCTTCTTCTTTTTTTAAGTTCAGTCTCAGCAGGGGGTGCTATAATCTAATTCAATTTTTCCCAAAAAGCCCATTGCAGTCAGCAACCTGAATACAGATAGACACTCTGCTGGCATTCAGTTGTTTGTCTGTTGCTGTCCACCCATTCCTCTTATCTTAGGGCTCCAGAGATTAGAGGAATGTGCAGATAGCTCAAGCGTTTAGAGCAAACAGCTCTATCTAGAAGAATACAGTAGTCAGACAGACTCATTCTGCCATACTAGGCTTCCACCGATAGCCAGGACAAATGTTAAGCAGCTGCCAACAGTCTGGCAGCCTAAATAAGAACATAAGAATGCATGAAGAGCTCGGCTGGATCAGACTAAAAGCCTATTTATTCCAGGGTTCTGCTCACTCAGTGGCCAATTGGCTGATTATGGAAAGCCCACGAGCAGTCCCTGAATGCAAAAATACTTGCCTATTCACCCATATAGCTATGGATATATCTATAACTATACTTATATATGTGTCAAGCATGACTACTAGCTAAGGATGGAAATAATACTTGTCTTTATTTGTTTCCTGGCCCCTCCAAACATGTTTTCTTGACATTTGGAGAAACAAATTGAGAAGAAGTGGCATGAATTTTTTGGAGTTTTCATCCAGTATTTTCAGATCTTGTAGTGTTTGAGTTCATTGTTCAGCAAAGAAGTACATGTAGGTTGTTGTGCAGACATTGTAGTTTTGTGCAAATAAAATAAAATAAAACATAAGACAAAACCAACAACACCACTAATGCCACTGGTATCTGCTGGAGTTTGTTCAGGACTCCCCATGGATATCAGAATCCATGGATGATCAAATCCCGTTACATACAGTGGCCCAGAAAAATGTAGTTCATTGTGTAAAATCACTAGTGGTCTATAGATGTCCTTTTCCCCAAACCAACACTTGGAAACAATTACAACAGACTATAAAGAGCAATAACATAGCAATTTCAAAATAGCTTTATTAATTGGGTTAATTCAAATTGGCAGAATCAAGGTTTGCTTTTGGGGTTTCTTGAAAATCATGTGCCTGTTGTTGTTCATTCGTTCAGTCGTCTCCGACTCTTCGTGACCTCATGGACCAGCCTACGCCAGAGCTCCCTGTCGGCCGTTACCACCCCCAGCTCCCTCAAGGTCAGTCCAGTCACTTCAAGGATGCCACCCATCCATCTTGCCCTTGGTCGGCCCCTCTTCCTTTTGCCTTCCACTTTCCCCAGCATAATTGTCTTCTCTAGGCTTTCCTGTCTCCTCATGATGTGGCCAAAGTACTTCAACTTTGTCTCTAGTATCTTTCCCTCCAGTGAGCAGTCGGGCTTTATTTCCTGGAGGATGGACTGGTTGGATCTTCTCGCAGTCCAAGGCACTCTCAGCACTTTCCTCCAACACCACAGCTCAAAAGCATCGATCTTCCTTCGCTCAGCCTTCCCTAGGTCCAGCTCTCACATCCGTAGGTTACTACAGGGAATACCATGGCTTTGACTAGGCGGATCTTTGTTGCCAGTCTGATGTCTCTACTCTTCACTATTTTATCGAGACTGGACATTGCTCTCCTCCCAAGAAGTAAGCGTCTTCTGATTTCCTGGCTACAGTCTGCATCTGCAGTAATCTTTGCACCTAGAAATACAAAGTCTGTCACGGCCTCCACGGTTTCTCCCTCTATTTTCCAGTTGTCAATCATTCTTGTTGCCATAATCTTGGTTTTTTTGACATTTAGCTGCAACCCGGCTTTTGCGCTTTCTTCTTTCACCTTGATTAGAAGGCTCCTCAGCTCCTCCTCGCTTTCGGCCATCAGAGTGGTGTCATCTGCATATCTGAGGTTGTTAATGTTTCTTCCAGCAATTTTCACCCCAGCTTTGCATTCATCAAGCCCCGCACATCGCATGATGTGTTCTGCATACAAATTAAAAAGGTTGGGTGAGAAGATGCAGCCTTGCCGTACGCCTTTCCCAATCTTGAACCAGTCTGTTGTTCCGTGGTCAGTTCTGACTGTTGCTACTTGGTCCTTGTACAGATTCCTCAGGAGAGAGACAAGGTGGCTTGGGATGCCCATCCCACCAAGAACTTGCCACAATTTATTATGATCCACACAGTCAAAGGCTTTAGAATAGTCAATGAAGCAGAAGTAGATGTTTTTCTGAAACTCCCTGCCTTTCTCCATTATCCAGCGGATATTGGCAATCTGGTCTCTCGTTCCTCTGCCTTTTCTAAACCCAGCTTGAACGTCTGGCAACTCTCGCTCCATGTATTGTTGGAGTCTTCTTTGCAGGATCTTGAGCATTACCTTACTGGCATGAGAAATAAGGGCCACTGTACGGAAGTTTGAGCAGTCTTTCGCATTTCCCTTTTTTGGTATGGGGATATAAGTTGATTTTTTCCAGTCTGATGGCCATTCTTGTGTTTTCCATATTTGCTGGCAAATGGCATGCATCACCTTGACAGCATCATCTTTTAAGATTTTAAACAGTTCAGCTGGGATCCCATCATCTCCTGCTGCCTCGTTGTTAGCAATGCTTCTTAAGGCCCATTCAACCTCACTCCTCAGGATGTCTGGTTCTAATTCATTCACCACACCGTCAAAGCTATCCTCGATATTGTTATCCTTCCTATACAGATCTTCTGTATAGTCTCGCCACCTTCTCTTGATCTCTTCAGCTTCTGTTAGGTCCCTGCCATCTTTGTTTCTTATCATACCAATTTTTGCCTGAAATTTACCTCCAATGTTTCTAATTTTCTGGAAGAGGTCTCTTGTCCTTCCTATTCTGTTGTCTTCTTCCACTTCCATGCATTGCTTATTTAAAAATAGTTCCTTATCTCTTCTGGCTAACCTCTGGAATTGCGCATTTAACTGGGCATATCTCCCCTTATCACTGTTTCCTTTTGCTTTCCTCCTTTCTTGGGCTACTTCCAGTGTCTCAGCAGACAACCATTTTGCCTTCTTGGTTTTCTTTTTCTTTGGAACGTACTTTGTTGCCGCCTCCTGAACAATGTCGCGGACTTCTGTCCATAGTTCTTCTGGGACTCTGTTTACTAAATCTAGTCCTTCAAATCTGTTCTTCACTTCCACTGTATATTCGCTAGGAATGTTAGTGAGATCATATCTAACTGGTCTGTGTATTTTCCCTGATCTCTTTAGTTTTATTCTAAATTGGGCAATAAGAAGTTCGTGATCTGAGCTACAGTCAGCCCCAGGTCTTGTTTTCACCGACTGGATGGATGTCCGCCACCTTTGGCTGCAAAGGATGTAGTCAATCTGATTTCGGTGTTGACCATCTGGTGAGGTCCATGTATAAAGCCGTCTTTTAGGTTGTTGGAAGAGAGTATTCGTTATACACAGCGAGTTTTCCTGGCAGAATTCTATCAGCCTGCGTCCCGCTTCATTTTGTTCTCCCAGACCATGCTTGCCTGTGATCCCAGTTGTCATTTGACTTCCCACCTTGGCATTCCAGTCTCCTGTAATGAAAATAATGTCTCTTTTTGGTGTATTATCCAGTAGGTCCTGCAGATCCTCATAGAACTGATCTACTTCTGCTTCTTCAGCAGCTGTGGTTGGGGCATATATTTGGATCACTGTGATGTTGAAAGGCTTTCCTTGCACTCGAATTGAGATCATTCTGTCATTTTTTGGGTTGTATCCAAGCACCGCTTTAGCGAATTTCTTATTAATTATGAAGGCTACTCCATTTCTTCGATGTTCCTCTTGTCCACAGTAGTAGATCTGGTGGTCATCTGATGTGAAGTGGCCCATTCCAGTCCATTTCAGTTTGCTGACCCCCAGAATGTCTATCTTTAGTCTTGACATCTCACCAATAACAACATCCAATTTGCCCTGGCTCATAGATCTTACATTCCAGGTTCCTATGGTGTGTTGATCTTTAGAGCATCGGATTCGTCGTTCGCCTCCAGTACCGTCGGCCGCTAGCCTTCCTTTCGGCTTTGAGCTAGCTGCGTCATCACATCTGGGGCTAGTTGAACTTATCCTCTGCTCCTCCCCAGTAGCATTTTGGCCATCTTCCGACCTGGGAGTCCCATCTTCCAATGGCATACCGACATATCTCTGGTTGTACTGGTCCATTTAGTTTTCTTGGCAAGGATACTGGAGTGGTTTGCCATTGCCTTCCCCAGGGATCACGCTTGGTCTGACCTCTCTGCCACAACCGTCCCGTCTTGGGTGGCCCTTCACGGTTTCGCTCATGACATCATTGAGGTGCTCAAGCTCCAGCGCCCCGACAAGGCGGTGATCCTTTGCTGGAGATCATGTGCCTAGCTGGAAAGAATATTTTCTTGTGTATGCAAAATCAGTCTTCTTCCATGAAAAATAGATTATAAATACCTAAAAACATTATTTTCAGAGAACGAGATGTTTCTTTTTGTGTATAAAAAAGCACTCTTGCATGGACACATACTCATGCAAACACACAAATGTGACTCATGTCTTTTGCAATAAAAATCCATGGTTTTTGAAGAAAACTATAAATTTCACACAATTTCAAATTTTGAAGTATTTAGGATTTTGAATTTCTGGATAACCTATATATGAAAATACTAGACAAAGTTGACACGAAGACACATAACAACAACAGATCCAATGCTATGTTGATTTCGAATTCTACTCCTATTATTTTTTACTACATCAGACATCTTAATATCACATAGAAAAGGAGTAAATGTATCTTTGCTATTTCAGAATTTGAAATGACCTTAACACATTAGAGAGCTGGGTCAAAACAAACAAAATGCATTTCAACATGGACATTTCAACTACACTTAGGCAGAAAAGAATGAAATTCAAAGATACAGGATGGGTGATGCCTGGCTTGAAAAGAGTACATGTGAAAAAGATCTTGGAGTCTTCATGGACAACAAGCTGAACATGAGCCAACAGTGTGATGCAGCAACTAAAAAGCTAATGAGATTTTGTTCTGCATCAAAAGGAGTATAGTGTTTAGATTGAGGGAGGCCATGGTGCCTCTCTATTCTGCTTTGGTTAGACCTCACCTGGAATACTGTGTACAGTTCAGGGTGCCACAGCTTAAAAGATATATTGACAAGCTGGAAGATCCAGAAGAAGTGATCAAAGGTCACTTCTAAAATGATCAAAGGTCTAGAGACCATGCCCTATGAGGAGCATCTTAAAGAGCTGAGTATGCTTAGTCTGCAGAAGAGAGGTTTGAGAGGAGACATGATAGCCATGTATAAATATATCAAAGAATGTCATGAGGAATGTCTTGACTTAGGCCACCTCTCTCCCCATGAACCAACCCGAGCCCTTCGATCTTCTGGGGAGGCCCTCCTTTTGCTCCTGCCAGTTTCACAAGCTTGTCTTGTGGGCACAAGGGAGAGAGCCTTCTCCTCTGTGGCTCCTAGACTCTGGAACTCATTACCTGGAGAGATCAGGAAAGCCCCTACCCTAGAAAGCTTCAAAAAGAACCTCAAAACCTGGCTCTTCCACTGTGCCTTTGGTGAGTAGGTACCCAACGTGACACTACTGCTCCCCTCAACCCTTCTGTCAGTGGCGTACACACACCCCTTGTGGGAAAGCTTGATTCCACAACCCTGTTTCAATTAGCTCCCTTTTGCAAATAATTTACTCCTCTTCTTATCTCACCCGAGTTTTTTAACATTTTATCCTGCACATGTCGCTTGCCCACTGTCACTGTGATTGTGTTTATTGTAATGTTATGATGCTAATGTATTCATATGTTTTATGTAATTATGATGTTGTTGCTTGTTGTTTATGTTTTGATTTTATTTTGCTGTAATATGTTGTTTGGGCTTGGCCTCATGCAAGCCGCCCTGAATCCCTGTTGGGGAGATGGTGGCGGGGTATAAATAAAGATGATGATGATGATGGTGATGATGATGATGATGATTATTATTATTATTATTATCTACACTGATGATTTAATGCAGTTCAATACTAACTTCAGACTGCAGCAGCCAGCCAACAAATTTCCACAAAACTGCATGAGCATCAGTGTTCTGTGGTTTGTATAATCATCATTTGGGCCTCAAATTAATTTCAAGATTTCCTACATAATCCTCTGCAGAGCAAAACCACTTTTTAATAATACAGGCTTGAAACTATATTAAATTATCTTTTCAGGTGTATTGTTGTCACATGCCAGACTCTGCAATCACAAAATAAATAATTACAAAGTTAAAAATGCCACTAAACAAATTTTCTGAGATATGTTACATGCAAAACATAACTATCTTCAGTGCAAGCACCTGCTACTGCCTATTACTATAATTACTAAGCAAGTTCAATTGGTTGTTTCTTACAATGCAGAATTGCATACTCGTACACCGTCAGCACAGAAGAACTGGTCTATTTATGTGAAATAGTCCAATAAATACTAGACTCTTTCCAGTCTCAACACATTGATTGTAAACAGAATTGACATCTGTAAGCAGAAATTGATATTTCCAAGTCCTGCTCTGCTACAAAATTCACTTTCAATCCATTGTCTTTCATCATCACCTAGCTTATAGGATTTCTGTAAAATGTACAAACACTGATCTCAAAGGAATGGCAAAATCCATATGTATGCAACATAGTTTTGAAGTAACTGAAAACTAACAATCATAAATTGTCATGAACTCCAGCTAATATGTTCTGATAAAGAGAACAGTTCTCTATGTAAATGTATGCTATAAAACATTAGTTAGTGATTAGGATTCTCTCTAGTTTTTGCTAAAACAAACAAATACAGCTATGTCTCTGGGAATAAATGCAAGACATAAAAGTACTGAAACTAGACTATACATTCCCATTTAAACTAGTGAAATGTATTGATCTTTTAATAAAGTCCAGTTTTCATGATCCTAACTGTATCAACATATTAACTTCACTAATGTCATATTAGCACTAGCATGTTAATATTAATAAATTTTGTTGTAATGCAGTTAATGTATCATTTAGTAGCATATTAACAAATGCAATACATAACTTACTAACTTTCTTACAAAAAGCAATACATCAGAAAAAAATCAAAATATTTTCACAGATGAAATCCAGACAAAGACATTAATGAAAATCTGCACAAGATTTCATAGAACCATAGAGTTGGACGAGATCTCGTGGGCCATCCAGTCCAACCCCCTGCCAAGAAGCAGGAAAATCATATTCAAAGCACACCTGACAGATGGCCATCCAGCCTCTGTTTAAAAGGCTCCAAAGAAGGAGCTTCCACCACACTCCAGGGCAGAGAGTTCCACTGCTGAACAACTCTCACAGTTAGGAAGTTCTTCTTCATGTTTAGGTGGAATCTCCTTTCTTGTAGTTTGAAGCCATTGTTCCGCATCCTAGTCTCCAGGGCAGCAGAAAACAAGCTTGCTCCCTCCTCCCTCTGACTTCCCCTCACATCTTTATACATGGCCATCATATCTCCTTTCAGCCTTCTCTTCTGCAGGCTAAACATGCCCAGCTCTTTAAGCCACTCCTCATTTGAATGTTCTTTCTAAATATTTTCATATGATGATAGTACAAATTGAGTAATGTGGCTGTCTATTCTCCAATTAGCCACCTTTAACTAGTTTTAAATGCATATTACCTCATGGATAATATTTACCAGATTTTTCATGACTACTCCTCTATAGAAAGTATATGTTGCTGCAAGAATAATATATTACCAAAAGTATCATCTTACTCTGTGTTTAAGGAAAGATACTTTAGTTTCCTTTTTTAAAATGCTCACAATGCAATCATTTCTTATACCTGGGGGCCACCTCTTGGTGCAAGAAAAGAAGTGCAGCCTCTCCAGCAAACTAGGCACTTTGCTAGGAGTGGGGTATCCAACATCTTCTGGCCTTGGTTAAATTCATATGTTCGTTATACTAGGATGGGGGACATATGCTCCAACTGCCACAAATAGTGTATTTACTCCACATATAAGGAAGTTGTGATGAATTGTTGGAAAATTGTTGAAACTGTTGGAATGGCTCCGGATAACTATTGTGGGTGTTGTGGTTTTAATAGTTGATGCAATGTTTTTAAATGTTTAAATGTGTATTAATTTTAATTTCAATTAAAATTGGAGGAAAATTCTGAGAGTGCCTTGGACCACGAGAAGATCCAACCAGTCCATACTTCAAGAAATAAAGCCCAATTGCTCACTGGAGGGAAGGATATTAAAGGGCAAAGAAAGAGGAGCCGACCAAGGGCAAGATGGATGGATGGTATCCTTGAAGTGACTGGTTTGACTCTGAAGGAGCTTGAGGAGGTGATGGCCGACAAGGAGCTCTGGGGTGGGCTGGTCCATGAGGTCATGAAGAGTCGGAAGCAAGTGAATCAGTAAGTTCAGCAGCTCATAAGTTTAACTCACTGCACCATCAGGGGACCTTATCATATGGGGCTAAAATTGGCAGCAATAGCCCTGATCACCCATGGAGCTGGCCAGCTCCCATCAGACGACATTGTGCCGGCTACATGGGTGAAGGAGGGCAGAACTGGCATGCTGTTGTAGAAACACAGGACACTTCCCATCTTGCCATTGATTCTAATGAGGGGAAACTGCATGCTCCATGTGCACACCATGTTTTCTCCATGGGATCAGCGGTCAGAGGAGCCCAGTAATGTGAAGCATGGGGCAGCGAAGAGGAGCAATGTGGGACACTTTTGGCAGCCATCTGATGAGGTAGTTTGATATGCTGAACATTTTCCCGTAAGATCAAAATCAAATAACAGAATCAGCCTTTTTCTACTTTTTAAAAGAAAATAATGGCTTTTGGAAGTATTTGCATAGAATTTGGTGTTCAATGAATTTGACAGATTATTAAGTGCTACCGCCCCAAAATTTGATTTCATTCAAATCATATACAAAATCACCAGCATTAACCCATACCAAGTCAGTCTCCTATTGTAGTGTATGGTATCTAGTGTTGAGCTGCCAATTCTAGAAGATTTTGACTCTAGAAGTCATCTTGGATTTTCAGTGTTGCAAGATATATCTGAGATCCATTGTAAAAGAAATAGAACATAACTTTACATTCATGGAGTTAAGGATGTTTGGACAAAGCCAGCTTGTTAGGGAATTGTGATTTTGTACAAGTGAAGGTGCAACCAAATGTCCATTCACATTCACAATACACAACACACAATAGAAAGGAGTCTAACAATGGAGAAGGCTCTCCCGCATGTCTTCACTAAACACTAGGGCTGGGCGGTTTCGTTTCGTTAATTCGTAATTCGTTAAAAATTCGTTTTTTTTGTTAACAAAGCGATAACGAACCATTCTGGAGCAGCTTAAAAACAAAACGAATTTTTCAATTCGTTTCGTAAATGCTTCGTATTTTGTTATGTATTCGTTTCGTTATTGGTTTGAGGTCGTTTCATTATTATTTCCGCATGTCTGGGGCAAGTTTTATAGTTGTTTTTTGTTTAATTAGTAAAAAAAAATATAATATCACACCAACAGTCAACAACAGAGGGAGAGGGAAGCTTCAGAAGTTCCCCCTGTCCCATTTGGAGGTTTTTTAGCGTATTGTGCGGTCGCGTCCACCATTAACAAATCGATTCGTCATTGTTTCGTTATTGTTTCGTATTTTTTTTACCATTTACGAAATTTTGTAAATATCGAACTTTTTAAAAAAAAATTCGGAATTCTTTTAAATATCGAAATGCAAAAAACCCCAAAAAACGAATCGATTTTAGAAACAAATTTTTCCGTTGTTACCCAGGCCTACTAAACACTCATGTGATGGCGGTGGGACAGAGAGGAATACCTTAAAACTGGGGTTGACTCATAGGGAAAGGCCACTTTCACACAGGACAAAATGCAAACCACCCTGGGGAATCCAAACCCTGCCTCCTTAGTGGGAGGAAGGGAGGCCAGACACACCTGTCATGCATTCCTTTCCAAAGCTCTGTTGCATCAATGCTCAGCAGAATGGAGCTAAAGGGAGCCTCCAGTAATGGTCAGGAGGCTGTGATGGCATTTTAGGGGCAAACAACAGGCAGGGAGGGAAGAGTGACACTGCCATCCCACCTTTGAATTTTTGCAGGTATTTTCTAACCCAGATACAAACTGGATTAAAAAAAATTATCCAGAGTCTGACCGCATTAGCCTGAGTGTGTCATTAAGACAGCCCAGGCTAATGCACTGTATATACTAAGGCAGTGTAGATAATATCATTCTTCAAGACAGCTGATCAATCTATGGCAATGATTATATGAATTTGCATCATAATCAAACTATATTTTCTATTTATTCTATTCATATAGCTAAAACTTCTAAATTATTAAGTCACTCTTAACTTGTGCTTCAATGAAAATGTTACACATGCACACGCACTTTAGTGAACTCTCATAATAAATGAAGTCTTGTCTATTCAATATATATGAACATAACAATAAAATATAATTTCAAAAGAAGCTGTTGGCTTGTGATTCAGGATATGATCCTGAAGGGTCTGCTTGCCAAATTGTTGCTAATTCCCATAGAAAGTAAGAACATTCTCTTTTGCATGCAAGATTGCAACTTCATCTTGGTCACAGTTAGATTCAGATTGAGGATCCCCCAAAATACAGGGTGAGGCAACACAACTTCCTTTTTTAAAATGCCCGCCATTCAGTCGATTGAAGACGTAGCGAAGCGTTAGTGGCCTCGTTCGAGAGGTGGGAGTATAAAGTTTTGCCCTGACATAGGTCAGTCACCATCATGTATTGGAACAGTGAGGAGCGTACTTTTGCCGTTGAGGCTTACTTTTTGAGCGGATTTGAGTGGCCGGCCCGCTCTCCAGATTTGGCCCCTTGTGATTATTTTCTATGGGGTTTATTGAAATCCCATGTTTATGTGAACTGTCCAAGGACCCTACAAAATTTGAAGACCAACATCCAGGAAGAAATTACTAACATAACACCTGCTATGCTGGCAAGAGTCATGACAAACGCCAGAAATCGGTTTACTCAGTGTATGGAGAATGGAGAATGGCGGAAGTCACTTACCTAATTTGATCTTCAAAACTACGTAAAACAAAACTTTAGGTATGCACCTACAATATAAAAAAAATAAAAAAATTCTGATGCATACAATGGGTTTTATTAAGTTTTGAAAAAAAAGGAAGTTATGCTGCCTCACCCTGTATTTCAGCTAATTTAAGAGAGTAGTTCTGCTTCCTAGCTGTTATGAAAGCCAAACCACACAGTTTAAAATCAATTCTCTATCCCTTATTTTGACATTTTCTAAATATGTATTATCAAAGAGTTCATAGCCTCCTCTTCTACTAGAAGCAGGTAATCTGGTAGCTGCTAAAGATAAAATGCCATTACAAACCTTGTACAGTCACATGGGGGCAGAAGAGGCTTAGCAAAACATCTGACTCACAGCAAGGAGAATGCACATTTACAATAGTTGAGTTTCCCTTTTCAGATAACATATCCAGAAATAGAAAATGTGCTAGGCTGGGTGGTTGGGAAGTAAGGATGGGCAAGTGATTTTGAAGGTATCAGGCTGATTTAGGGCTTAACTACATTAGCTGCTTAATCTGTAGCCATTCCAGAGCAATAATTTTCTGGAGTAGTCCTGGCCCAGGAGCAGAATTCAAAACCATCCAGTCCAACCCCCTACCAAGAAGCAGGAAAATTCATTCAAAGCACCCCCGACAGATGGCCATCCTGCCTCTGTTGAAAAACCTCCAAAGAAGGAGCTGCCACCACAGTCTGGGGCAGAGAGTTCCACTGCTGAACAGCTCTAACAGTTAAGAAGTTCTTCCTAATGTTAGGGTGGAATCTCCTTTCCTGTAGATTGAAGCCATTGTTCTGCATCCTAGTCTCCATCGCAGCAGAACACAAGTCTGCTCTCTCCTTCCTATGATTTCACCTCACATGTTTATACATGGTCATCATGTCTCAGCCTTCTCTTCTGCAAGCTAAGCATGTCCAGCATTTTAAACTGCTTCTCATAGGGCTTGTTCTCCAGATCCTTGATCATTTTAGTCACCCTCCTTTGGATACCTTCCAGCTTGTCAATATCTCCCTTCAATTGCGGTGCCCAGAACTGGACACAGTATTCCAGGGGTGGTCTGGCCAAGGCAGAATAGAAGGGGTAACATGACTTCCCTGGATCTAGACACTAGACTCATAATTATGCAGGCCAAAATACCACTGGCTTTTCTAGCCACCACAAGACATTGTTGGCTCATGTTTAACTTGTTGTTCACGAGGACTCCAAGATCTTTTTCACACGTACTGCTCTCGAGCCACACATCCCCATTCTGAATCTTTGCATTTCACTTTTTTCTGCCTAAATTGAGTATCTTGCATTTGTCTCTGTTGAACTTCATTTTGTTAGTTTTGGCCCATCTCTCTAATCTGTTAGGATTGTTTTGAATTCTGTTCATGTCTTCTGGAATATTAGCTATCCCTTCCAATTTGCTGTTGTCTACAAACTTGATGATCATGCCTTCTGACCCTTCATCTAAGTTATTAATAAAGATGTTGAACAGAATTGGGCCCAGGACAGAACCCTGTGGCACTCCACTCATCCAGGAGAACCTAAAGGAAGCACTGGTCCCCTCTACTCTCTCTGTTATGGTGCTTTGTCTGACTTATTGAATATCAGGGCAAGAAAAGGACAGCATCAGTCAAGAGAAACTGGCTCCCTGAAGCAGAATTATTGCTTTCCCCTCTCTGTGGAATGATCTTGCCTTACCCATGAGTCAAATAACAATCCATAATTTTGACTCCAAGATCTCCTCTCAACTTATACATGAGGTTAACATATGCGTGAGGGCAACTTATACATGAGCATACACGGTCATTCTTTCTTGGAGGCCTGCAACCACAATTAGTTAGTGGTGGACAACTTTACCAAGTAAATAACAATCCCACAAACAGGATTTGACATGCAGTGCATATAGTCATGCCACCTTTTCCTATAAACTGGACAGGCAGAATCTACAGATGAACATGTGGACCCTTCAAGGAAGATTTGACAGCAAACAAGTATCTCATGTTGACAGTCGGCAATAGATTGGTATACCAAGTTTTTCTGAAGTATGGCAGGCCTCAACTTTTGAACTTTTCTCCCTAAAGCTAGAGCTTGATGACTCTATTTGTTTCAAAAAAAAGTAAGGAGGACTTTAGAACAGTTGATTTGTGATAAAGGTTGTCGGATGTATTGGTATCTTTGGTTGCAGGGAGTCAAACAGCTAATTGGGCTATTTCTGTGTATGCCAGTACATTTCTCATCCAAAACTGGCCAAAAGTTAAAATACAAGAATAAACAAAACAAAAATTTGGCATATATGTCAGTTAAAAACTAACAAACACTTCCGACAAGTTTGTCCTAGATCACAGAAGGATGCAGTTTAGGATTGTCCGGTCTCAAGGTTTCACCCTGAGCCTCTGGGTTTTCATGTGTCATCTCCAGGTATGAGGTGAGGGTGACAACTTTTCAGCTTTGATGGGCCTGAGAAATGGGAAAGGGCTGTTTGAAAATCTCCAGATCAGATAGTATAACAGCACTTCTTACAATTTGAAAGGCTTAAAATTGGTTGCAGGCACATGCAAAGACTCATTCTCTCATTTCATTTTGATCTGGGAACAACCCCTTTATCTAGGATTTCTTTCTTAAATTTAAAACAGGAAAATACTGTGTTTGTGTGTATATTTGTGGGTTTATGTTTGAATGACAATCTATGAGCAACTATGGTTGATGCTTAATGCATAATGTTTAATGGCATCACTGGAGTTGTGCCCTCAGAGTAGCTCTCAGATTTTGGCATAGAAATCACCAGGCTCTCATATTTTGGCTTGGAAATCAGCAGGCTTGGAACACATCTGAACTGGCAATCCTACTGCAAATAAGCACAAATATATATAATATTTTCTGGGTTAATCACTTATATAGATGGATAGAGATAGGTCTCTAGTTTTCCTCTCTTTTTTTGAAATTATTTTTATCGAATTATTTATATTGAGAATAAAATATTGGTTCCATAAGGATAAGAGCATTATGAAAAGGGGAAAAGAGAAAGGAAAAGAAAAAAAAGAAAGAAAGCACCATGAATTATAAATGATGATTGTATGTATCATTATTTACATAGAAAGTGTGGGAACAATATGGTTGAGAAAAGTAGGAAATTAAGAAATTATGCATTTTCTGCAAAGAAAGAGGTGAAGGTAGAAAGGAGGGTGAAAAATGCGAGGAAAAATAAATAAAAATGAAATAGAATAAAATGAAATAGAATAAAATATAAAGGGGGGAGGGGGCAGGGAAAGGAAAGGGGGGTCAAAAAGAAAGAAAGAAAAATGTGGATGAAGTACTTCTAGGTCTCCTCAGGTTGTGAATTCATCTTTTTTCCTGTGCCTTGGTTTCTTTTCGTCATCGATTTCTTGGTGTTTCATCCTTTGAGTTTCATTCCTATCTTGCGGATAGAAATTTCTGTATTTTCCTTGTTCAGGAATTCCAGAATTTTTTCCCCAGCCCATTCTTATTGTATGACATTTTTTTGTGTAAGTATGTCCATATTCATGATGTCCATTACTTTCAAAATCCACTGTTCCATAGTGGGTATTTCAAAAGATTTCCATAATTTGGCCAATACAATTTTTGCCACAGTTATCAGATAAAAGAAAATCTTATTAGTGTTCTTATCCATTTCAAAATCCATGAGTCCTAGTAAAAAATACTCTGGTTTCAATTCGAATTTTATTTGTAAGATTAATTCGATTTTCTTGTGTATATGGTGCCAGAATTTTTTTAATTTTCTTACATTTCCATCACATATGGAAAAAATTCCTATGTGTTTCTCACATTTCCAACATTCCTCTCTTGTTTTCTGTTTTGTATGTTTAGCGTGGAATTCTGGAGGCATGGGGTATTTTATTTACCATGCCTGTTGTGGGCAGGCATAAACATCCACAGAAAACTAGAGTAGTAACCCATTTCTTTCATGTATAAAATTCACTGCAGTTTATTGCAACCATGTTGACCCAATTCAGCACTGAAGTTCTGTGTGTCTCCACTCCAACCCTCCTTCAAGTGTCAATGAGCTTTATAAAAACAACAACTAAAAACCCCTTCCACTTAGACAGAAGACAAGAAGGAAAGAGTGACTGAGCAGCTGCAAAAACATTGTAAACAGAACTTCTTTGCCAGAGACCGTTAACTGAGGTATGCCTATATATCAGTCAGTGAAACACTGCACTACTACTAACCCTAAGGCACAGGAAGCTGCTGCCTCAAGCTGATGATTTGGGGATGTCATGAAAGAGCAGCAACATGTAAGTTGTTGTGTGCCTTCAAGTCATTTCCTTCAAGGCAAACCAATCACAGGGATTTCTGAGACTGGAAATGTGTGACAAACCCAACGTCACCCAATGAATTTCCATAGCTCAGTGAGGATTTGAACCATAATTCTCAATGTCATAGTTGAACACTCAAATCACTACACCATGCTAGCTCCTAAATGTTATTCAGGGTATTATTGTTGTTATATTTTTATAGGCAAAGCAGCAAAAGAAGTGTGTCGCTCCTTTGTTCAGTAATTTTTTTTTCTTAAGGTTAGATTACATATCCTATCTTATCCTTATTACAGCCTAGTCAGGTGGACCAGGTTAAGAGAAAGTAGCTGGCCCATGGTCTCCCACTGAATTTCATGACTCAAGGGAAAGTTGAACACAGATCTCCCATGTCCAAATCCAATACTTTAATCTCTACCTGTCAGCAAAATACCTGTCAGCAAAATTGGCTGTGAATTTGTAGCTTCTTGGAGGAAATTAACATTAGCTTTGCTGCATTTTTGTATTGAAAAGCACTATTCCAGAAGATAGGCTGTAGATTAAAAAATGGGGAATTGATGCATAACCCATGCATAAGTCAACCTCATGTATAAGTAAGGGACAAGTTTTGGATTTTGATATGATCTACAATTAAATTGAAGTCTATTTCATGGAGAGGAGAAAGCTCCAATGCCACCTCAAGGGACCAGCCACCCTTGGCCATGGCCACCATTTCCCCACCTAGGCATTCAAAAAGGCTAGAAGTGGTGCCAGGACAAACTAAGCTCTTGCCTTTTACCACTCTACTCAGAGAAGGAATGGTTCCTTTTTAAAATAAGAGTTAAGGTATAGCACTCACAATAACATGTGGATTAGTTGACCCTGTTTTCTAGGATTGATCTTTTGGCTAACATTTCAAGACTTACATACAAATATGTAGGGTAGTGATCTTCTAGGAAATGTTGGACTAAAACTTCCATCATTCCTGGTTCTAGCTCATGTTTGTCAGAGGTGATGGGAGTTGAATCCCAGAAACATTTGGAAGACTACAAGTTCCCCACCTCTGCTGTATATGTTGGCCTGTATATCCCCTTTGCATCGAGGTGAACATAGCTTGTAGCAGAGTTGACATGGCTCATTGTGCCAAAGGCTCTTGTCATCTGTCAAAGCCAATCCATCATTCCCTTCAAACTACGAAGCACCTGTCAAACCAAACACACCATGAACTAATCAATTCAGATACATCATCCTCATAATGCATCAAATTGCCTATCTGAAGCACTGGGAAAAGTTGAAAGCATGCACAACTGGGTCAAAATTCAGTGATATAATGGATGTACTTATAAAAACGCTGTGGTCTTAAAACAGGCTTACACTCAACATATCCTGAAGCTGGGAAATGTACCTGATATTGAACTGCCAAGGGAAAAACTTCCTGTATTACTTTTTCATGCAAACAAAATAGGGATGTGTGAGGAATCTCTTCTCAGTCCAAGGTTTAACAGGTTTGCCTCAATTTGCATTTCCAGAACAAGCATATAATTTATATTCAGTTTTCCTCGTTTTCACTGACCGCTAGAAACACATCCACATTGTTTGCATTGGCATCGAATTGGTGCCCAACATAAGGCACTGAATCTTGCCATTATTTATATGTAAACCGCTTTGAGTCCCCCCAGGGGTGAGAAAGCCGGTATATAAATACTGTAAATAGTAATAATAATCCTACATTGTGTTGTCAAAGGCTTTTGTGGCCAGAATCAATAGGTTGTTGTAGGTTTTTCGGGCTCTGTGGCCACGTTCTAGAAGCATTTTCTTCTGATGTTTCACCTCACAACCTCCGAGGATGGCTGCCACAGATGCAGGTGAAATGTCAGGAGAGAATGCTTCTAGAACATGGCCATACAGCCCGAAAAACCTACAACAACCCAACATCCTACATTTCAAATGTTTGTAAAGCCTTGATTAAACATGCTGTAGTTAATAAAGAGAGGAAAGAATGCATTCAAGCAATGTGTGCAATATAAAAATTGTACACAAGCGTGTATAGCTATTTTTAAAGATCAAGGGAATGCATGGGTTTTGTTTAATTTAAATCAATGAAAAGCATGGGGAAATGCACAGACCAGATGGGGAAGTGTGAAGATGTCTATGGTTGGAAAAATAGGTCACTGACTATATGTAGAGGGGAGGGGAGTAGAGAAAATGTCAGTGGGTATATTTTTATGTGTGTGTTTAGTGAAGACGTGAGAGAAATCCTTTTCAGTGGTTGCTCCTAAGCTGACAACACCCTTTCATGAGGGAATTCCCTTCTTCTGTTTTTAACTTTTTTTCTGCCAGCAATAAAATACTTTCCTATATAGCAGACCTTTGTTTTTTAATCACATCTCAGAAGGGTGTTTGACAATGATGCGATGTGTCTTACATCTTTTCTATCCTGTGCTAATGCATTTAAAACCTCTTTAATCATGTGCTTTTTAATTGAACTGTGGCTTTAACGGTGTTTTTAATGTTTGTAAAATAGGATATTAAATAAACTTTAATTTTAAAGTGTTGCAAGCTGCTTTGGATGCCAAGCCAGGAGAAAAGCATGAATAAATAAACAAGCATGTGTAAATGAAATAAATAGAAATACACTGAACTTAGTTATCTCTTGATTGGTTATTTTGTTTAATAAAAAAACAGGAATGCCAGTTTCTCCATAGTCTTTATCTTTCACTCTGCTCCATGTCCTCTAACATGTCACAGATGAAGTATGGGATATGTGTGACCAAGTTGGCAACAGTTCTTAATGGGAAATGACACACAAGCTAGGAGGGGATGCCTGAGCCTACAGAGAAGGGCAAGATCCTGTTCTTCGGGTTGTTGTAGGTTTTTTCGGGCTATATGGCCATGGTCTAGAGGCATTCTCTCCTGATGTTTTGCCTGCATATCTGGCAAGCATCCTCAGAGGTAGTGAGGTCTGTTGGAACTAGGAAAAAGGGTTTATATATCTGTGGAATGACCAGGGTGGGACAAAGGACTCTTGTCTGCTGGAGCTAGGTATGAATGTTTCAACTGACCACCTTGATTAGCATATAATGGTCTGACAGAGCCTGGAGCAAACTTTTGTTGAGAGGTGATTAGATGTCCTTGTTTGTTTCCTCTCTGTTGTTAATTACAGCACAACAGCACAACAACAGAGAATCTAGAATTTTGGCCCCCAAACCCACCCTCAACATATTCATGGAGTCAATTTATACATGATTATATACAGTACATCATATTGATTTTTGTGACAGTTGCTATATTGGGTAGAATGCTATCAGATCCATTTGAGATTTGGCATAATTGTAAACCTTGTGGAATATATTGTTATTGCCAGATTTCATATTAATAATTCCACTGATGTCAATTTGTAGGCAAGATATTTGTAAGGCTTATAATGGTGGAATTTTGGCTGGTTGATTGATTACTGATTGATTGACTGACTGTGCAGCTCACCTTAATTGAAAAGATACTAATGTTTCACATGGTGAATGCTGCTTATTGTGCTTTTCCAGATGAGTTTCAACAGATGGCTGAGATCTTACTAATGTACCTCTGCAGCTCTATGACATAAATCTCTGCATGTGAGTAAACATTGATTGTACTATGCAACCCTTATGTTGAGTAGCAACACTGTGGAACTGAAGGGTCAAATAATGTGAGCATTGCATGCCCATTTTCATATTTGTATACAGTCACATCACATATGCGTTTCCATCTCGGCAACTTTGAAGTACATGTAAGCATTTCATATTGTGGAGGAAAAACCAAACTACTGGGAAACTTGCACATGTGTAAGAAAGGGTCAAGATATGGTTCAACCAGTATGTTTTAGTTGTTGTTGTTGCGTGTGTGTGTCATTTTTATTTACTGTTAATTGCCTTGATTACTATTTTCCAAAGAGAGGAAGGATGGAAATTTAATAAGTAGCCCATTATAGGCCAGGGGTTGTACTATATGGATATCCATTTGTATTCAGAATCCTGCCATCTTCCTTGAAATGTAGTTCAATTCCAGAAGTGCAGGGTTGAATCCTAGAGGGACATAATAGCATCCCATTAAGGACTAGGAGGTCCCTGGAGCCCCCAGTGACGCAGTGGGTTGAAACCCTGTGCTGGCAGGACTGAAGACTGACAGGTCGCAGGTTCAAATCTGGGGAGAGGCAGATGAGCTCCCTCTACCAGCTCCAGCTCCTCATGCGGGAACATGAGAGAAGCCTCCCACAAGGATGATAAAACATCAAATCATCCGGGCGTCCCCTGAGCAACATTCTTGCAGATAGCCAATTCTCTCACACCAGAAGTGACTTGCAGATTCTCAAGTCTCTCTCCTGACACAACAACAAAAAAGGAGCTCCCTCCCTCTCATTGAGCAGAATGAAACAGAATGAGGACTGGAGAATTGCTTGGTAGTACCACAGCTAACAGAAATTGTCAAACATACATTTTTATCCATTTCTTGAATTTCATATCCATGTCAGCTGGCTATACTGACATGAGGATTCTGGGAGATGTTACTCAAAAAGGGAACTTGTTTTAAGCTTTTTCTGCTTGAGGAAAATCTCCTACAACCAGGCCCTGGGCCCTGGCAAGCTCTGTGAAGAGCAATTCCAGCTGCTTTGTATGGCTAGCCCACCTACCCTCATATCTGGGAGGAACAGACTGTGGGAGGCAGGGATGATCATGCGACTCCATCAACTCATTTGAAATGTAGTTTTGGAGAAGAGTTTCACAGATACCTTGAACTGCTAAATATCCAAATAAATGGATTCTAGAGCAAATCAAATTCTCCCTAGAAGCCATGATGACTAAACTGAGACTGGACATATCATGCGAAAACATGACTCACTAAAAAAGACAATGTTTAGAAAGGTAGAAGGCAGTAAGAAAAGAAGATGACTTGAAAGTCTCTCATACATGCTGTTGCTGAAAGGTTGAGCTGACATTAGAAAACAACAATTGTGCTTCTCCTCCTAACTCAGTCAGCATACTTGGATTGCCACTGGGACTAGGAAAACAAGACTCAAAGCTCTTCTCCCTCCCCACCCTCTCTCACTGAAAATCATAGACAAAATTATTATTTAAAGTAGACATATTTTATGTACCAGAAAGAACTGACTGTATATCAAGGTCTTTGAAAAGGAATCATAATGCTGATTTGAACAATTCAGTTGGAAATGGAGAAGTATGCAATTTAAAAAGAATGTCACATTTTACCACGCTTGAGACTACAAAAACTAAAGCAGTTTTCCTAAGAATTTGACTTTTTTTTCTACAGGATTTACTCATAATGATTTTTTATCATACAAATCAGATTCATTGGGAGCTGAATCTCAATTCCAATAAGTTTTAAGATGCAAAATCCATGTGCCAATCTATCTAAAAATACTTGGTAAAGTTCAGTCTTTTGCAGTACACTTTGAAGTACCAGAACTGTTTTCATTCTCCAGAATTTTGCTTCTCACTGAATTTTATGAGAATTAGAAAGGAAAGGAGATTCCATTTGAACATGAGGAAGAACTTCCTAACTGTGGGAGCTGTTCAGCAGTGGAACCCTCTGCCCCAGAGTGTGGTGGAGGCTCCTTCTTTGGAGGCTTTTAAACAGAGGCTGGATGGCCATCTTTCAAGGATGCGGTGAATGTGACTTTCCTGCTACTTGGCAGGGGTTTGGACTTCCAACTCAATGATTCTATTAATTAAGACTGATTTTAATAACCACAGACAAACTACTTGTGTACAAAAAAAACTTGCATTACAACAGGGTTACACAGTTTATGTTGCACCTAGCCCTAAGGTGGACTTCATCAGAACCTAGCACTGTGGGTGGAAGAGACTAGACAAGTTGTTTTCTATAGGATGGGTGCATGTTCTTTACATCTCAGTAGAGTAAATTGATTATATTGTTGGTATTATTTCATCCAATTGCACTACAAGACCTCTTTTTGTTTTCTTTGGAAAATAGATACTTTGGACATGGTTCTTTAAGATCTAAATCCCAACTTCAGAATATCCATTGAAACAACTGCTGACTGCTTAGCAGTCATTATTTAAAATCCTTTGATTCAATGAGTCTACTCTAGTTGGAACTGGAAACTGGATTTAAAGCCAGGGAGTGGAGGTGTTATTTTATTGATATATATGAGTTTGATACACTCTTATGCTGTTTTGCATTGGTTTATTTGGGTTTAATGTTGAGTAGCTATTTTTAATTCTTGGAAGGTACGAGGACAGGAAGTTGCAGATAATGGAAAGTGAAAGCAAAGTTGTGTTTACAAGCAAGTCAGGCCTAAGGGTAAGGGAGAAGGTAAGTGCTCTAAGAATGCAGCACAAGTGGAAGCGAAGCTGAAGCTGTGGAATGAGAGATGGGAAAATAGCTGAAATTGAAAAAGTGAAGAAAAGAGAAGGCAAAACAGACAGACAAGTAGGCCAACAGAAGTGACTCAAGAAATCCCTTTCTTCTTGCATGGTACTGAGTTCTCACATGGAGGTGATCCACAAATACTGTAGAGTTGGGAGCCAAGCCATGAGATCTGACAACTCTAATTGCCATAGGATATTTCTGCACACTTCCCATGCCATTCCTGTGATGTGGGATAGCAGCAACCTATTGTCATGGTGACAGGGAACTTTGCACGGCCACTGGTGTCACACAATTGCAATGCCAGATCTATGAAGCTAAAGGTGATGTTAAAACAACAAAAATAAATATAGAAAGTAATAAAATCCAAGCACAGATATCACTAACTCTGTTTCTTCATACACACACGCATTCACACCTAGGACTCCTTTCCAATTATATGTCTAAAATATCCATGTAGGCCCATTTCCGTCACATTAAAACGGGGCAAGGAGGGACAGGTTCTATCAGATTACTTATTATTTATTCAGTTCCCTAAGTGGCGTTGAAGTATGAATGAAAAATGTAAGGAGTTTTCTAAGTGCACTTTCATCTGGCAATTCAATCCAATCAGACGCTTTATGAAAAATTCAGCATCCCTGCCCTGCTTTGTGTTGTAAGGCAACAACTGGCAGTATGCATGTGTGTGTGAGAGAGAGACTGTGACTGGAGGAAGAGGGGTTGGCAGATGTAATGAACTCAGTCTCCAGGCAGGATTTGGCACATCCATTCAGATGCTGTTTACTAAGGACAAAAAAAGTCCCAGTTGCATCAATTGGAAAAATAGAGCAAGGCTTACCAAGCTGAGTGGAAGGCAAAAGAAAAATGGTGTGTGTGTATGTGTGGTGGTGGTGGTGGTAATATTTAATTCATGGCACCCTAAATGCCTTGGAAATTGGCAGTTTGCTTGGGTCTACTGGAAATTTCCCAGACTATAGAATCACAGAATCTTAAGAGTTGGAAGGGACTCCAAAGAAAATCGAATCTCAATCTCCTGCCTTACAGGAATACACAACTAAAGCCCTTCTGAAAGATGCCCATCCAACCTCTGGTTAAGACCTCAAACATGGAGAGCCCACAATGTTACAGTGTAGCCTATTCCACTGTCACACAATTCTAACAGTAAAGAAGTATCAGCCTCTCCTGGTAAACCTGGAAATAAGTAACTGGATAGCCATTTCTGTCATTATTATGGCATTTCTCACACAGGCATTCAAAAAAGCCAGAAATGGCCCTGATGCAGAGACAGTAGTAGGGATTGCTGCTTTGCCTCATCACACGACATAATGAATCCACTTTAAATCCTGTTTCTGCCTCCTGCAGAATTCTGGGGTTTGTAGTTTAGTGAGGCTGTTAAAGGCTCCTCCTTAAACTACAAACCCCAGAATTCTGCAGGAGGCAGCAACTGGATTTAAAGTAGATTCATTCTCTAGGGTGATGAAGTAGTTCTCCCATGATGGACTAAGCTCTTGCCTTTTGACACTCTACTCTGAGATTTTTCCCTTTTTGATAAGAGTTAAGGGACAGTACGTACACTGGCATGAGGATTAGTTAACCCATGTTTTGGGGGTTGGTTTTTTTGACTAAAATATCTAGACCTATACATGAGATGTGCAGTATGCTTCATGCAGCAAAATCTGGAAAAGTGGCCATGCTGGTAGAGGCTTCTCAGGATTGTGCTCTGAAATCTCCAGCAGTACATAAAAATGTAGAATTTTTAACAGTTGAGTGAACATTACCTGAGAATTGAGCTTCTATGTACAGAGCCCTTTGGTATTTCGGATGAGCACCTGTCCTCTTTTACAAAAAGCTACCCTCTTTCAAATAGGAGTTTGATCCAAGAACCACAAAAAGAGTAGAGTCTAGAAATTGCTCCTTGGTAGTTAATACCTGGGCAACAGTCACCAGGATCCATTTCACCGCATACAGTTATACTGCTACAATCTCACTTTAGTTGCCATGGTTCTAGTCTAGGGAATCCTGGGACTTGCAGTTTAAGGAAGAATATTTAAAATTCCAGGTCAGAGAGCTCCAGTTCTCATCATACTACAAGGATAAAACCATGGAAGTTCAAGTGCCATTAGAGTGCTATAATTGTGTAGAATGAACAGGTCACATTAAAGTAGTATAGTAGGACCCCTCTTCCCCTCCCCACCCTGTATCCAAAGAAGAAATGTTCCCAGACTTTCTGTGGATATGTGAAACTCGAGATAACACTGTACTTACTTACACTGTACTTACTCCATTGCTTGCCTTTTTTGGCTAAATTACCTTAACAAAATTAGGATGTGCATTCAATTTGCATAATATGGTAATCACAGTGCTGAGCCAAAGAAAAAGGGGAGGCTACTTCAGGAGCTGCGCCTGGAGTTTCTGTTTGGGGGACCTAATCTCTAGTGCTTTGCAATGCTGTGTAATGCTGGGATTTGTAGTTTGGTAAAGCATCAGCATTCTTTGACAGCCCCCACAATCCCAAACTACAGCCCCCCATGACCTATAGCACTGAGCCAGGGCATTTGAAGTGGAGATGCACTCCAAGGTTTTCTTTTCTATTGCTGAAAGGTTTGATCTTCTAACACTTCTGTTTTTAAATAAGGAATTATAAGCAGGCAGTTATTGTAATGCGTACTTTTTTGGCCAAATTACAAAGAGTGCACATTTTGCCTCTGTGCATGCATTCACGACAAACACTTTTTTTGGTTTCAGGGTTTTGAAAAATGTGGGTGCACATTAGATTTGATGGTGCATTAGACTCAAGTAAATATGGGTAGTAAACCTTGTTGAAATGAAAACCTCTGATCCATGAATACAATAAAGTCATGCTGGAGAATCTAGAAAATACCATGTCTGCTATGGACAAATCAAACCATGGATACTGGGGGTGGGGAGTTGCAAATGCATACCCACACATATATCATCTTGAATCCTTTAACTAGAACAGGTTTACTGAATCAATGAAATTTGCATTGATGTCCATCCATTTGATCTATTCTAGATGTTGCAATCAATTGGATGCCCGGTATCACATGCAAATTTCAGTACACACCTGTGTTCTCTTTTGTATTTTTCTTTTTATAGAGAGATATTTCCCCATTTTCTCCCAATGTCTAAGTGCCCATTCCATTGGTTGCTAAATTAGACCGTAGTAGGAACAACCAACTATGGCTGGCTGAACCTTGCGCTTTGCATAGACTATAACGATCTGGTTTTACATACAGAAGGTTGCCATTACTTGCAGACTTATGTTGTTTCTTTTAAAATGAGTTCCAAAAGAGAGAACTGGGAATTGCTTTAGGGAGTAAAACATGGCATACAGTGAATGCAAACATACATAAATACAAGTACATTTTAAAACCCTCTTTGGAAGCCAGACTCGTTTGTCAAATTTTGTTAGCTCTGCTTTATGAAGCAAATGCACAGCTTATGCACACATTCAGTGCAACAAAGGATTTCCTATTATGCCAGAGGAAATCTGACAAACCTAGCTACTCACTAATTGACGTCTGTTCCGCTGCACTGAGAAAAACAGCAAAACCTGGCCTTAAAAAAGAAAGGAACAGCTTTAAAGCAAAATTTCATAAAGACCTCAAAGCACATTTTGAGAGTTCCATGCAATAAACAACTGAAAACACAATCTTATCCATGTCTAATTGTTTGTCCTGAATTCAATAGGATTTATTCACAGGTAAGAATTGATAGAACTGCAATCTGCATTTGCTTTTCTAAGCCCCCTTCTACATTGTCATATAAACCAGATTATCAAAGCAGACAATCCAAATGATCCGCTTTGAACTGGATTTTATGATTCTGCACTGCCATATAATCCAGTTCAAAGCAAATAATGTGGATTTTATATGGCAGTGTAGGGCCCCTTCTAGACCCCTTCTATACTGCCATATAAAATTTAGACTATCTGTTTTGAACTGGATTATATGGCAGTGCAGACTCATACAATCCCTTTCAAAGCAAATAATGTGGACCAAGAAGGGGCCTTAGAAGGCAGAAGGCTGTTGAATTTGGGAGCATTTAAAAGCAATGTAGGGCAACTGCTGGTTCTGCATATATTGTTGGGCAATAACTCCCAGTATCCCTTTATAATTTGCCCTGCAAGCTGGGGCTATTTATTTATTATTTATTTACAGTATTTACATACCATTTTTCTTACCCCTGGAGGGGACTCAAAGCGGTTTACACAGAAATAGTGGTAATATTCAATGCCTTACAAACATACACAAATCACAATCAACACCATATAACAAAATATGAAAGCAATGGGACAATGGAAGTAGGAGTCCAACATCATCAGTAGCAGCAATGGGGCAGCAAGTCAATTCTAACTTTTAACCTAAATTTCAAATAAGCAATTTATGTGCTGAACCCTCTCCCAAAATAGCCTTGGTTAGTTCATTTAAAGGTCAGATCAAAATACAGACTGGATGTTCTGCCACACTGATATGAGTGTCATCAATAATCACTGTCTAGAACTATGATTCCCAAACCATAGTTCTCCAGATTTGGGGTCCAACTCCCAGATGCCTCAGGTGCCATAGCACTTCCAGGGCCATCATTTAGGAAACACTAGTCTAGACAATTTATCTAACTCTGATTTAAAGAGACAACTAAGGGCCCTTCCACACAGCCATGTAATCCAAAGTATCAAGGCAGATAATCCACAATATCTGCTTTGAACTGGATTATCTGAGTCCACACTGCCATATAATCCAGTTCAATGTGGATTTTATACAGCTGTGTGGTAGTGGCCATAGATTGCTTAATCAAATTGAAACAAGAAAAGTGCAAATATAAAACCTCTGGTTCACTGCAGCTCTTTCCCCCATCCTACTTCTTCTGAAGGTCATATTCTGATATAACATGAGACTGTTATCTACCTTCAAAGGATGGAGGGGATTACCTTGATTTTGTGAGAGATAAAGCAAAGCTGCCTTGTGTATACATGTCATTTCACTCATGCAAAGATAGCATAAAAACGTTTGCAACTTCAAAGAGAGAACAAAAAAGTGTGATGGATGAAACGGGCATTTCTATCTTCTGCTACATTCAGATATTAGATATACGTATGCTGCATTTTAATGCTACCTTTTCTCCAAGGAACCCAAGGTGGTGTACAGAACTCTCCAACTTCTATGAGGTAGATTAGTCAAAGAGAAAATGACTAGCCCAATCAATAGTGAGAGCAGAAGACACATGCTGATACTCTCTTAGAGAAAAACAGTGGTGGTATGTTAGCTAACTTGTTACTACTGCACAGAAGGATACGATGGTAAACCATTTCTGAATGTATTGTAATGTTTATCTGTTGCATTTTTTTGTTTTGCATTTTTAAATTTTTAATATTTAGCCTGATACATTATACATCTTGGCTACAATTGGGGTGCCTAGTTCAATGCTTCTGCACTGCCCATGTGTATTCCAATTGGCTTTCCAATGATCTTAAAGAGCTGGGCATGTTTAGCCTAAAGAAGAGAAGGTTGAGAAGGCAAAAATAGCCAATGGGATTTGGGCCTGCATCGATAGGAGTATAGTATATAGATCCAGGGAAGTCATGCTACCTCTCTATTATGCTTTGGTTAGACCACACCTGGAATATTGTGTCCAATTCTGGGCACCACAATTTAAGAGAGATATTGACAAGCTGGAAAGTGTCCAGAGAAGGGCAACTAAAATGATCAAGCGTTTGGAGAACAAGCCCTATGAGGAGCGGCTTAAAGAACTGGGCATGTTTAGCCTGAAGAAGAGAAGGCCGGGAGGATACATGATAGCCATTTATAAATATGTGAGAAGAAGTCATAGGGCAGAGGGAGCAAGCTTGTTTTCTGCATCCTTGGAGACTAGGACGCGGAACAATGGCTTCAAACTACAAGAAAGGAGATTCCAACTGAAAATTATTCCTGACTGTGGGAGCTGTTCAGCAGTGGAACTCTGAACAAAGTGTGGTGGAGGCTCCTTCTTTGGAGACTTTTAAACAGAGGCTGGATGGCCATCTGTCAGGGGTGCTATGAATGCAATTTTCTTGCTTCTTGGCAGGGGATTGAACTGGATGGCCCATGAGATCTCTTCAACTCTATGATTCTTTGATTCTATTATCTTTCCCACAATGTTCTATCCCAACCATTTTAAATTACCAGAGATATCAGAGTCTGAACCATGCAAAACTTGTGCTCTACCACTGAGCTACAGTCCCTTTCCTCACAGGAATCTTATGGTGATGTTTGACTTCCTTTCAACTCAAGTATTGTGGTGAAAATCTTAAATTCTTATCTTAGGTGATCCTTTGTTGTCTGAGTATGATGGCCTTCCAAGTGTGGTATTTTTCTTGGAAGATGCCTATGTGTGAGGTTTTTTTAATGTGTGGAGGTTGGTGCACAGCTGATCAACACACAGTCTTCACAGAGTGAGGGTCCCAACCAGTGGCATGGTTAACATGATGACAGTGGCTTCTCAATCTATTGCAGGCTTCTTCCACCTTCACAGTCGTTGTAACATGTACCATGTTATTTTCCGCCTGATCCACTGTTGAGGTCTTCAGGTCTTCGAATTGTGCTTGGTCTGGAGCTTCCCCTGTGACCTCTCCTGGGAGCACATGACTCTGATGGTCACACCTGCAAGTTCATTGGAACACGCAAGCTCCTCACCATGACAAGGTGACAACTCATTGAGGTCTTACATATGCATCCAGAATCACATCTCAATCTTCTTCTTCTGCAAACCTAGATGTCAGGGTTTTTCTAAAATGTTCTGTATCATTTTCACTATAGTACCACCACCAGTGCTGACTAAATGATCTAGTCTGAAAATGAATTCTTGAGAACTCAAAAGCTGTTCATTACATTTAAATATCTATACATTGCTTCATCTCCTCAGTCACATCCTTTTCCTTACAAATGGACCAGCATCAACGACATAAGACATAATGAGGTAGGTAGCACGATTCTAGAGAATGGAGTGGAGAGTAGTAGATAAAGTTATGTTGTGTTCCTTGTCCCTTAAACTAGCTTTGCTACCATCAGGTGTGGTGGAAGGCACAACTGTGATGCCAAAATTGAGATAAGATTCCTTTGCCAGTCTGGTTAGCTTCTGCACATGGAACAGAAATAGAACACCATCTGGACACACTTGCCTCAGGCAGCAAAGTATCTTGGGCCAGCCTGGCCATTTTAATCTTGGTTCTTCCCCCACCCTTGACCTGTTGTGTTCAAATGACACAGTGAGAGACGATTAGAAAAAGAAAAATCAACTTTAATGCTCAATGTAATGTTCTCATTTAAGATCTGATTTAATGAAGTTCATATGGCTAGATCATGTGTGTATTAAAGGTAATACTGCAGATACCGCTGTTGTTATTCTTTTATTCATTTATATTTTTCTCAGCTCTTTGATTTTTTTATCTGTGTCAGGAGCAACTTGAGAAATTGCAAGTCACTTCTGGTGTGTAAGAACTGGCCATCTGCAAGGACGTTGCCCAGAGAACACCTGGATGTTTTACCTGTGAGAGGCTTCTCTCATGTCCCCGCATGGGAAGCTAGAGCTGACAGATGGATGCTCACCCCGCGCCCCAGATTTGACCTGCCAACCTTTCAGTCAGCAGTCCTGCCAGCACAAGGGTTTAACCCATTGCACCACTGAGGGCTCTGGCCCTTGGATTGAAGGCAGCCTATAGAAGTTAAAACAAAGCTAGCTAAAAGTATACATTACGCAGAACGTATAACATAAACTAGCAGTAGAATTAAAGGGTGATAAAAGCATGACTAAAAAGAAAAACAACAGTCAGTCCTCCACATTTGTAGGTTTGACTTTTCTGGATTTGATCATTTGTGAATTTGATTAATATGTTATCTCTAGGTCCTCCAATGCAAGTTTATGTTCTACTTCTGCCAAAAGCCATGTTGAAGGATCTAGAACAATGGTTCTCAACCTGTGGGTCCCCAGGTGTTTTGGCCTACAACCCCCATAAATCCCAGCCAGTTTACCAGCTGTTAGGATTTCTGGGAGTTGAAGGTCAAAACATCTAGGGATCCACAGGTTGAGAACCACTGCTCTAGAGATCCATAGAGTGAGCACTTCTTTAGGCCTTTGTTGGTCCTCCAGTGGGGTACTATGTTCAGCTTAAGATGGACCTCGAGATTCCCAGAGGGAAACATTCTATTGTTTAAAAAATTGCTTTCTTTATTCATAGTTTTCTCACTTTCACACGGTTCCAGTGCCTAACCCCAGCAAATGTGGAGGGCTGACTGTATAGCAAATCAAAGGCTCACCCATACCATCATATTTGCAGTTTCTATCTATGGTTCTGAAAACCAGACAACGAAGAATGCTGATAGGAACAGAATCAACTCATCTCAAATGTGGTGCTTCAGAAGCATTGTACTGACACTGCAGACTGCCAAAAAGGCAAATTAAAGGGTCTTAGAGCAAATCAAGCCTGAAGTCTGCCTAGAGGCCAAGATGACTAAACTGAGATTGTCATACTGTGGACATATCATGAGAAAGACATGCCTCATTAGAAAAGACAAAATGCTTGGTAAGGTAGAAGGCAGCAGGGAAACTGGAAGGAAGCCACAGCTTTGAGTCTGTAAGACTTGAGCACGGCTGTTGAGAACAGGGTGACTTGGAGGTCTCTCATTCATAGGGTTACCTTAAGTCAAAGTCGACTAGATGACAATTAACAACAAAAGTATCAAATGATTCAACATGTTCATTTGATTAGTGCAAGATCATTATACACGTGCAATCTGTCCTTATGAGCATTACTATGCATATCGTTAATATACATCAGACCATTCATTCAATTTATAAACCATTCCTGTCCACCAGGCAAAGGCTGTGATGATCCAATTTGGCTTTCCTATGCCTTTGGCCCCTGTTCACTTTTCCTCGTAAGCAATTTCTTTCTGTTTCATTAGCGTTCTTAACAACATTGCTAATGAGGCTTAGAGGCTAGGAAACACTCAGCAGCATATTTTTAGAATCCAAATCTAACTTGATCTAAATCAAATTTTCCTAAGCTGATGCCCTCTAGAAGCATTCGACTACAGCTCTTATAGTCCCAGGCTTGGATATCTTGGGGAAGGTGGATGCTGCACTTGAACACATTTTGCTCAGTTTTAAGGATAAAAATCCCAAAGAGGAAGCACTCCCCTCCTGAGACAGAGATGCTGTGCTCTAATAACTGAAAGTTAACTCCTCTGTGCAATGTGTATATGGTTGGGTTGCTGTGAGTTTTCCAGACTGTATGGTCATATTCCAGAAGCATTGCTATATGGTTGAAGCTATATGGTTGTATGTTGGAACTGATAGGCAGTCTGCTGAATGCTTGCATGAAAGTTGTAATTCAATACTGGCCAAATAGTAGCCCACCTATTGAATGTCTACCTGGCTGTGCAGTAGTGGAGGGGCACCATAGAGTGGGGGCTGGCCAAATGGGAGCTCACTTCTTGAACCTCTGCCTGCCTTTCCTACTAGGCCTGGGTAACAACGCAAAAATTTGTTTCTAAAATCATTTTGTAATTGGGGTTTTTTTTTTGTTTCGATATTTAAAATAATTACAAAATTTTCCAAAAAAAAGTTCGGTATTTACGAAATTTCGTAAATATTTACAAAACATTTTGTAAAGATGGCGCCCTTTTTTTTCAATATTTTTTAAATATTTTTTAAATTTAATTATTAATTTAGTAGAATAGGGAGGAGAAATTAAAATTATTATTAAGGAGGGAAGGCAGGCACTCACTCTGGCGGGCCCTCTAATCAAGGTGTTCAGTTGAAACATTCACACCTCGCTCCAGCAGACAAGAGTCCTTTGTCCCACCCTGGTTATTATTCCACATAAATATAAACCCTTTTTCCTACTTCCAACAGACCTCACTACCTCTGAGGATGCTTGCCATAGATGCAGGCAAAACGTCAGGAGAGAATGCCTCGCTCGCCCCTCTCGCTCACCGCTCGCTCGCCCCTCTCGCTCGCCGCTCGCTCGCCCCTCTCACTCGCCATAGATGCAGGCGAAAAGTCAGGAGAAAATGCCTCTAGGCCATGGCCATATGGCCTGAAAAAACCTACAACAACCCAATCAGGGACATCTAATCACCTCTCAACAAAAGATTGCTCCAGGCACTGCCAGGCCATCAAATGCTAATCAAGGTGGTCAGTTGAAACATTCACACCTCGCTCCAGCAGACAAGAGTCCTTTGTCCCACCCTGGTTATTATTCCACATAAATATAAACCCTTTTTCCTACTTCCAACAGACCTCACTACCTCTGAGGATGCTTGCCATAGATGCAGGCAAAACGTCAGGAGAGAATGCCTCGCTCGCCCCTCTCGCTCACCGCTCGCTCGCCCCTCTCGCTCGCCGCTCGCTCGCCCCTCTCACTCGCCATAGATGCAGGCGAAAAGTCAGGAGAAAATGCCTCTAGGCCATGGCCATATGGCCTGAAAAAACCTACAACAACCCAATCAGGGACATCTAATCACCTCTCAACAAAAGATTGCTCCAGGCACTGCCAGGCCATCAAATGCTAATCAAGGTGGTCAGTTGAAACATTCACACCTCGCTCCAGCAGACAAGAGTCCTTTGTTCCACCCTGGTCATTATTCCACATAAATATAAACCCTTATAAATATAGACCTCACTACTACCTCTGAGGATGCTTGCCATAGATGCAGGCAAAACGTCAGGAGAGAATGCCTCGCTCGCCCCTCTCGCCGCTCGCTCGCCCCTCTCGCTCGCCCCGCTCGCTCGCCCCTCTCACTCGCCGCTCGCTCGCCCCTCTCGCTCGCCATAGATGCAGGCGAAAAGTCAGGAGAAAATGCCTCTAGGCCATGGCCATATGGCCTGAAAAAACCTACAACAACCCAATCAGGGACATAATCACTTCTCAACAAAAGATTGCTCCAGGCACTGCCAGGCCATCAAATGCTAATCAAGGTGGTCAGTTGAAACATTCACACCTCGCTCCAGCAGACAAGAGTCCTTTGTCCCACCCTGGTCATTATTCCACATAAATATAAACCCTTATAAATATAGACCTCACTACTACCTCTGAGGATGCTTGCCATAGATGCAGGCAAAACGTCAGGAGAGAATGCCTCGCTCGCCCCTCTCGCTCGCCGCTCGCTCGCCCCTCTCGCTCGCCATAGATGCAGGCGAAAAGTCAGGAGAAAATGCCTCTAGGCCATATAGCCTGAAAAAACCTACAACTCAGAGAGGAGAGCTCCCAGCAAGCATCGGCAGGCGGCCATCTTACGTATTTCCGAAATGGACGGAAATACAAAATTTTTTGGCGCCTGCCGTTTCGATATTTAAAAACACTTCCAGGTTAAAAAAAAAGTTTTGTAATCGTTTCGTAATTCAAAAAATAACGAATTTTTTAACGAATTACGAATTAACGAAACGAATTGACCAGCCCTATTTCCTACTAACTGACTGAGAGCAAATCCTTTCAGTAGCCTTTATCTGGTTGTTGGAGGGGTCACTGCCAATATACTTTCTTTCCTGCCCTCTCCTCGTACCTTTTTCCTTCCTTCCTTCCTTCCTTCCTTCCTTCCTTCCTTCCTTTTTTCCTCCCTCCCTCCCCTTCTTTTTCTTTCATCTTCTTTCCCTTTTCTTTCTTTCTCTTTCTTTCTTTCTTTCTTTCTTTCTTTCCTCCCCTCTTACCTTTCTATTTCTTTGTCTTCCTATTTCTTTCTCTTGGTACTGATGTTGTGTACCTTCAAGTTGTTTCTGGACCATGACAACCTTAATGTGAATCTATGACAGTGTTTTCTTGGTAAGATTCCATTGTCTTCTTCTGAGGTGGAAACAGTGTGACCTCCCCCATGTCACCCAGTGGATTTCATGACTGAGCAGAGATTCAGTCATGAAATCCATATCCAACCCTTAGTCCAACACTGAAAGCACTACACCATTCTGGCTCCTAGCCTGAAAGTAATTTTAGTCACACTATTTTAAATAATTGTCTGTATGAATCAGATTTTTCTATACTGAGCCATTAGAAAACAAAGATGTCACTTCTTCAACTACATATGTGGAATATTTGGATCTTTGAGCCATGTTTAAATATTTGAAAGGATGTCACAAAGAGGAGAGGACAAGCTTGTTTTTCGGCTTCTCCAGAGCCTAGGACATGGAACAGTTTATTCATTTTGCAGAAGAAATTCCACCTAAACATTAGGAAGAACTTCCTGATGGTAAGAGCTATTCAACAGTGGGATATGTTTCCTTGGCGTCTGGTGGAGTCTCCTTCTCTGGAGGTTTTAAGCAGAGGCTAGATGGCCATCTGTCAGGGGGTGCTTTGATTGTATGTTCTGCATGTTATAAGGTTGTACTGGACGGTCTTTGTGGTCTCTTCTAACTCTTTAATCTTCTACTTCTCCTTTAGAAAAAGAAATGTTCATCTCTCAAAGAGCTGGTTGGCTGTAAAAACTGGTGCTCTGCTAGCAGTCGACAGAAACCAATAAATATAGAAAGAATGAAATAACTAAATATAGAGATAAATAAATTCAGACATAAATAAAAATACCATACAGAAAGAAATACTGTTGAGACTCACTGCTGTGTTCCTTTAACAAGCAACCCTGAAACTCCTAGGTTCACTATCCAATTAGACACGAAAAGATGATGAGATCAGGTACAACAAATTTATTTGATCACATCTTTCTGTTGGGTCGGCAAGGAAAAGAAAGTGCCACACTCTGAGAACGCTGCTCAGGGGGTTTTATAGTCAAAGGTTTTAAGCATGCACACACAAAATATTTCATTCGCTCTTCTTTTTCCCCTTTGTTCTCTTTTGGTGCCTCCTTATCAGCAATTTACAACAGAAATTGACAACAACAATTTCCTGGCTCTTGCTGGCTTGCAGGTAATCAAATACTTTGAACTTTCTCTCCTTTCATCAGTCCTTCCCTGTTGCTTTGACTAGAGAGTTTCTATCAGCCCCCTCCCTTTTGTTTGGTCTAAAACTTTCCTGTCTTAGTACTATTCTCCATTTTTCCTTTATTTCTCTTTCCCCAGTCCCTTCAATACATATAAAATTGAAGGTTTGCATTAAGTCTAGTTGTGTCCAACTCTGAGGGGTGGTGCTCATCTCCATTACTAAGCCGAAGAGCTGGCATTGCCCATAGACACCTCCAAAGTCATGTAGCCAGCATGACTGCATGGAGTGCCTTTACCTTCCTGCAGAAGCAGTACCTATTGATCTACTCACATTTACATGTTTTCGAACTGCTATATTTATATAGAAACATATAAATGTAGGACTAAAGGACGAAATATAGAGACAAATTAACAAAGAAAGAAATAAGTATAGAAATAAATACATCTAGAAATAATATAATATGGAAAGAAATGACTAAATGTAAAGAGATATAGCTAAATGCAGAAATAACTAAATAATATGATATAGAAGTAAAATAGGTAGAGAAATAAATAAATATAGGTATAAAGGATTAAATGTAGAGGCGATGAAATGAAAATAGAAATAAATAAATAAATCTGTAAATAATACAACATAGAAAGAAATAAGCACAGAAATTACTAACTGTAGAGGCAAATAAATTACCATAGAAATAAATACAAACATATAGAAGTAATACAATATAGAAGGAAAATAGGTAGAGAACTCCACAAATATAGGGATAAACTTGGACTCTATGTCTAACTTTTGTATTTTAATATTTATTTTATGGCAATATGTTTTAATATGTATATACTACAGAGTGTTTTTAAATGATTATGTGCTTTCGCAATGCTTGAGCCACAAGGAAAGGTGGGTAAGAAATAATTATAATTATAATTATTATAGACAAAGAAATCCATATAGAAATACTGAAAGAAAGAAGCACAACCTCACAATCTCTGAGGATGCCTGTCACAGATGCGGGTGAAACGTCAGGAGAGAATGCTTATGTAACATGGCCGTACAGCCCGGAAAACTCAGAACAATCCAGTGACTCTGGCCATGAAAGCCTTCAATGACATAATAATAATATTATTATTAATAATAATAATAATAATAAATCTTTATTTATATGAAAATGAACAAACATACATAGAAATAAATAAATATTGTGGGGATCCTATATATCTATCTATATCTTAGTGTATGTATGTATGTATGTATGTATGTATGTGGCGGTGCGGCGATGTTTCTTTCAGCTTTCCAATTGGCTGCCACTTTTTCCAAGCAGGAAAATCGCATTCAAAGCACCCCTGACAGAGGGCCATCCGGCCTCTGTTTAAAAGCTTCCAAAGAAGGAGCCTCCACCACACTCTGGGGCAAAGAGTTCCACTGCTGAACAGCTCTCACAGTCAGGAAGTTCTTCCTCATGTTCAGATGGAATCTCCTTTCTTGTAGTTTGAAGCCATTGTTCCGCGTCCTAGTCTCCAGGGAAGCAGAAAACAAGCTTGCTCCTTCCTCCCTATGACTTCCTCTCATGTATTTATACATGGCTATCATGTCTCCTCTCGGTCTTCTCTTCTTCAGGCTACACATGCCCAGTTCATTAAGCTGCTCCTCATAGGACTTGTTCTCCAGACCCCTGATCATTTTAGTCGCCCTCCTCTGGACACTTTCCAGCTTGTCAATATCTCTCTTGAATTGTGGTGCCCAGAATTGGACACAATATTCCAGGTGTGGTCTTACCAGAGCAGAATAGAGGGGTAGCATAACTTCCCTGGACCGAGACACTATACTCCTATTGATGCAAGCCAAAATGCCATTGGCTTTTTTTGCCGCCCCATCACGTTGTTGGCTCATGTTTAACTTGCTGTGCACAAGGACTCCAATATCTTTTTCACACATACTGCTCTCAAGCCAGGCATCCCCCATTCTGTATCTCTACATTTCATTTTTTCTGCCTAAATTGGAGTATTTTGTATTTGTCTCTGTTGAACTTCATTTTGTTAGTTTTTGGCCCATTTCTCTAACCTGTTCAGATCGTTCTGAATTCTGCTCATGTTCTCTGGAGTATTGGCTCTACCTCCAAATTTTGTGTTGTCTGCAAACTTGATGATCATGCCTTCTAACCCTTAATCTAAGTCATTAATAAACATGTTGAACAGGACCGGGCCGAGGACAGAACCCTGTGGCACTCCGCTCGTCACTTCTTTCCAGGATGAAGAGGAAGCATTGGTGAACACCCTCTGGGTTCGTCCATTTAACCAATTTCAGATCCACCTATCCGTAGTTTTGCCTAGACCACATTGGACTGGTTTGTTTGCCAGAAGGTCATGGGGGACCTTGTCAAAGGCCTTACTGAAATCCAGGTATGCTTCATCCATGGCATTCCCCGCATCTACCCAGCTTGTAACTCTATCAAAGAAAGAGATCAGATTAGTCTGGCACATAATAATATAAAATAATTATATATCAACACCTGTTGATAAACTCTACAAGCTAGCTGGCATTGCCACCCTTGATATGTGATGGGAAGTTGCTGCTAAATGTGAAAGAAATAACGTTGAACAGTGTGAAAGCCACCCACAACATACCAGCCTCCTCCCAGTAGACTCAAATCAAGGAAAAGCTTTATGAGAACTACCACTCCTCTTGGGGTCCTTCCAGCCACAGCAAGGGTATCCCTCTGAGCAGCTAAATCAGAAAATCCCAACTGGATGGCCCCCTGCGAGGGTCTTCTTCCAGGGGCAAACCAAGAATGGGCAACCTGGATGTCCCTGAATAGACTCAGAAGCAGAGTGGGCAGATCAAAAGACAACCTGGCAAAATGGCACTACCTAAAAGAATCCGATATCTTGTGTGACTGTGGAGCAGAACAGACAACTCTGCATCTGTATTCTTGTCCATTCTGCCCTGCCTCATGTACAGAGGAGGAATTGTTGGAGGCTACAGACAATACTGTTGCTGTTGCCCGTTTTTGGTCAAAAGATATTTAGCCACCTGTGCTCCTTCTATTTTTTTCAGTTTTATGCTAATTTATGCATTGTTTTTGATATGAAAATAAAAAATAAGGTCTGGCACAGACATGCAACCGGGGGGGGGGGGGGGGGAGCTTCAGGGGCTTCAGCCCCCGGTGGCACAGTGGGTTAAACCCCTGTGCCAGCAGGACTGAAGACCGACAGGTCGCAGGTTTGAATCCAGGGAGAGGTGGATGAGCTCCCTCTATCAGCTCCAGCTTGAGAGGACATGAGAGAATCCTCCCACAAGGATGATAAAAACATCAATTCATCCGGGCGTCCCCTGAGCAATGTCCTTGCAGACGGCCAATTCTCTCACACCAGAAGCGACTTGCAGTTTCTCAAGTTGCTCCTGACATGACAAAAAAAGCCCCCTCCCCCTTGAAAGTCTCAGGATGGTCCATGAAAAGGCCTTACTGGTACATTATTTAAACTGTTATGTTTATTCATATCATGATCTGACCACCATGCTCAATATATCCCATATGCACGGGGGTATTGGGGTAATGATACAAAAGGTTTGCTAGGCTAGACCCTCTTTCACTCAGACTCAGCCCACCCCCCACCCCCCCCCCCCCCACCCCCCAAATCAAAATCCTGGCTAGGGGCCTGGTCTGGCATGACTTGTTTTTGATAAATCCGTGTTGACTATTAGTGATGATGGATCTGGACCAAACTTGACACACAGAACCCTGAAGACCAAGTTGACATCCTGGATGGGTTTGGAGGGTTAGGGGTGGACTGACCCTCCAGGGTGGGAGTTATAGTTCACTCTGCACCCTGAACAGCACTCTGAACCGCACTGATGATGGACCCGACCAAGTTTGTGGGTGATTGACCTACCCCCATCCTTCTGCATTTCCTAAGGGGAGCATTCATTAAAAGCGAGTATATAAATAAGGAAGGGGCGGTGGGCTGTGCCTGCTTTGGCTGAGAGCGAAGAGGAGGAGAAAGAGGAGGCCAAAAGGGACGCGGCTCTCCTCCTTCCCTCTCTTCCGCCGCCTGTTTGGCTCCAGCGAGGAAGGACGGGGCGTGACTAGACGACGGCGACGAAGAAGCAGAAGCAGAAGCAGGAGGAGGAGGAGGAGAAGGGCCGTCTCCCGGCGCGGACAGGTTGCCTCTCGCCGAGGCTGGAGCTGCTGCCCTCGCCGTGGGGTCCCGCCCGCTCGCCGCCTCCGCCGCCGCCGCTGCCTCGCCTGCCTCCCGCGCTCCTTTGGGCAGAGCACTATGTCCGGAGCGACCTGCGGGCAGCCGGGCAGCCCCCTCCTCCTCGCGGGGCCCGCCGCCCTCTGCCGCCCGCGGAGCTGGAGCTGCTAACGCGGACCCCGCACTGGCCGCCCGGGCACAGCCTGCCCCGCAGAGAGACCCCCGCCGCCCCCGCCGCCACTGCCACCACCGCCACCGCCTCCACCAACAGCCTCGCCACCAGCCCCACCCGCAGCAGCAGCACCACCAGCGACGGAGAAGGAGGAGGAGGAGGAGGGGGCAGCACCAGCAGCTCGGGCTCGCTCAGCACCATGGACCTCTCCTTCATGGCCGCCCAGGTAAAGCCCCCCAGGCAGGGCATGCGCGGAGGGGGGGGGAAGCGATGCCCTTGCGAAGGGGAGTGGGCTCGGGGGGCCCAGAGGGGTGGATGATGGGTCCGCCCATCCTTCCAATATAATTTACTACTACTACTACTACTACTACTATTCTATTGTAACAATAATAGGCAGCATTGCCTTTGTGAAGAGTGATGGGCTTGGTGACTCCAGTGGCGTGGATGGTGGATCTGCCCATCCTTCCAATATAATAATAATAATTATTATTATTATTATTATTATTATTATTATTATTACTCTTCTATTGTAATAATAATAATAATAATCTATTGTAGTAGTAGTAATAATAATAATAATAATAGGCACTACTACTCTTCTATTGTAATAATAATAATAATAATAATAATCTATTGTAATAATAATAGTAGTAGGCAGCATTGCCTTTGTGAAGAGTGATGGGCTTGGTGACTCCAGTGGCGTGGATCATGGATCTGCCCATCCTTCTAATATTATTATTATTATTATTATTATTATTACTACTACTACTACTATTCTTCTATTGTAATAATAATAATAATCTATTGTAACAATAATAATAGGCAGCATTGCCGTTGTGAAGAGTGATGGGCTTGGTGACTCCAGTGGTGAGGATGATGGATCTGCCCATCCTTCCAATATAATTATTATTATTATTATTATTACTCTTCTATTGTAATAATAATAATAATCCAGTGTAATAATAATAATAATAATAATAGGCAGCATGCCTTTGTGAATGGGCTTGGTGACTCCAGTGGCGTGGATGATGGATCTGCCCATCCTTCCAATATAATTTTTATAATATTTATTATTATTATTATTATTATTATTATTATTACCACTACTACTCTTCTATTGTAATAATAATAATAATAACCTATTGTAATAATAATAATAGGCAGCATTGCCGTTGTGAAGAATGATGGGCTTGGTGACTCCAGTGGCATGGATGATGGGTCTGCACATTTTTCAAATATATTATTATTTCTATTATAATTTTGTAATAATAATAATAATGGGCAGCATTGCCCTTGTGAAGCGTGATGGGCTCTGTAGTCCAAAATATTATTATTATTATATTGTAGAATAATAATAATATTGTAGAAGAAGAATAATAATGGGCAGCATTGCCCTTTCAAAGCATGATGGACTCTGTGGTCCAAAATATTATTAATATATTGTAGAATAATAACAATATAGTAGAATAATAATAATAATAATAATGGGCAGCATTGCCCTTGTGACATGTGATGGGCTCTGTGGTAGAAAACATTATTATTAATATTATATTGTAGAAGAATAATAATATTGTAGAAGAATAATAATGTGCAGCATTGCCCTTGTGACGTGTGATGGGCTTTGTAGTCCAAAACATTATTATTATATTGTAGAATAATAATAATAATAATAATAATAATAATGGGCAGCATTGCCCTTGTGAAGCGTGATGGGCTCTGTGGTCCAAAATATTATTATTAATAATAATATTATATTGTAGAATAATAATATTAATATAGAATAATAACAATAATAATAATGTAGAATAATAATAATTGCCCTTGTGAAGCGTGATGGGTTCAGTGGCCCCAGAGGGGTGGGTGAATAGTCTGTCGATCCTTCCAAATTATTATTATTATTATGTATAATAATGATAATAATAGTGGGCAGCATTGCCCTTGCGAAGAGTGATGGGCTCTGTGGCTTCAGTGGGGTGGATGATGAGTCTGCTGATCCTTCCAATATAAAAATATATATTATATTATATAATAATAATAATAATAATATAATGTATCATTATTATGACATTATTAACTTTATACCCCTTCTTTTTCCTCCCAATCAATATTATACCACATATTGTACCATGTTATAAAATTTTATTTTTATTGTCCACTTCACCTGCCAACAACCAGTTGCTTGCTTTGGTTCTGGTTAACTGAGAGTCTACTGTATTTTATATTATTATTATCATTATACGTCATTTTCACCCCACCTTTCTCCCTTTATGAGAATTCAAGGTGGCAAATGTATCCACTTAGATTAGAGAAAAGTGTTTGGTGGCCTTTTATTTGTTGGGGGGTGTATTGGGAAGGTTCTGTTGTCTTTTTGCATGAAGAAAAAATACGATAATTGTGGGTTTTGATCATTGGTTTGGTTTAATTGGAAAAGTGCATGATTCACCTTCTTCTCTGGAGAAGTACCTTTTACATATATGTTGTCGTTTCTGGCATATGATCGCCCTCAGGGGTTTCTTGGTAAGGTTTTTATTAAGATAATTTTGATGAGGAATTCCTTGTTGTTGTGTGCCTTCAAGTCATTTCCAACGTATGGTTGTTCTAAGGGGGAACTATAACAGGGTTGTCTTGGCCAGATTCTTTCCGAAAGGTGTTGCCTTTGCCCTCCTCTGAGGTGAGAGGGTGTGACTTGCTCAAGGTCATCCAGTGGATTTTCTTGGCCAGTGAGGGATTAAAACCCTGATCTCGAGAGTCAGAGTCCAACACTGAAACCACGACACCACGCTGGCTCTCTTTTTAATAATGTTTTAAAATACACTTTAGCCATTGTTGAAGGCTGTCATGGTCGGAATCACTTGGTTGCTGAGAGTTTTCCAGGCTGTATGGTCATGTTCCAGAAGCATTCTCTCCTGATATTTCACCCACATTTATGGCAGATGTCTTCAGAGACTATGAGGTCCATTGGAAACTAGGAAAGGAGAGTGTATATACATATCTATGGAATGTCCAGAATGGGAGAAAGAATTCTTGTCTGTTTGAGGCAAGTGTGAATGTTGCAATTGGCCAACTTGATTAATAATAATAATAATAATAATAATAGGTAAAGTTAAAGGTAGTCCCCTGACATTAAGTCCAGTCATGTCTGACTCAGGGGTGTGGTGCTCATCTCCATTTCTAAGCCGAAGAGCCAGCGTTGTCCGTAGACACCTCCAAGGTCATGTGGCCGGCATGACTGCATGGAGTGCCGTTAATAATAATAATAATAATAATCCTTTATTTATACCCCGCTACCATCTCCCGCAGGACTCGGTGCGGCTTACAAGAGGCCGAGCCCAAACACATCATAAAACATAACAACAACAAAACAACAATAATAACTCATAAAAAATACAATAATAACACGACGCATTTTAAAAACCTGTGGCAGGGCCAAATGTAAGAATTAAAAATTTAAAAATGCTGGGCATGTCCAAGGGAAATAGGAGAGATATTTTTGGGATAGGTGGGCGTGCAGACAATTCTAAGTCTGTATTGAATAGCCTAGAAGCTTCAAAGCCTGGCTGCTTTCTGGGAGGTGGGAGGTGTTAGCACAGCTCTAACAAGCACTATGTCAGACTACACAGAGAAGCAACTGAAATCCGCAAGCACATGGACAATTTCAAGGGAAAGGAGAAAACCATGAAAATGAACAAAATCTGACTACCAATATTTTTTAAAAACCCTCTAAAATCAGGACAATAAATAAAGAGCAACATGCAAAAAACAGGGGAATTCCAGACAGGAAACAACCAGGGCCAGCTAACACCTCCTAACAAAGGATTCCGCCAGGCAGGAAGCAGCCAGGCTTTGAAGCTGCAAGGCCATTCAGTGCTAATCAAGGTGATTCATTGCAACATTCACCCTTCGAGGTCAGCTAACACCTCCTAACAAAGGATTCCCCCAGGCAGCAACCAGCCAGGCTTTGAAGCTGCAAGGCCATTCAGTGCTAATCAAGGTGGCCAATTGCAACATTCACGTTTGCCTCAAACAGTTCTTTCTCCCACCCTGGGCATTCCACAGGTATATAAACCCCACTTGCCTAGTTTCCAACAGACTTGACAACCTCTGAGGATGCCTGTCATAGATGTGGGTGAAACGTTAGGAGAGAATGCTTCTGGAACATGGCCATACAGCTTGGAAAACATACAGCAACCCATTGTAAGAAAGTTGGAAGTCTTTTTGGGTGTCTTTTCTGTCTTCTTATGTATACAATACATGCTCTTATTCCCCACTACTTTATTGCATGTAGAAAATTCTTATTAGCTGGTGTGATGTAGTAGTGGATTGAACTCTAGACGACAATTCTGAAGTCCAGGGTTTGAATCAATCATGGAAATCCACTGGGTGACTCCAGACAAGTCATGTATTCTTAGCCTCAAAAGCAACCCTCCTCTGTCCAAATCTGACCAAGAAAATGCCATGAGAAAGTTGCCTTAGGATTGCTATAAATCAGAAGCAAAGGCACACAAGAAGAAATTATTAATACAAATTAGCTTGAACTGATTGGAGGGTGTGTGGCTGTATTTTTTATTATAATTTGGTATTAAGAATTTCTTCTTGTGTGCCTTTGTTTCTGATTTATAGAATCAGAAAAAGTTCCTGGGATTTAGAGTAGCATTCTCTTTCCTTCTTTCTCTGTCTCAGTGGGCTTCTCTCTTTTAAGGTATCCCTTGGGATGGGGGATGAATAAGGTTTCCAGACAACAGCAGAGTAGCAGCAGGATGGGGAGAGAAGGAGGAAAGGAGGGGTGTAGCTCAGAGATATTTGGGGGTGGATGCTTTGAAGTTGCTGCTTTGTAAACAGAATGATGGGGAAGAAGCTGTTCTCTCTTTATGTGGGAGGCTTCCCTTGCGAATATATAAAATGTGGGTTGAAGCCAGGTTGGGCAAAAAGGCTGGGTCTGCTCCCCAGACTGCGCATTGTTCTTCTCTGAAAAAGGCTGAATTGTCAGCCCAATACACATCTTTTCAACAGGTGCTGCCTCCCATTTCACTATTTAATGCAAAAAAGGGGAAAGAAAAGCTGGATTTCTGTAAGTTTTTTGGGCTGTATGGCCATGATCCAGAACCATTCTCTCCTGACATTTTGCCTGCATCTATGGCAGGTATCCTCAGAGGTTATGAGGTCTGTTGGAAACTAGGAAAATTGGGTTTATATATCTGTGGAATGTCCAGGGTGGGGGAAAGAACTCTTGCCTGTTGAAGCTAGATGGGGTGGAAAAGAGCTTTGCATATTTATTTATTTATGGTACATAATATGCTAGTAATATAATATAATATATTGTATATTCATATAATATTTATAATATTATAATGCAATAAAATATAATACTAATAATAATAATACAATATTATAATTATATATTTTATATTACATGCAATCTTACTAACAATATTACAGATCCCAGAGATCCCAGCCAGTTTACCAGCTATTAGGATTTTTGGGTGTTGAAGACCAAAACATCTGGGGACCCACAGGTTGAGAACCATTGGTATAGTACAATATAGTAATATACTCTCTTTTTTTTTTTGTCGTGTTAGGAGTGACTTGAGAAACTGCAAGTCACTTCTGGTGTGAGAGAATTGGCCGTCTGCAAGTATGTTGCCCAGGGGACACATGGATGATTTTATGTTATTATCATCCTTGTGGGAGGCTTCTCTCATGTCCCCGCATGAGGAGCTGGAACTGATAGAGGGAGCTCATCCGCCTCTCCCGAGATTCGAACCTGCAACCTGTTGATCTTCAATCCTGCTGGCACAGGAATTTAACCCACTGCGCCACCGGGGGCTCCATAATATATACTGTAATACTAATATTGTGCTATAATAATAATATAATATAATGTATGTATATATATCTTGTAAGCCGCTCTGAGGCCCCTTCGGGGTGAGAAGAGCAGCATATAAATGCCGTAAATAAATAAATAAATAAATAAATAATTCAAATGGTAAGAATCTAGGTGGGGATGCCCATTTATCTTTCCAATGACATGACTCCACAGTTGTAGCTCATTTTGGGTTGCTGTGAGTCTTCCGGGCTGTAAGGCCATGTTTCAGATGCATTCCCTCCTGACATTTCACCCACATCTATGGCAGGAATCCTCAGAGGTTGTCAGGTCTGTTGGAAACTACGCAAGTGGGGTTTATATATCTGTGGAATAATGTCCAGGGTGGGAGAAAGAACTCTCATCTGCTTGAGGCAAATGTGAATGTTGCAATTGACCACCTTGATTAGAATTTAATGGCCTTGCAGCTTCAAAGCCTGGCTGGTTGCTGCCTGGGGAATCCTTTGTTGGGAATCCTTTGTTAGCTGGCCCTGATTAATTCTTGTCTGAAATTCCCCCTGTTTTTTGAGTGTTGCTCTTTATTTACTGTCCTGATTTTAGAGGTTTTTTTAAATACTGGTAGCTAGATTTGGTTCATTTTCATGGTTTTCTCCTTTCTGTTGAAATTGTCCACATGCTTGTGGATTTTAATGACTTCTTTGTGTAGTTGTCAATTGCAACATTCACACTTGCCTCAAGCAGACAAGAGTCCTTTCTCCCACCCTGGGCATTATTCCACAGATATATAAATCTCAGTTGCCTACTTTTCAACAGACCTCGCAACCTCTGAGGATGCCTGCCATAGATGTGGGTGAAATGTCAGAAGAAAATGCTTCTGGAATACAACCATACAGCCTGGAAAACACCCAGTAACTCCATCCATGAAAGCCTTGGCAACACATTGCAGCTCATTTTGTTTTAATGTCTGATACTGCAGAAGACTATATGGGTGTGCCTAGCACATAGTCTGTTTTTGAGCTGAGGTGTGGTAGTAGATGATTTAACACTGCTTGCACTTTTAAAGTAACAGTGAAATTTTAGAAGTCAGATAGATAGATAGATAGATAGACAGACAGACAGACAAATAGATAGATAGATAGATAGATAGATAGATAGATAGATAGATAGATAGATCGAACAATCTGGAGTGGAGACTAACTTTTAAAATGCCCCTCCACCCCCGTTATGTTGAAAACAACACAGAATCTTTGAACATCTTAAAGATAACCAGGTTGTAAGCAGCATAACCTTTTATTTTATTTCAGACAACGCACCATGAACCTAGTGTCCACAAAGCCTTGTGTCAAATAAGATGGCACAAAATACCTATTTATCAGATAGCAGTGTTAATCCATCATAACAGAAAGAGCAACAAAGAGGATTGTGTGACTTTAAAGACAAACACCTTTTATTTGACACAAGGTTTCATGGGCACCAGATCTATATGTTTACCTTTAAGGTACAGCAAGATTCTATTTTGTTTTGAGCATATCTAACTATCTAGGTCTATAGATATCTAATCATAGAATCATTTAGTTGGAAGAGACCTCGGGAGCCATCCAGTCCAACCCCATTCTGCCAAGAAGCAGGAAAATCGCATTCAAAACACCCCCGACAGATGGCCATCCAGCCTCTGTTTAAAAGTTTCCAAAGAAGGAGCTTCCATCACACTCCAGTACAGAGAGTTCCACTGCTGAACAGCTCTTAAATCAAATTTAAGATCCCTTGTATTCACTGGGTCTATTTCTTGACTATAGGTTTGTATCACAGCTGTATTTCTGTGATCTGGTCCATACCTATATCTTTCTATACAAGTTATAAACATACATCTTACAAATGACTCATAGTTAAGAATGAGGTGCAGGAAGTGAGAGAAATCTACCCCTAAGAAAAGAAATTCACTCCTTAAAGAGTTATAAATCATGGGGGAAAGGGGCTCCACAGAAGCGTTTTTGCCAACAAACCAAAATTTTCAAAATCCTATTATCACAGGGACAGAAAGTGAGGTGAATTATTTTTAACCAGGGCACAGAGAGCCAAACAAACACCCTTCCCTATGTTATCCAAAGCTAAAAGATATATATTTTGGCTGGAGTTACACTTAAAACACATACTTGTCCCACCTTAAAAACAAATTCAGTTTAAGAACAGACCTACAGAACCTATTCTATTTGTAACTTTGGGACTGTCTGTATTTAGGATTTATCTTTCAGTGAAATCACAGTAGCAGTAGAGCCAAGCTCCTTCTACACTGGCATATAAAATCCAGATTATCTGCTTTGAAGTGGATTGTAATAGTATGGACTCATCTAATCCAGTTCAAAGCAGATAATGTGGAGTATCTCTTTGATCATCTGGATTATATGGCAGTGTAGAAGGGGCTTTAGTGTGACTCAATGAGTTTGAGTGTTGAACTATGACTCTGGAGTTGAAATCCCCACTTGGTCATTAAATCCACTGTTGCTATAGGTTGTAAATGACTTGAAGGTACACAACAACAGTAACAGAGGTAGAACATAAGAGTTGAAAGTGATCTCGTGGGTCATCCAGTCCAACCCTCTGCCAATAAGCAGGAAAATCACATTCAAAGCATCTCCAACAGATGGCCATCCAGCCTCTGCTTAAAAGTCTCCAAAGAAGGAGCCTCCACCACACTCTGGGTCAGAGAGTTCCACTGCTGAACAGCTCTCACAGTCAGGAAGTTCTTCCTAATGTTCAGGTGGAATCATATTTCATGTAGTTTGAAGCCATTGTTCCGTGTGCTGCCACGGAACAATGTTCCATGTTCTGTGGTATGGAGTAAGTGGATTGAGATTTTTCCCCCTTTCTACTTTTATAATACTGGAATTCAAGGAACTGAAATAACAACAACAGCAACTTTATTTTTGTACCCCACCTCCATCTCCCTGAAGGAACTCAAGGCAGCTTACATGGGGACGAGCCCAATCAACATAGTTAAAAGGTAACACATGAAAATACACAACACAAGGAACAGAGTAAAACATCAACATTATAACAAAATTTAAAAGTAAGCATTGAAAATGATTAAAGATTTGAAATAAATAACAGGAAGTACTTCTTTGCTTGCTATTATCCAGAAAATGATTACAACATGGAACTGTTACAAGATGTGGTGATGTCTGTCCCATTAGAAGGCTTTAAATGAGAATTTTACAGGCTTAAGGAGGATGCGGTTTTTGGAAGCTACTAATAATGGATATAGATATTCTTGTCAGAAGCAATGACAGTATGCCTCCCTTTACTAGCTGCTGGAGAAGAAGTGTATGTGTGTATGTAAGCTGTTGTACTCATTAAATTCCCACTGAGATCTCATAAGCATCTGGTTGGCCATTATGGATGCAGGATGCTGGAGCTTTTGGTCTCAAACAACTGTGCTTTTCTTGGGTTCTTAAGAATAGAGGGAGTGGGGCTTAAATGGAGGATTATGATTTAATTTAGAGAGAGAGAAGAAGAAATATATGTTGATTAACTTCTCATCTGACCAGCTGGTTTACTGATTGACTTCTTTTTTTTTGATTTCGAAAAAATAATACACCAACCATATATGTTGCAAAAAATATACACCTACACAAACAAACGCACATACACAAACAGCCCTCCATACAGTTACCCCTCCACCCACCCCAGTGCTACCCACCACCTTGATTTCCGTCACTAATCCATGCAGGATTTATGCACAACTTATTTAACCCTCTATACTAATACTGATTGATTTCAATGTACTGCTGCTGCCTCAGCAGAATCAGTCGAAACAGATCTCGTGTCTTTCCTCTGTTGTTTCTGCTTTTCTGTTTTGCATTTTTTCGCACAAAGCCTACTGAAGCAAACAACAGGTCTATCAGAAAAGCTCTATTGTGGAATTCCCATTTATCAGGATGGATCCCATTTGAGTGTTTCCCAGCATCCCCATTGTTGGAATGGGAAGGAAGGGCTTATCACACAAAAAAAGCCTTTGTCAAAGTTCCCCCCACTCACAAAAAAAATCCAGGGAGCATATAATACATTGAAAAGTTTGTTTTGAATCCAAATGCAGCAGGTTGGAAATCGCAGCAAATACAGCAGCATTGATCATTTGTGACAAGACTTTTTTTTCTTTTTTAAGCAACAATAGAATTAGGAGCAATGCCAGTAGAACGACTGTCTGCTGTTGGTTTTCTAGCTATCCGCCATGCTTTGCAAAGATGCACTGTTATGCTCATGATTTCATGTCAAATGGAATGAGATTGTGTTAAGGAGGGATGAAATATAGGTCTTGAGAATATGATTTCTCTTAGGCATTTGGCTAAGATATGCGGAGGAGGGAGAGGTCAGTCTGTCTTATTAGAAATGGGAACAAATCAAAATGGATACTTTTACCTTGTTTGCTTGTTTGCCATAATAGCGTCTCCTTCCATAGGTGTGTCTACATTTTAACATTGCATTTCATATCTTTCTGTCTGAAATGATTGGCATTGTCCCCACCTTACTTAGCTACGTAAATAATCATTTGGACTTCTACCCAGGTCCATCTTAAAATTCTTGATTTGCCTACCCTAATCCTTTAAATAGTCTTTTGTGATCTGTGATTTTAAAAAAAATGAATGTATTGTTACCTGTTCCTGGAATGGTGTGTGTTTGTGATGAAAATGCCATGTATCTGCAACAACCTGCATATGACTGTGGGCCCTTTCACATAGCCCTATATTCCAGAATATCAGGACAGAAAATCCCACATTATCTGAGTGTGGACTCAGATGACTCCATTCAAAGCATATATTTTGGGATTTTCTGCCTTGATATTCTGAGATATAGGGCTGCGTGGAAGGGCCCTTTGACTCAGTGTGTTCTAGCATATTATTTCTCATCTAGAGAGTGAGCATTGTGACCTGCGCAGTTTGGCTGCAAGCACACATTTTCTCAAGAGACTAGGCAGCTTGTTTGCCATTTGCACTGTTGCAAGTGACAGTTGGGCTTGTTTCGTGGGGCACTGAAATGATGTGAATGAAATAAGAGTCAGCAGCATAGCTTACTCTCGTACAGCTTCCTGTCTCCTTGAATTATTTTGACAAAACAGGCAGGATCTAGAATCATGGAATCATTCAACAGCTTTAACCATGCCCCAGTTTCTCAGTCCTCTTCCTACTTTCCCCCCATGGTGTCCTCAACTTACTTTGGTTGTTGCAAATTGAGTTCAAAGTGTAAAAGTAGTTTACCCTCAATTAACTCAACAGTGAAGAGGGGAGAGGAGGAAGGAATCTTACTCTTCCCAGTAGGCTCAGGCAAAAGCAGAGTCTCCTAGCTTGTATGTTCTTATTACAATCATAAAATCATAGAGTTGGATGAAACCCCAAGACCCATCTTGTACAACACTTGCCATTCCGGAATACACAATGGAAGCAGTCCTGGCAATTGGCCATCCAGTCTGTCTTTAAAAACCCTCCAGAGAAGGAGACTCCACCATACTCTGAGGCAACATATTCCTCCATCGAATAGTTCTAACCATCAGGAAGTTCTTCCTAATGTTTAGGTAGAAACTCTTTTCCAGTTCTTTGAATCTATGAAGATGCATCATTCCTCCTTTTTATGTTTTCTTTCAATCTGCAGTCTCTGAACATAGAGCATACTTAGCCACTGTTTGCTGGGTCAATGAGAGGGAAATGGCACCCTTCTGTTTTTTATAAGATGAAAGTCTCGATACTCTTTTTTTTATAAGATGAAAGTCTCGATACTCTTGGGAAAATTCCAAATTTTCCCAAGAGTATCAAGACTTTCATCTTACCTTCAGATGCTGCTGTTTAGACTACTTAAGCAATGGCAATCACTGGCAGACATCAAAATTTAAAATAATGATAGGAACAATATAAGAATGAGGTTATTAATATGATTTCTCAGGAAGGAACACACTGTTCTGTGTTTTCTATTTGTTGTTATGTGGCTTCAGATCATTTCCAATTTATGGTGACCCTATCACTAGGTTTTCTTGGGACGATTTGTTCAGGGTTAAAGCAGAGAGATGCCATTGCTTTGAAAATTCTTCTCTAAAGATTTACCCTCTTAATATGCTCAGAACCACTGACTATTTGCATTTTATGTCAGAGATAAATAATCTCTGAAGGTCTGGAGACTATTTTTGACCCCTCCTAGATCTTGCTGAGCTACACACCTGCCCCGCCAGGAAAAAAATCCACCATAAATAGTAAACCATACCCCTAGAATTTTTCAGTTGCTTAGAAAAAAAATCCTTCTTCTTTTTTCTAAAGAAGGCCCAGGAAGGGGAAGCATGAAAACTCATGTCTTATAGAGCACAATTTGCCTTCTGGCAATTTTATTTAGGAGTCAGGATGTTGGGACTGGTTGCATGGATCAGGAGGTGTGTTTGGCATCATATGAGGCTTATGGATTGTACCTTGCCAATCTTTGCTTTATATTTTTCTGTCCTGAGCTTTGAGATCCAAATCAGGTTTTATGTAGCTTCCATGCAATTCAGGTTAAACCTCTAGTTCAGTTTAAACATCAACTGAACTAAATAAATTATGATTTGAAGTAGCAGCATTGTTTGAAAAAAAGTCTCTGGAAGGTTAGAGAGCTTCACTGTAGGACATAACCTTTGCGTGCAAAAGTCCCAAATTCAATACCTAGCATCTCCAGCTTAAAACATCAGGAAGAGGAAATCGTAAGGATCATCATGCCCTTATCCACATCTACTGGACTATTCGATGCCGTAAAAACATACAATTAAAATAAAAATAAATTAAGATTAAAATTAATACACATTACAACAGTTAAAAATATTACAACCTTTATTAAAACCACACCATCCACAAACATAATCTGGGACCATTCCAATCATCATTACACATATTCCGTATCCTTCTATTGCACTTTTCTGAAGACTTGATCCCAAAGCCATTTAGAAGGCAGTTGCCCTCCAACTCCAGGCTGTCTTGGATAACACACACTTCCTTGACCCATTTCAAACCAGCTCTAGAGCAGGATATGGAATTGAGACTGCTATGGTCGCCTTAACACTGACAAGGGATGTGGGTCTCTGTTGGTGTTTCTAGATCTCTCAGTGACTTTCGATACTATCAACCATGGTATCCTTTTGGAATACCAGAAAGGAATTTGAGGCACTGTGCTGCAGTGGTTCCAGATGATCATGTTGCTTGGGGTTAGCTATTCCTCAAAAGGGGAACTGTTATGTGGCACCCCACAAGGTGCCATTCTATCCCCAGTGCTTTCTAATTTTTACATGAAACCACTGGGAGAGATCATTCATAGGCATAGGGCAGAGTGTTATCAGTATGCTGATGACATCCAAATATATTCCTCTATGCCTTCAAAAACAGCTTCAGTTAAGGATGGATGCCTGGAGGATGTAATAGGCTGGATAAGAAAACAAACAAATTGAAACTGAATCTAGACAAAACAGAGGTGCGTGCATTCAAGGGTCCTAATCTGGAGAGGGATTATTGTTATATATATTCTTTAGTATAGGGAGGAAGTGACGTAAGAGAAAAAAGTTCCAACTATGATATTTTCTCTATCAAGAGTAACATATTATCCTTTAGGATCCACATTAATTTCTTTTATCTTATTATATTGTCCCTTATTTTCTTTTCTTCTCTTCTCTTCCAACTCTTCATAATATTCCTTCTCCTTATTTTATCCATTAACTAATTAAGGTTCTATTTTTCTACCCCTGATGGTAGTCAACTACAGCATTCTAGAATTGTGGTTGCATTGTGCATTTGTTGCCAGTTATGCCTGGCACATAATTTGCCTTTTTATAGCTACTGCACAGAAAAACATCATTTTCTTTGAGCTATTTTCCTCAACTCCAGGATCCCTTTCTCCTTCAGTTGCTGCCTGGTTAGATTCCATCAACATATGTGAAGCTAGGCTTCTTTTACCCTAGTGTGGATCACGTTAAATTTATTTCCATGGATTGCATTTGCTGTTTGACTGTTTTACCTAGTTTGGAGAAACCCTTTTGAAGCTCTTCACAATTCATTTTTATTCCTACCACCCTAAATAATTTAGTATCATCATGAAACTTGGGCACTTTACAGCTCAGTGCTCACTCAAACACTGTTCCTGCGAATCTATTCTAAGTATGCCAAACTTTGATTACCCATAATGTGTTTTAAATGGAGCTTGCTTTGTAGACAAAGAATTTCTCAGTGAGAATTGCAAGTTAGTTAGCAAGTGTACTGACTGGGCATTACTGTCATATTATATCAACACCATATCATCACTGGATTTAGGTCCGGGCTCTATTAAAAGCTCTGATTTTAATGTATAAAGTCACTATCTGAAAGGTACTTTGCCCCATATATTCATTATTACATTCTGAGTTCATTACCTGAGTACTTCTGAGAGTGTCTAGGTCAAGGGTCCTCAAACTTTTTAAACAGAGGGCCAGGTCACAGTCTCTCAAACTGTTGGAGAGCCGGATTATAATTGTTGTTGTTGTTGTTGTTGTGTGCTTTCAAGTTGTTTCAGACTTAGGTTGACCCTGAGCAAGGGCCGGATAAATGACCTTGGAGGGCCGTATCTGGCCCTTAGTTTGAGGATCCCTGGTCTAGGTATTGAGATTCAACAGATATCTGATAGAAACTTTCATCCCCCTGTTACCTCTATGAGAAAATAGGAAACTAGACCTGAGGAAAGAAGGATGTACCTTTCTTTAGAGAAAGAAATGCAATTCTGTCTTTCACCTTGACAAAACAGAATCTGGAGCTAATAGAGCATACATTCTGATATTGTTTGCCAAGGTTGCCTGGTCAATGCAGCAAATCACATGTTCTGGGAAAATTCCATGAAACTAATAAATGCAATAGAAGTTTTAACTTCTAGGCATCTGTTGGTTTTGTACAACTTCATATAAAATAAGCAAACATTTCCCATCCTTGTTACATAACCATTCCCCGGTTTCTTGATACTTTGTGTGTGTGTACCCTCAAGTCGCTTGTCAACTTTTGGTGACCCCATGAATTTTGTAGGGTGTTTTTGCCACACATTTTAGAGAACAAAGTGTAGCTTATTTCCTTTTAGTTTATGTTTTTGGTTTGATTATCATTTTATTGTGTCTGGTGTCCTAGAAGTTATCACTACTACGCAGTGCATACCTTGAATGATCATATATAAACTTCTGTATCCAAAAGCATACAAAGTTCATATGGGCAAGACATTGGCAGATACATAGATCTCTAGTCGGAGAAGATGTGATTGTGGAATTGATGACATGGAGGAGAAAGCAATTTTGTATGAGAATAAAATTACCTCTTCTAGATTACTGTACTGTGCTGTCTTTGGTTAGTGCTTGACATAAGGATCACTCAGAAAAAGACATTGGATGAGCTGATGTTGAGTTGGTACCTATTGTTATCCTGTGGAATGATCTGTCTCCTAAGTGGGGCATCAGGTAAATACTGTAGTTGCTCCACAGAGCTACACTGGCTGTTTCTTGGCTTGGCATTTGCTGTAAATGAAAACAGACTCATGGGGCTCTGCTCTCAAAGAAAATCAGGGTGCCTACTTGGCAGAAGAGTAGGTGGAATTCATCATTTTGCCCACTCCACTGCCTCAAGCAGAAGATTCTTGTCAAAAAGCAGTTGGAGCGAAACAGGCAGCTTGTTTATTTTCTGGTCAGAGTATTGGTTTAAAATGCCGCATGCCCTGAACTGAGTATCTTCATTTTCCTGCCCAAACTTTAAGACAAAAAAGACCAAAATACTTGTTTCACATTCCTTGACCATCCAAAATAAAGCAGGGGATGTCAGGAGATAAAGGTTTCTCACTTGTTGTCACTTGTGTGTGGAATTCTTACAACAGGGGGAAAAACCAAGTTGCACCATCTTTATTTGTTTTTGGTGCAGGCTGAATACCTGTTTGTCCGCAAAACCTGCAATATTTTTTTCTTTTACTTTTTTATATTTTTTCTTAATATTCTGCTTAATTTTTATGCATTTTATTGTATTTTAATCTGATTTATGATAGCTGAATGAGGTATACTGTTCTTCTTTCATGAATATTTTGATGAACCTTAATAATAAAGGCTATTTTTAAGCTGCTTCTAGTTTTGCATCTAGTATTTTTTAATTGATATTCTTTAATTCTTTCAGTTTGCAATTTTGTAAGCTGTTTCTATATTTATTCACTGAGAAAACCCAGGTAGAATATTCAGATAAGTAACATTGCTTCTAATGAAGATGAAGCAGATGAAATACTAGGCAGACCTGCTAAACCAGAAAAAGATGGAGACACTTTGTTGTTGTTTGTGCCTTACTCACATCAAAAGCTTTTAGAAAGAAATAATGGAAATAAGCTTAAGGCATTGATGCTAAGGGTAGTTCATCCTCTCCCCACACTGGCTCTCTAAATGTAATGAAAAAAATTATACTGAGCAGAACATACACTCATTTTAATAGCTCTTTGTACTTTATTTAGTACATTAACTGCATTTGGCAAGGAAGCATTCAAGACATTAGATGCTCCCAGGGCTGATACTACCATTAGAGAGAATGGATTGACCGCCTCAAGTGGCAAGAGCAGTGCAGCAATAATCTCCTGGTTGTTCCTCATGAACTCTGTATTCCTCTGTGTTGGGGAAAAGAGCAATGAATGTCACACAAGTGTTCCTGGTTCTCCAAGCTAGCCTTACATTTTGAGGGGAATTTCATCCTACTGATATTGCTGAAATAAAATTGAGCTCCAAGGCAAACATTTCTATATTCCTGGATTGTTGTAGGTTTTTGGGGGGGGTTATATGGCCATGTTCTACAGGCATTCTCTCCTGACGTTTCACCTGCATCTATGGCAAGCATCCTCAGAGGTATTGAGGTCACTACCTTTGAGGATGCTTGCCATAGAGTCAGGCAAAACATCAGGAGAGAATGCCTCTAGAACATGGCCATATAGCCCAAAAAACCTACAACAACCCAGTGATTCCTGCCATGAAAGCCTTTGACAATATATTTCTATACAACTTCTACATTTTGGATAAAGTAATGGCTCCTATTGATAACCAGTGTAGTCTAATGGTTTGGGTGTTAGATTAAGCACTCTGAGAGAACAGTGTTTGTATCCCAGTTCAGCCATGGAAACCCACTGGGTGAACTTAGGCAAATGTCTCATCTGTAGTAGAGGAAGGCAATGACAAAACACTTCTTTACAAATCTTGTAAAGAAACCTCTGTGATAAGTTCACCTTAGGGTCACCATATGTCTAGAACACACCTAGAAGACACACAATTGCATCAAGAACAGCAACAATGCAGCTGCCATCTCTTACTTCAGCTCAGACAGCTAAATGGGTTAGACCAGCCTTAGGTTCTTCTAGAAAGCAACAACTTAAAGCAAGAGTGGGCAACTACATAGAGGAAGGTATCAATTTTTCTCACTATGATTTCCCCCATCCTGTTACACTGACTTATTCTGGCACACTGGAATTAATGTCAAGCCACTTCCAGTCACCACCAAGATTTGATCAAACAAATAGGTAGAAGGGGAGAGGACTGTTGCATTTGCATGGCATTTGGTGTGCTTGGATATGATTTGGGAGCAAAAACCACCCAGGAATCATGCCTACATCATACATTATGGGTTGAGAATTTTTCAGAAGTATTGAGGGGGTGCTGAGTGCTGCAAACTGCGCTGTAAACCATAGTTTTGTCAGTCTAGATATAAAGCTAGAGTGTTTTGCTTCATTTGTTATATCCTAATACTAGCCATGATTTAGGGCAATTCCCTAATATACAGGCCTGTCTCGGGACTTCATTCCTGGCATGCCCACCAGCAGGATATGGGCATAGCAGTATTGACTTGTTCACAGTTGAGGTACACAAGTATTTGCCTTCCTGCTAGAATGTATTAGAACTGGGAGCCATTTAACTCACTTAACCACTCATTAAATTACATTATTTTTATTGTTTTTAAACTTTTAACCTGTTGTTTTATTGTCATTTGTTAATGCCCTGCAATCTTTTTGATATATTGTGGTGTATTTCTCAAACTGTGCTTCTTCGGGTGTTTTGGACTTCAGCTCCCAGAAATCCTAGCCAACTTACCAGCTGTTAAGATTTTTGGGGGCGCAAGTCCAAAACATCTGGAGGAGCACCGTTTGAGAAACTCTGCTCTAGGCCAATAGAATTCAGACCATTTCCACATTGATGGAAGCAGAATCTTTGAATGTTGAAACCTGATAGACTGTGTTTAGTTGGTTGACAGTGAGTGATGATCTGGCCTGTTGGAACTCACTATGAACCCATGGGAGCAAAGAATTCAATCTAAAATTATTGCTTTGCAAGGGAAGGTCAGTACTCATGGCTATGACGTCTTCTAAGGAAACTTATCTGCCATTATTGATTTCACCAAGGATATGTTTGAAAGAAATGTCAATGTTCTCTGGAAACAAGTCTGTCAAATACTGCTTTAGGCCATCGCATCCATGTACATGCTGTCTGTGTTAAAAATAACATTACTAGCAGTATTACTTAGCTAGAGTAATAATGTTTTTGTCCCAGATGGCATCAGGCCTCCTGTTATCTCTTCTTAAAGCCCAGTTTAAACTGGATTTGGACTGAAGAATCAGAGAAATTACTCCTTTAGTTTCCAGATGTTTTGGACTACAGCTTCCATAATTTTTTACAGTTGACTGGGGTTTCTGAAATCTGAATTTCAGATTGTCAGTAGAAAAAGGAAAAACAAGGAGGCGATAGGACCTCTTCGAGGAGAAGATGGGGCAATGCTGACAGGGGACAGGGAAAAGGCAGAACTACTTAATGCCTTCTTTGCCTCGGTCTTCTCACAAAAAGAGAGTCTTCAACCTCAGCAAGATGGAGTGGATGAGGGATTGGAGGACATCCAACCCCAAATTGGGAAAGAAGTCGTCCAGGAATACCTGGCCGCTCTTAATGAGTTCAAGTCCCCAGGGCCAGATCAACTACACCCAAGAGTACTGAAGGAACTAGCGGAAGTCATTTCGGAACCATTGGCAACCATCTTTGAGAGTTCTTGGAGAACGGGAGAAGTTCCAGCAGATTGGAGGAGGGCCAATGTGGTCCCAATCTTCAAGAAGGGAAAAAAGGACGACCCAAACAACTACCGTCCGGTCAGCCTCACGTCGATACCGGGCAAGATTCTGGAAAAGATTGTTAAGGAAGCGGTCTGCAAACACTTAGAAACAAATGCAGTCATCGCTAATTGTCAACATGGATTTATCAAAAACAAGTCATGCCAGACTAATCTGATCTCTTTCTTCGATAGAGCTACAAGCTGGGTAGATGCGGGGAATGCCGTGGATGTAGCGTACCTGGATTTCAGTAAGGCCTTCGACAAGGTCCCCCATGACCTTCTGGCAAGGAAACTAGTCCAATGTGGGCTAGGCAAAACTACGGTGAGGTGGATCTGTAATTGGTTAAGTGGACGAACACAGAGAGTGCTCACTAATGCTTCCTCTTCATCTTGGAAAGAAGTGACAAGTGGAGTGCCGCAGGGTTCTGTCCTGGGCCCGGTCCTGTTCAACATCTTTATTAATGACTTAGATGAAGGGCTAGAAGGCATGATCATCAAGTTTGCAGGTGACACCAAATTGGGAGGGATAGCCAATAGTCCAGAGGACAGGAGCAGAATTCAAAACGATCTTGACAGATTAGAGAGATGGGCCAAAACTAACAAAATGAAGTTCAACAGTGACAAATGCAAGATACTCCACTTTGGCAGAAAAAATGAAATGCAAAGATACAGAATGGGGGACGCCTGGCTCGAGAGCAGTACGTGTGAAAAAGATCTTGGAGTCCTCGTGGACAACAAGTTAAACATGAGCCAACAATGTGATGTGGCAGCAAAAAAAGCCAATGGGATTTTGGCCTGCATCAATAGGAGCATAGTGTCTAGATCTAAGGAAGTAATGCTACCCCTCTATTCTGCTTTGGTTAGACCACATCTGGAATACTGTGTCCAATTCTGGGCACCACAATTCAAGAGAGATATTGACAAGCTGGAATGGAGAGGAGGGCGACTAAAATGATCAAGGGTCTGGAGAACAAGCCCTATGAGGAGTGGCTTAGGGAACTGGGCATGTTTAGCCTGAAGAAGAGAAGGCTGAGAGGAGATATGATAGCCATGTATAAATATGTGAGAGGAAGCCACAGGGAGGAGGGAGCAAGCTTGTTTTCTGCTTCCTTGGAGACTAGGATGCGGAACAATGGCTTCAAACTACAAGAGAGGAGATTCCATCTGAACATTAGGAAGAACTTCCTGACTGTGAGAGCCGTTCAGCAGTGGAACTCTCTGCCCCGGAGTGTGGTGGAGGCTCCTTCTTTGGAAGCTTTTAAGCAGAGGCTGGATGGCCATTTGTCAGGGGTGATTTGAATGCAATATTCCTGCTTCTTGGCAGGGGGTTGGACTGGATGGCCCATGAGGTCTCTTCCAACTCTTTGATTCTATGATTCTATGATTCTATGAAGCCATCCAGAGTTTCTAGAGGTTGAAATTAGAGGAACAAAACTGCCATAGCCTTGAAATATATAATACATTCAAGCAGAGGGTCTTTCTGTGTAAATTAGACCACAAGATGATTCCTTGCACGGCCTTTATGAAGAGATAATATTTGCATTCCTGAGCTCTTCACAAACTTCATAATGAGAATGCACCTTTTACTTCTTTGTGATCAAAGAATGAGGCAAAAGAACATGACCTCCAACCACAAATCTGTTATCTGCTTACAAATGTAGGTCTTCCAACTTTGGTTAATCTCTTAAGTTAGTATCTTTGACATTTATGAATGTACTATTCACATTTGGCAACATACTCCTTTTTGGATCAAATCCAATGAAATGAACTTTTTCAAAAAGGAGAGAGATAATATTATCCTGGGACCAGGGAAGAGTGAGAAGCAGGAGAACCTAGAAAAGCACATTTTTAAAAAATTAATGACTACTGCCAACTTGTGGTATACACACCTCAGTAGAGAGCAAAACAGCATATGTTCTGTGAAATTGGGCAGTAAATAAGAATAACAGGTTCTAGTTTTCTTTTATGGGATGATGTTGGCTTGGATCCTCACAGATATTATTATAAGGAAGTTTAAGGAAGGAGTGTGATTCCCAAAAAGTCTGTTCTAGATAGTTGAGGACCATCCTGAATAACGTGAAGAGAGATGGCAGTTTCCAGAATTGCTAGTGGTCCATAAATGAACTTAATCATATTCATAAAAGTAAAATTTCCTATCTCACAGATTTCCTGTCTCCAGGGTGTGGATGTGGATCCCCTATGAAAGTTCCCCTCAATTGTCAAATTACAGAGAGTGACAACTGAAAATCATGAACACCTAAAACTCTTCTATTTACGTAGAATCATACAGAGAGTCTGGAAAATTCCTAGGGAGGACATACTTTGTCAAATATGGGTAGGTGAAATTGTAGGTACTGGTTCTACAGGTATAGGACTGTATGGTATTTAGCTTATTATGAATTTATTTGTACTGTTAGGCAAGGAGAATGATACTAATGACATTTTCTGGTTTGTGTGCCACAGTAATTTCAGATGTCAATTTTTGGCTTATCTTTGAAAGCTAGGGGCAGTACTTGTGCCAGGTAACAACGTATTTTGATTTCTCCCTTATGCTGACAAGCTAGACTATGTCTAGAAAAGACTAATCAGATTGATAAGTGGACTGGAAACAAAGTCTGTGAGGAATGGTTAGAAGGACTGGGCTTTATTAATCTAGAGAAGAGAAGAATTTAAGGTAGAGGCGGTGATGTGACCATGATGTTAAAATATCAGAAGGGTGCCTTGCGGAAAGTAGACTAGAAGTGCTCATTGCTGTCAAGAGTAGAGTTAAAATCAATTGTTGGAAATGGCAAGGAAGCAGATTTCAGAAACTCTCAATAGTCAGAATTGTTAGTCTGTAGAACAACCTGTTGTGGGATGTGGTGAATTATTCTCTTGGGGTATTTATGAAGGGGTTGGACAACCTTAGTATCCAGGATACTATAGATGCATCCTGCATTGAGCAAGGGTTAGGCTAAATGATCTCTAAATGATTTTTAGTTTATTTATTTATTTATTTATTTGACTTGTATACCGCCACTCCCAATTTGGCTTGGAGCGGTTTACAGCAGTAGGTTAAAACAATACAACCAACTTTAAAATACAATAAAAACGAGAACCGACATAGTCCCGAGTTATTAACCCATTGAAAGCTTGTCGGAAAGGAAAGGTTTTACAGGCTTTCCGAAAAGCAAGTAGCTCTCGGATGGTTCGGGTTTCAACTGGCAAGGTATTCCATAAATAAGGGGCCACAATCGAGAAGGCTTTCTGCCTAGTAGAGGACAGATGATAAGTCCGGATGTTGGGGACTTCAAGCAAATTTTGGTCCTCTCTGGGTATGGTAGGGGGATAAGCGGATCCTCAGGTACGCTGGCCACAGACCATATAAGGCCTTAAAAGTTAGTACCAGCACCTTGAACATAATTTGGTACTCAATTGGAAGCCAGTGCAGCTGTTGTGGAATTTGGGTGATACGACCCCCAATTTTAAGGATGCCAACAAGATATGTGCCAAGTAAACAAGGAAAGAGCAGGGCTTCTCCCTCTACTCCAGCCTCGCCATCCTCCTCAGGGGAACCCAGCTCTTTAGGGGTAGATGTGTGCCTGTAATGGAGACCTGGAGCTATTTATGAGACTTACATAACTCTTCCAAAAAATTACAAGCTTCCATTGCTCTGTGTTTTGAATCTTAAGTTTTTTTGCATGGGTGCTCTTCAGGTTTCTTAATATCCCATCAAATGTGCTCTATCATAATAATCAGGTGTCTTATATTTTCCCCATAATATTTGCTAGAGAATTTTAAAAACATTTCCTAAAGACTTTTACTTGATAAAATTCTGTTCTTTCTAACATATTCATAAGCACCCTAACAACATCCTATAAGGTATTCATGCTTACCTATTGATGAATTATACATCTCTAACAGGCTTCTATGAATACACAGACATTCAGGGGCTAATCTCATTGAGCATTATTAAATCATAACACAAAAACATATATCTATTTTAAGTTTAGCCTAGGTGCCAATTTTCACAACAGAAGCGTACATCAGCATTTTGTACAACAGGCATATTATCCGGCTATTCAATTATAGGCAGTCCCTGAGTTGCAAGCATCTGACTTACAAATGACTCATCATTACAAACAGGGGTGAGACAATAGGAAATGAGACAAACTTACTCTTAGGAAGGGAAATTCACTCCTGAAAAAGTTATTATGCGGGAAAGGTGTCACCACTGAAGCTTTATCATCAATCCTTCTTTCCACAACTAACCTTTTTTTTTTTTCAAAATTCAACTATCGCAGGGATATCACAGGAAGGTGACATCTTTGTACAGGCAGCAAAAATTCTTAACTCTTCCCTATGCTGTCCAAAGCATATATAGTGCAAAAAGTTCTAAAGTTTCTAAAGTCGGATTTAAATTAGTAAAATTTGTATTTCTGAAGTGATTTCTGACATGTGGACATGGCTCGTGCTAAAAACTTAAGAACTGAAACTTACCCAATCCTTTTTCATTTGTATTTTGTAAATTTTGGAGGGGTCCCTTCTAAGGTAAGCTTCATTTTCATGATAAACTAAGAAAGAAAAGCCAAAAAGGCTTTCATTGCTCTGTAAATCAATGGCCTCTCGCCATTAGGAGAGGGACAGCAGGGAGAAAGCAGAGTTTGTTGGGAATAAAAGCACAGAACTCTGGGAAATGTAGTTTGGGAAGGCGAGGAGCCCTGTGCCAGAGAATTCAAAAGGCCATGCTCTAAGCTATATTTCCCAGAATTCTGCTTGCATCTGAAAGCCCCAATCAAGATAGAGGAGGGCTATTTTCTCTCCATAGCAGCAGCAACAGCAGCCAGAGTTCCAATAAATTGTTGAATCTGCAAAGAGGAGGACTAAGATTGATTGATACTTCCAACTCAATTACTTTAGAGGCTGGATGGCCATCTGTCAGGACATTTTGGATGGTGCCCTTCTGCCTGGAGAAAGGGATTTGACTAGATGGCCCTTGGGGGTCCCCTCTAGGATTCTATGAAAATGTGGAATTGGTTAATATTGGTTTCTATTGGTTAATATAGGGAGCTCTGGCATGGGCTGGTCCATAAGGTCACGAAGAGTCAGAAATGACTGAACGAATGAACAACAACAAATTGGTTAATCTAAGATACACTTAATGAGATAGCTGTTGTGGCTTTTAAAAAAATGTCTAAAAAAATCCCCCAAATCAGTAATTGAGGGGAATGATCACCAGTTATCTTGTGTCATTGGATAAAAAATTCAAGGAGATAGCTCTTGTAGTTTTTTTAAAAGTTGTTTATAAAACTTTTGAAAATTCCCAAAAATCTGTGGATAAGTGAAACATTCTGAAACTTGATGGGCTAAATGTGTTCTACCATTGTAGCAAGTTTCACCCCTATAACTGTACAAATGAGGGAGAAATTCCACCCAATTGCTATAACAAAAAAGTAACAAAATTTCATTGCTCTCATTATAGTAATGACACTTTCACTAACAATACTTTAGAAACACTTTAGAAATGAAACACCAGTGCCCCCATTTTGTTATTACTTTTGAAACATTTTAATGAATTTCACATGCATAGTGTGTGTGTGTGTGTGTGTGTGTGTGTGTGTGTGTGTGTCTGGCTGGATTCACACTGACAAAATGTACCTGTTCCAATTTACAAACAAATTCAATTTAAGAATAATCCTACAGAACCTATCTTGTCCGTAACTTGTCCGTGCCTGTATTAGGATCATCATATCTTGAAACAACATAATTGGCTTCTCTGCATGTGGTACAAACTCACTCCAAGGCACCCTATTCTTGGGACTGTATCTTACCTTTTTTATTCCCTCCTGCCACCCACTTAGTTAATTAGTTGCCCAGTCAAATTAAAATATTCCCTACCTCCGATTTCTCTTTATCCAATTAAATTAAAGATTCTGATGATAGGAATAATTGCAAGCCTACCTGGTAGTGTGCTCAGTGTAACTACTGAGGCTTATTTTCACTCGCAAATCTGACGGTGCCTTCAATACAGGTATTTCTCTTATTTATATTCCAGAGTATCTGGCATTTTTCGTGACTGATATTAAAGTTGAAGCTAGTTTTCCACTGACATACATACTCCTACATAGCTAATTTCTTGGATTAAATCTTATGCTATATCTTATACTCTATAGGTGGTATTTGGCTAAATTCTGTACCTTTGAAGGTATATACTTAGGCCCAAAAGCTGATAATAGATATATTTGGTGACAATAGTCTGAACACTTCCATGTACTTATTCATCAGCCTTTCTTGGTGGCTTCCAAAAGTAGAAGAGATTGGATGTGTTCAGGCAGGTGTAGTAGAGTAGCAGTCGAAAACAAATATCAAAAAGGGACCTGTACTCCTACTATAGTACAGTAGATTTAAGCTTCTTTCCTCTTAGCCATCTCATTATGTACGGTGATTAGTGATGCCACAAAAGCCTGATAATAATGGGTTTGAAGTGCACATTTCTCCAGCTTCCAGTGCTCAGTTGTACTAAGAGTCAAGCTCCCATGACCTGAAATTCTTACTCCAGTCATAATTAAAATTGAGATATATTGCAAGCATGTGTATGCACAGTTAGCTTTCATCAGATTAGGTGTGCAAAGCTGGTAGCTGCCCTTCGTTCAGGCTCAGAAGTTGATTACTTTAACCCCAAGAGTCATATAAAACTGATTTATGACATTGACTTGAAATGTTGTAATGAGAATGCATTAATGGGGCAGAATCTTAGTTCTTGGCAAGAGGTTGCATTGGAGATGTCATCGGTTTTCTGTGTCTGACTTCAGGAAAAGGTAGATCTATGCTGTGAAAGTAAAAGACAGCAAGAAAAGAGTAAGACCACATTCCAGATAGACAAGCTCAATCAAGGAATCAATGTCCCTTTAATGTTTTATTTTATTAAATTATTTTTAATTGCTATCCCACCTTCCAAATTCCCAGCATACAAGCTATTCAGTCAAATGTAAATACTCCCCTGCCTTTAGTATGTTGGCAAGTCAAAAAGGCTTTTAGATCCTTGGAATAAAATTCAGTAATGTGAAAAGTTGGAACAGTACATGTATGTATTTGCCTTCAAGTCACCTGTCAACTTACGGCGACTCTGTGAATTTCATAGGGTTTTCTTGACCAAGGAATACTCAGAGGGGGTTTACTAATCAGTAATTCACTAATGACTATATATGTTAGAGCAAGCAAGCACAGCTTCTTGTGAAATGTTTTGTGGCAGGATATACCTCCAAGGAATGTGGAATGTTCTCCTTCAACACAAGGTAGATCCATCAAAACCCTCAACTGTCAAAACCGATAATACCTTGTCTTGGTGAATGTGATGTACAATAAATAGCACAAAAAGGACCATCGTTGGTACTGTACATTATCTCAACCTGGCCTTCGGGATTAAACATTGTTCAAAATTGAAATGCTTTCTGACAAAGTACTACCTAGCCAGAAAAGCAGATTCATTCAACCTACATCCTTTCACGTATGTATTCAAGAATAATTGCACTGGAAGGATACGGAAACATAAACAATAATTGCATTGGCAGTGTACAGAAATGCAGATTTGCATACAGCATAAATGAACAAGGTAGAATCATTTTTAGATTTCTGCTAGAAGTTATTCATTATGCGTGCAATTTGAATGCTGCATGCGTTTCCCAGAAGATGAGCACAAACATGGCTGAAATTAGTCCCTAAGCAAAAGGTTAATGTGTTTCTTAAATCCTGTTTAACCTCTATTTCGTGGGCACAGACTTTTTATGTCTTTGGAGTCCAAATAGATTTATTTTCCCCAAGTACAAACTCAACATCTCTCTGTTGATATATATGCATAGGCATGTACTAAACAGGTCTAAATAGCTTTTGTTTTCTAATGACTCAATGTTGAAAATTAGTGTTGTATTTCCATTATACATTTTTATTAGCAATCTTATCACCATTTCCCATTTGAGGGTGGATTTTGTAGCGGTAGGCCGCAAACCTCCTAATACTAGCTCCTGGGGATGAGGGTGGAAACCTGAAAAAAATGTTCTCCTACACATACAAGCTACAAGCATGAATAAACCATGAGTTGAAACATCCTCCCTAGCAGCCGCAGACAAAATCTCTTGCGTTTGAAAATTCAGCAATGGGCATTTATGGTCATAACTGAGATTTCTTGGCCTACATTTTCTCAGTTGTCAAAATGCCCTGAATCTTCACAATACAAATACATTCGATACAGTGCTGTTAAACCCCTGGCTTGTTTTCAAGTGATATCCAAGTGATATAAGTTTGATTCACATTGTAACATTGTAAATTTAGTGCAAAAAAGATGAATGCCAAAGCAAATGCCTATCAAAGTCAAATGAGCAGTAAAGGTGAAGGTTTCCCCTGACATTAAGTGTAGTTGTGTCCTATTCTTGGGGGTGGTGCTCATCTCCTTTTCTAAGCTGAAGAGCCAGCGTTGTCCATAGGTCATGTGGCCAGTATGACTGCATGGAGTGCCGTAACCTCCCCACCAGAGTGGTATCTATTGATCTATTCACATTTGCATGTTATTGAACTGCTATGTTTGAAAAAGCTAGGGCTAACAGGGGGAGCTCACCTCTCCCTGCAGATTCGAACCACTGACATTTTGGTCAGCAAGTTCAGCAGCTCAGTGGTTTAACCCACTGTGCCACCGGGAGCTCCCTCCAAAAATGAGTTGAAGCCCTGCTAATAATGCTCTTGAAGTCAAACTACTTTTTGAATGGGTCAGGAACCCATCTGTTTTTTCAGACTCCAGAATGGGTATAAGATACCCTGATTTTAGTGAGGGACATTTAATGTTGAGTGGAATTTCTTAATCTGCTCTCACCCTTACCCTGCTCCAAAGCCACAGAAATTTTAAATTGATAATTTGATATTGAATGTTCCCAAGCTATGCCTCCTTTGAGAATCAGCGTCTTATTTTAGCAACATTATAAATTAGGTTGTTTCTTGGGAGGTGAATGTGATAGACTTGCCTTGTGGATGCCTCACCATCTGTCAACCTAATTTCGCTTCAGTGTGTTGTTCAAACATTTTTTTAAAAAAACGATGGAAAGTTGCCTTCACAGATTTTTTTAGAATACGTACAAAATGCATGTCACAATCATCCCCCTTCCTGAAACCAGATTGTGATTGCAACTGTTGTTTATGCAGTGAAGTAGGATTTAACTTTTATTCTTGTTTCATATGGCTCCATGCAAAGCTTCGGCAGATTTTAATTGTAGCAACACATTACCTGCAAAGTATTGCAGGAGAAGACGGGGAGTGGATGTTCGGGGGATGTTCTGGATGTAAATAAAACATCACTGAGAATATTGCTAATTTTTTTCCTCTGTGTATCAAGTAGCATTTGCCTCTTTCAATTGCTCATTACTTTTCAAGGGCCTGCAAATGCTTTCTTGGGCATTTAAGAGAATTTCTTTGGACTGTAGGGTCCTTTCCCTAACAACAACAACAATTATCTGTTACCTGCCTATCATCATGGTTCTCTGGGTCTTCTGGGTGATGGTTGCCAGTCAGGTTCAGGCTGGCTGGAGTAGATGCTCCTTAGAGGACCTCAGTGCCTAGGGCAGATTGTACAGGATAAGGCAATCCTGTAACCTGGGCCCAAACCATGAAGAGCTTTAAAGGTCAAAAACAATCTATATAAATATAAATGCAAATCTTTGTTCAGAATTTTAAATCTCCCAAAACACTTCACTGATTGCTTTGAAATTTTGACACAACATAGCATTCCAAGAGGCACATGTTATTATGTTTTCACCTACCTACTATTATATAGATGTCACACCTGTGACAGGTAAAAGTATGCTTTTTTCAAAAACAGCGCCATCTATTGGACATCAAAGCAACACAAGTTATACTACATATTTTACAATTCTATTTCAATCTTTCTGAATACATTGCTACATTAAATTTTCATAGATTTCAATTTAGTTTCATTTGGATTTGATTGCATTGGAATTGAGATGTATTGTTCATTTCGTGAGTATAGTTTATTGTTTATTGCCCCCCATGCAATCCTGAAGAGGGCAGGATTGCATGGGGGGCGCAGCAGGGGCAGGCCTCATGGCTGCAGCGTTCACCTTCTCCCCTCAGTCTGCCTCAGTCTGAAATTGTGCCTGATGGAGAGGGAGAGGGTGCGCCCCTCAGCCACTCACCCACTCAGCCAGGCCTCTTTGGGCAGGTAAGGCAGGCTTGCCTCTTGTGCTCTGTATGTTTCTTTGGCTACACAGGCATGTGCATCATGCCCACTCCATTGGCTTTCCCTCACTTCAGTGCCCCCCGCCCTTTAAAAAGTGCTGTCAATCATTGACTCATCTGAGGGGGGCAGACCTTCCTCCCTCCTTCCCTCCTCCAATGCCACCCCCCCCTCCCTCAGGAACACCACTGTATGTTTATTATTTACTTCATTGGGTCTCTTTTGGGTGCCCTGTGTCTTTCTTTAGGCATCTTCCACACAGCTGTATAGAATCCACATTGAACTGGGTTATAGTTCAAAGCAGATATTGTGGATTATCTGCCTTCATATTCTGGGTTGAAGATGTCCTCATTCCATGTATTCCTATGATTTTAAAGAATATGCCATTTTCAATTTAAGAAATTGCAATTCCCAATTTGATTGGCATTTGCAATCATAATCAACAAAGCTCAGGGCCAATCTTTAGAATTGTACGGTTCAGATCTAGACACAGATTGCTTCTCAAATGGGCAATTAATGTTGCATGTTCTAGAGTCGGCAAACCAGACAATCTCTATATCTGCACAGACAATGGAGGAACAACAAATATTTTATACCCACAAGCATTGTGGTTAACAGCGAAGGCATTGTTTTATATGTTTTAATGTTTTAATGTATTTTATTATTTTATTATTTATTGTTTTATTTAAATGTTTATTTTAACTGTACATTGTTTTGGGAGGCATCAAATAGTTGTCTAAGTGTAAGCCAACTTGAGTCCCCTCAGGGGTGGAGAAAGGCAGGGTAGAAATGTTGTAAATAAATAAATACATAAATAAATAAAATATATTAGAAACCTGCTCTTTATCTTTTCTTTCTTTTCCATTTAACCAGACTGGGCCACAGCAATGCATGGCCAGGGTCAGCTAATACTTCATATTTTGAAGTCCTCTGAAATTGTAATATATATGACAATGTGAAATGGTCAGTGTGTGATCATTTTTAGAAAGTTACAAGATTAATTATGTTTCAAAAGTAACTTTATGTAAACCTTGGCCATCCTAATTTGAATTGCATTTCCTCCACTAATCCATTTGTTCAGTGTATTGTCGAAGGCTTTCATGGCCGGAATCACTCAGTTCTCAGAGGTCCTCTGGGGAAGCCTGCCATAGATGCAGGCGAAACGTCAGGAGAAATGCCTCTAGAACATGGCCATATAGCCCGAAAAAACCCACAAGAACCATTTGTTCAGTGTTTGTTGTTAACTGCTATCATGTTGAGTTCAAATTATGGTGACCCTATGAATGAGAGAACTTTAAGTCACCCTATCGACCCTCAACTTTACCAAGCATTATTGTCTTTTCTAGTGAGTTATGTCTTCAGTCCACTCATAATGTCAGTACCAGCTCACCAAAATAATGACATCTAAGAAAAGGGTATGGAAGAACATGAATATACAAATGTCTTAGGTGTCAAAAAGATCTATTAGAGGAATTTCTTTGATCCTCCCCAAATGCCATCATTTTAGAGTTATACATTTCACACCCCTAGATGGAACATGTCATGGACATGGACAGATGGCAGAGGCACTGAAATCAGAATTTTCAATGACAGATTCATGATTAAGGTAAGACAGATGGAATACTGTCATAGCAAGTATGCACAGAGATGGAAAGACAAGAAGCATCCAACTGAAACTCCTGCTACAAACCTTGCCTATTTCTGGTAGATTTTTACCACTTCATCACACAATCTTAAGGACACTTCCAGGATGCTTCCTCAGTGGAGCCTGCCGGATGCCATCACACAACACAAGCCTACTTTCAGTGGGGCTCCATAGAGGAAACGTCCTGGTGGCATGCTGTTGAACATGGGAGGCTTCCTGTGCTCTCATTCAATAGAACAGAGGGAAGCTGGGTGGCAGTGCTTTCCCGTGTGAGATGGGGAAAGTAGCACAGCAGGCAATGCGGGGCATGAGGCAATGGTTTCCCTGCTGCCTGCCAGATTCGTCAGACTGCATAATGAATCCCCTTGTAGCTACCCAGCTTATTAACCACAGTGTGATGAGGTCTTTAGACTGCTGTTTGCATACTGGAGGAAATGGATGCTTTCTTGGAAGAACGGATTTAATATTGAAACATCCCTTGATATGCAGGAACCACAAGGCACTCAAAATATGAATTAAGTAAAGATGCTATAACAGGCTAATGGCAATAGCAGGTACTGGTCTGTGGCTGCTCCCAACACTACATTTACTTGAGTATGTTTACACCTCTTCGCAGAATTGGGAACCTCCCATGTGCAGAGTTCCCAATTATGTAGAAGACCAAGATGCGGAAAAGTTACTTCTAAAATCATATAGCCCTTCTGTCCATGGAATAGTAGTCCTAAAATCTGCTTCTGGTCTAATTGAGGATATGCATCTTGATTTTTTAAAATAGCTTCAATTCATTTTCAGATCCTTCCCATCAACAAGTGAGGTCAGGCAAGGGGGTGGGACTGTCTCATCAATCCCAATTGCTCTCCATGAGTAGTTTTTCAATCCTGGAAGAGCACTTACACCAGCTTTATTGTGTTGCTGTAAGTTTTTCGGGATGTATGGCCATGTTCAAGAAGCATTCTCTTCTGATGTTTCACCTGCATCTATGGCAGGTATCCTGTACAGATATATAAACCCCATTTTCCTAGTTTCCTACAGACCTCACAAGCTCTGAGGATGCCTGCCATAGATGCAGGTGAAATGTCAGGGGAGAATGCTTCTGGAACATGGCCATACAGCCCAAAAACCTTACAGCAACCCAGTGATTCCCGCCATGAAAGCCTTTGACAACACCAGCTTTATTGTTTATCAATAGCCATTAGGGGGTTATTTCATATCAACAGTTTGTACCTGGAACAACTCTATAGTTGGAAAGGAGGTAAATGTACAATAACAAAGTGATGAGCAACTCAAAAAAAATGTATCAGGTCTTGTAGTGGCATCAGCAAGTTATCTAAATAGGTCTGTTTTCATGTCACAAAATTAATCTTTCATTATTCAGTAAGAACCAAACTGAGAAATATCTTTGATGTACCTTATCCACAAAGTTCTCTAATGGAAGAGTAACTGTATAAAGCAAGGATGACAAGTGTTCTTTAGCTTAGGATAATGAGCTCCATTTCCCTTTGTTTTCTCTCACTGGGTTCTTTTATCTCCCCATATTCTTCCTTTGCATTTTCAGGGGCCATGGTGTGTTGTTCTGTTTACTCTTTTCTGATCTCATTCTTTCATCCATGAGAGCTGCGCAGAACAGTGATGTTCTGAGATAATGCTAACGTCAGTTACATGTTCAATTCAATAGATCTTAGACATTTTTCTTTCATTTGATTTTGTCATTTCTTTTGCTTCCTTTTTATTCAAGTTTATCTCCTGAACAAGCTTTGATCTTAGAGGACTAAAATATATACTATTTTACTTCCTTTATTTATTTATTTACTGCCTCGGTGGCAGAGTTGGTTAAACCACTGAGCTGTTCAATTTGTTGACCGAAAGGTCACAGGCTCAAATCTGGGGAGAAGCATGAGCTGCTGCTGTCAGCCCCAGCTTCTGCCAACCTAGCAGTTTGAAAACATGCAAATGGAGTAGATCAATAGGTACCATTCCAGCAGGAAGGTAACTGTGCTCCATGCAGTCATGCTGGCCACATGACTTTGGAGGTGTCTACTGACAACGCTGGCTCTTCGGCTTAGAAATTAAGATGAACACCAACCCTCAGAGTTAGACACAGCTGGACCTAATGCCAGGGAAAACTTTTACCCCTACTACTTCCTTTATTTGAGCTGTTCACTGAAACCAAAATCTCTTGATCATTTTTCTTTTTTCAGAAATGGATTGGTAGGTGGGTGCTGTTTCTAATTTTGGTTGAAAAAATGTAGCTCTTAATTATGAATGAATTCTGTGAATACGATCACAATGATGTCAACTGAGTTGAGTTGTGTCCATTTCTAAAAACAGAAAGAGCACAATACATTCTACATCTCACTGTATGCATACACGCTGTTCGAAAGAATTATACTTCCAACAACATGCCAGTGTAGGACTTGACTATAGAACATACTGCTCAACAGTATTGCAATCCTAAATGTAATCTTAAAATACTAACTAAAATGCAAAACAGATGCAAATAATAGTAGAAAGCCTATTAACCTTTTTATCTGCTCCTAAATCTGAGGAATAAAATCCTGCTATAGTTGTCCCTCTCTTCTCCAGCTCTTTATCTCTTTCTGAACTATAGTAAGTATGGATCCTACCATAGGAGTTTTCTACCTCAGAACAAGACCAACAGTGTATAAATAAAGTAAACAAAATAATGGTTCATAAGGATTATATAACATTGGCGGGTGACAGTGACAAACCTATCTCTTTCTACTGTTTTCGGAAACCCAAACATGTTTATTGGAAATACTGTATCTAGTACTGTAGACTACAATTTAAGAAGGAGACTGTTCTCAAGATAGTAAAAGGATTGGAAACCCCATGAGGAACTGCTTAAGGGCCTGGGTATATTTATCTTGGAGAAGATTGAGAAGTAATATAATGTGTGTTCATGTCTTCACGTCCCCTGTTGACAAATTGCAACCTCATGAATTTCTAAGGGTTTTCTTCAGCAAGGAATACTCAGAGGTGGTTAGGCCATCTCCTTCTTCTGAAATACAGCCAACAGTTTATTGGCAGTTTCTATCAAAGTACTAAATAATGTTGACCCTCCTTGGCCTCCAAGATCAGAAAGGACCAGGTCACTTTAGGATATTTAGGCCTATCACTGGCAACTTATCCTGAAAAAATAAATGGGGGAAGTTTTCCCAACCATGCCCCCCCCCCCCAAAAAAAGGTTGATACCCAAAAACTTATAATTTGTGCAGATTTTGAGATATTTTTTGAATCTAGTGTGTACAAAATTGAGGAGAATTGCATGAGATTAGGAGGGCCAATGCTGTCCTCATCATCCTCTCCTTTGTTTCATGGTGGAGTTGTTTTATGGTAGAGTTCAGCTCTTGCCAATGGTCCAATGGCACTATAGATTTTGAAGAGGCATGAATAGAGGGCATAAAGGATAAACATACTGAGAGGAAGGTACATCAAGCAAATTCTTATCAGGACTGCCTTCCATCTGGAAACCTATGTGACAGAGCACGTAGATCCAGAATAAGTCTCCACAGTCACTTACTGACCCACCCCCAAGACTCTACCCCTGGAAGGCAATCATACTCATCCATGAGGGATATTTAGATAGATGTGGCACAGCTGACCCTGTGTTCATAGACAAAGTAATGTGTCCCTCAGTCAAAAAGGTCATGTCAGAGGAGATCAGGTTGGTAAGTAAGGAACTGTGTGTTGGATTTTTCCAAAGTGTCACTGTGTGGCTCTATGGGTTCAATCCACTGCCTTATAGTGTTCACTGTATCATTTGTTATTGGTTTTGGAAAGCCACCATGTTGATATTTTAATCATATCCAAGGAAGACTGGAACCAGGTTGCAAGAAAAGACAGATCCACTCTTCCATTCATTTGCTATGTGGTGTAATTATTAAACCAGGAGGAGGAGCTCTAACCATGCCAGTACAAAACTATAACACTTGCTGACAATGTAGTAGTAGTTATTGCAAGGTAGAGGAGCTATGGTGATTTCCCAGTTTTGATTTGTTTGTATCTCAAAAAATGAGCAAAGCATACATACCACACATAATTTGTGTTTCATTTAACTATCTGTTTAAACCGTCGGCATAAATGTTGTGTAACAAGAATGTATATACTTAGGTTTGCACTTGATCCTTTCTTTCATTGAAGATAAGAGTTGAAAACCATTTTGAGCAGAGCAAGGTGACCCAATTGGCCCATGAAGTTTTGGACAACTTTGAAAAACGTTCCTTAACTGGACTACAGCACCAAGAATTGCTAAGCCAGCAGAGAGACTTCTGCAAACTGGAATCTTTTTAAAAAAAGATTTTGCATTCCCTCCGCCCAGCTTTGCACAATATGACATTTTCTGCAGGCCACATTACAGATTTTTTTTCCATTAAAAAGCAAGAGTAAGAATATGAAAATATGAGCCAGAGCTATAAATTACACAGGTTCTGCATGGAGCTGGAGTTTGAGGATGAAATGAGAAAGTAGTTGCCCTGCTGGAAATAATTCAGAATAACCTTTACAGGAAAATTCTGCATCTCCCCAAGGACACTCTGGCACATATTTAAGAATGGAAGGAGTGTTGCTCTCAATTAGCATAAGAATTCACCTGACAATGTTAACATATTCTAAGAAGCTCAACATCTTCTCAGAAGGGTATTTAATTAAATCCTGCTATTTCTACTAAGAGAGCAAGGGAGTGGACTGTTCCATATCTTGCAAATATATTCCCTGGCCTCGTTAGAGGATATTGAGCCTTGGGGCATTAAATAAAAGAAGTGAGATGTCAATTGAGAGGCTGGTCTGATTCAACATTTGATCTTCTCAACATGATACATTTTAAGAAAAACTAATTTATTTCAGAGTCTTTAGCCTCGGCAGTGCACAATTAAGGGAGGGATTTAGTAGCTCATACTCATGCCCTCCAAGATTTCATTGGGAGATTTCCTTGAAAACCAGAACACATCAGATTGTGGTCAAGGCAGAAAAAAATGTGGAAGAACATGCAAGCTAGGAGAAGCTGCAGCAGCTTACTTTTGTCCAAGCCTACTAGCAAAGACAAAAATAGCTTTTATTGGCATGATTTCTTCAGAAGAGGTTTACCATTGCCTTCCTCTGAGGCTGAGATATTGTGACTTTCTAAAGTCACGCAGTGAGTTACCACAGCCAAATTATTTATTTATTTATTTCTATCCCACTTCTCTTTTGAATCAGACTCAAAGCAGCGCACAACATGTGACCCAACATTACATAACATAAAAATAATCAGCTAAACGCAACATCTCTAATAGAGAAAATTATAGCAATATAAAGTTATAAAATTATAAAACCATGACATACATTATAAATAAACTAACAGAAACACAGGTTAAATGTTCCAAGTTAAAACCCATCTAAAAACCATTCCTTTGGGCATAGTCAAGTCCATTATCAAGTCAATTGCCAAAGATTTACTGTATACTTAGCACATTGCATATGAAGATCTGGTGTTTGTCATCCTAATGATCTCCTACAGGGAAGGAGATCTTGGAAGGTTTTAACTTGGATTCTAAATGAAAGCAGTGAGGGAGCCATTCTAACAACTTTAGGAAGGGAATTCCAGAACTGCGACGGGGCCACCACCAAAAAGGCCTTCTCTCTCATTCCCACCAATTGCACTTGAGACAATGGTGGGATCAAGAGCAGGGCCTCTCTCAAGGATCTTGGGGCTTGTGTGGGTTCATAGGAGGAGATGCAGTCAGCTAAGTAGGCAGGGCGCAAACCGTTTAGGGATTTATAGGCTAACTCCAACACTTTGAATTGTGCCCAGAAACAAACTGGAAGCTATTGCAGTTGTTTTAAGAGGGGAGTGGTTCTTTCCCTGTACCCAGCTCTTGTTAGCAGTCTGGCAGCTGATCGTTGAACCAATTGAAGTTTCCAAAGACTCTTATGGGATAGCCCCATATTGAGCACATTACAGTAATCTAATCTGGATATGATCAAGGCATGCATCATCATTGTCAAGTCAGGCTTCTCAATGTACAGGCACAGTTGGCACAAAGGCCCTCACAGCCACCACTGACACCTAAGCCTCCAGGGTCTGTCCTGAATCCAGGAGTACCCCCAAACTGTGAACCTGTGACTTCAGAAGGATTGAGACCCCATCTAGCACAGGTTGCAACCCTATACACTGATTGTGCCTATGACTGACCAAAGTACCTCTGTCTTGTTGGGATTCAATTTCAATTTGCTCATCCTCATCCAGACCATTACAGCTGACAGGGTCAGTTGTACTCTGGTTCCCCTGACTCCAAATCCAGTACACAAACCACACCATTCTGGCTCTCTACTGTTTTATAGCTATGCAATAACATCAGAAGAACTACTATACTAAGGTCTTTTACGAATCCGAAATGCCGTGTATTAATCAGGCAGAAAACAGACTTGGACATGACCTTCAGTGGGTTTGTAATATGCATGAATTACAAGACTGAGGTGGTCCTACAAAGCTCCATAGCAAATGTAGCTGGAATTGTCTATATAACCCTGTTTGTATATAACTGTGTTATATACAAAAATGATTCAAAATGTCAGCATTAACAGGCAGATCAACTTTTCTAATCTAGAGCAGGGCCACACACAGTCAAAAAGATGAAAAACTCAGAAATTATGTAAATCCACTTATGGTTTGGAAAAATAGATATTTTGTATGTTAAACAGCATGGAGAAAAGTGGCAACTTGTTTTTTAAAAGAACTATCATTGCTGACGGCTTCTAGGGTTTTCTAAGCCAAAAAGGGGCACTCAGGTGGAGGACAGGGGATCACGAAAACACCCATGGAAGCTGTAACTGAACCAGCGACCACACTTTGGACATCTGTAGCCAAAGTGTGAATACTTGTGGCATGGAGACACCAGGTCTGTTGCAGTTAATATCTGATCACTAAGGCTGTATACATTTAATTACTGCATAGAGGTAATCACTATATAACTGCCTGTGAACAGGAACTTTTAAGTTTTTAATATTTGTGCTGTACCTAACAACTTAATTAGTTTTTAATTTAATTTGAAGCTGACAAAAATCCCCATTGTTCCTTACCATTGATTATGCATGGCCTGGCCATCCCTGAAGAGAGGTGGAACCCTGTTAAATCTCCAGGACCACAAGTTACCCAGAACAGTAATAAGGGGCCTTAATCCATCTGGTTGGCCCAACCTCAGATATACCTGAAAATGTGGAACTGAAAACAGAAATAACTTGAATAGACATAGGGTCCTACACTACATATGAGAAGATCACTGCAAAGTGTTTCAGCACACTTTTTAGTCGGTGCAATAGAGTATGATCCCCATAACCATGAGAACGTACTGTGGAAAGGCACCAGATAATAACAAATGAGGAACTTCCAATGTGGGGAAGTGAAATCTCAGGTACTTGTCCCATGGAAATGATGTTTATACTGAATGTTCATGTATAATTTAAAAAAAAAAAACAGGCCAAGTAAACTTTTAGAGACCACCTGAAAATTTCTTCCAAGAAATGTTTCTTTCATCAGTCTCTTTGTGTTTTAAGATGTCCATTTTGGTGGCCAAAATTGCAAATCTAGTTGATGTGGCAGGCTTAGCTGAGCCTTTTCTTTTTGTTTTGTTGTTTGTGTATGCTCAGCAAGGATAATCTTGTTTGCCATAAGATCAGCTAGAGCAGAATACCATTTTTCCCCAGATCAAGCTTTATTTTGTTGTCTAGTACTATAAACACACTGTTGCAACTTGATAATGAAAGTCTGTATTCTTCCATTCCCTCAGTGATAACGCTGCTAAAAATTACCACTTCTAATTAGACAGAGGACAAGGAAGAAATTTTATTTATTTATTTATTTATTTATTTATTTATTTATTTACTGCGCTTATATACCGCAATTCTCAGCCCTAGGGAGACTCATTGCGGTGTATAACATAGAGAAACAGGTGCAAAATACAAAACATAGTGTAAAATAATCCACAATTCAACATTATCAGAAAACATCTCATCAAAACTTCAACATTACTACAAAACCATTCCGAGTCGTCTCATCGTCAAACCCACAATCCGATATCATTTCTGTTGTTCCATTCCTGTGGTCAAATTTCCAGTCATTGCACTTCTTGATCAAATGCCTTCTTAAATAGCCAGGTCTTTAACTTCCTGCGGAATATCAACAGGGAGGGAGCTAGCCTGATGTCCACGGGAAGGGTGTTCCACAGCCGAAGAGCCACCACCGAGAAGGCCCTATCTCTCGTCCCTGCCAAACGTGCCTGTGATGCAGGCGGGATCGAGAGCAGGGCCTCCCCAGAAGATCTCAAAGTCCTCGTGGGCTCATAGGCCGAGAGGCGGTCAGTTAGGTATCTTGGGCCGGAACCGTTTAGGGCTTTATAGGCCAATGCCAGCACCTTGAATTGAGCCCGGTAGCAGATCGGCAGCCAGTGGAGCTGGTACAGCAGGGGAGTTGTATGCTTCCTGCGTCCCGCTCCTGTTAGTATCATGGCTGCCGCACGTTGGACCAGTTGGAGTTTCCGGGCCGTCTTCAAAGGCAACCCCATGTAGAGAGCGTTGCAGTAGTCTAAACGGGATGTAACCAGAGCGTGGACTACCGTGGCCAAGTCAGACTTCCCAAGGTACGGGCGCAGCTGTGCAAATGCTCCCCTGGCAGGGCAGATGTAGCAATACTTTGAAAAAAAAGAGGGGGTCTTTTTTTCAAGGGCTCTTTTAACTGAGGTACACCTCTAGTATAACATATTGAATGAGGATGCCAACTTATTATTTAACATTTGATTCAGCTGATTGACTCAAGTTGGGGTTATCAAATTTATCACAGTAACAAAGTTTGTCATTGTCATTATTGCCAATTATTGTCATAATTGAAATACAGTGAGCCATTGGTATCTGCTAAGATTTGGTACCAGGACCCCAGTAGATACCAAATCCATAGATACTCAAATCCCATTTTAAAACGATGTCCTTTACTGTATATAAAATGGCAAACACAAGGCTTGCTTGTTGAAATTGTGTTTGCATATTTCCAAGCCATTGATAGTTGAATCTGTGGATGCAAAATCTGTGGATATAGAGGGCCAGCGACATAGTGCATATTAAATCTCTGTAGCTTGCTATCCAACAGCAATTTCTAAATTGCTCTGTTTGATTAACCAGGGTACTGGGTCTTAAGTCCACCATCCTGTTTTTATTATAAATTGTAAGTGTTTGCCTGCCAGGGAAGCAAACTCCATCGTGCTCTGAAATCAATGACCTAATTATGCATGACAATTGTTAGCCCAGTGAAACAGGAGTCTGCCTGACAACATCTGTTTTGAGAAAGCCCAGTGCTGTTGCCGTTTTAAGCTGTTGCATTTGGAAATGCAAATGGCAGCACTAATTAGACAGCCTTTTTTCCAGCAAATCCGGGTCAGTCTGTTTCTCTGTTAAGGTCATAGGCAAGATGCCTAGCAGATTTTCAAAAGAGCTTGGCATGGTATGCCTGATGTGTTGCAATCCTCCGGATTCAGATTCCCGAAAATAAAATTTACAAGCACATTCCATGAAGCAAAAAGTAGCCTAGTGAAGCATATTCAACATCTTTGTACCTTGGACACCTAACTAGAGCCTCTGCTGGAACCAGTGGTTTAAAATCTTTGGGACATGGAGATATCTTCTTTTCACAGAGCTACTCCATGTAAGAGAGAGGAGAGAAGTGGGGATTTTGTAAAAATTCTGGCATCGATCACTCCATCTCTCAAACAAATAGTGTTGCTAGTTGTTCTTGTCATGCACCTTCAAATCCTTTCCAACGTATAGCAACCTTAAGAAAAAAAGAGAATATGACTTGCCCAAGGTCACCCAATTGGCTTTCATAGCTGAGTGGGTATTCAACCTTAGTCTCCAGAGTTGTAGCCCAACAATCAAACTACTACACCATGTTGCCTCTTGATTGTTGTTAGAGTTGGCAACATTCATTTCTCTCTAAATAGAGTTGATCGAGGATTTAATATTCACACAAGAAGCCTAAAAATGCTCGGATAGGAGTCTTTGTTGACTCTGTACAGCATATTTTATATATGCGAGCACTAGGTATTTTTTAAAGGTGAAAACAATTCTTTCGTTTCTCTAGAATCTGCCACACACCTTGAAAGCCAGTTCTGGAGGGCAGGAATCCTTCCTCTGAGACAGTTTTCAGGCAATGCGGAGAGCTGTAGAGAAGGAAGAAAGTCCCATCACAGCTGCCAGCTCATTGTTAGAATTAGGTCACAGATTCAGCAAAGAGATCCATGTGTGGAAGCTTACTTTCATATGCATCCTTCCTGGATAGAAAAGAAATTACTTGTATCTTCCTTTATGTTGAACTTCATTTCGGCCATTCTTGAATTGTTTATTGACCTGTTGAACAGTGAAGGTGTGAGGAAGGAGTTTGTCAATTACAAGAGAGACATTTGACAAATCTCAGTGGATTTCTTCTACAAACTTCATAAGCTTCCCTAAATCCCCATAAGAGTCCATTGGAGCTTGATTGGTTCTGCCTTGTCTATATGAGTACCATTACTTGGAGAATGAGGACCCTTCCACACAGCCCTATATTCCAGAATATCAAGGCAGAAAATCCCACATTATCTGAGTGTGGACTCAGATAACCCAGTTCAAAGCAGATATTGTGGGATTTTCTGCCTTGATATTCTGGGATATAGGGCTGTATGGAAGGGCCCTGAAATTACCTGTCTGAATGTATCTCTCCTTATGAACCATCTAGGATCTTAAGATCATCTGGGGAGGCTCTTCTCTCGATCCCGCTTGCATTGCAAGTGCAATTGTTGGGGACGAGGGACAGGGCCTTCTCAGTGGTGGCCCCCTGGCTACGGAACTCTTTCCCCAGGGATATTAGATCATCCCCCTCCCTCCTGACTTTCCAAACAAAGGTGAAAACTTGGCTCTTTGAGCAAGCTTTTGAGAATGCAGCAGAATAGATAACATGAAACTATGAATGATGAACATGGAGTGGCCAGACGATGTTACTGGAAAACGATTTTAACAAGATGACATCAGTGACTACATTTTTTAATGGTTTTTATATATGTTTTTATATTGTTGACTGTTTTTAATCGCACTTTTATGAATGCATGGCATCAAATCGTGCCAATCTGTAACCCGCCTTGAGTTGCCGTATGGTTGAGAAAGGCGAGCTATAAATGTCGTAAATAAATAAATAAACCTCAAACCATCAATTCACTTTTAATATATAAGGTCCCACTTTGTGTAAAATCTTCTGTTTTAGAATTATAGAACTTAGTCAGAGACCTAATCCAGCTTCTTACTAATGTAGTGAAACCTCAGTTGCAGCCTTTCTGAGCCTGTACATTCTCTGTTCCCATTTAGTTGACTTATTCCATATTTCAACATAAAAACAGCAGCTTCATAACTTGCATTGGTAAATTATTACTATCATTTTCTTTGGTTTATGCTTACATATTTGCTGGTGGGAAATCCCCATTTCCAAATACCTCCTACAGAAACGTCATCAAGGCTTCTCTCTGTGTGTGCCTATGTGTACGTTGGTGGTTGAAAAGGGTAGTTTTATGCAATCAGATTTTGTACAAAGTATGTCCTTGAGCAATCATAATGTATTTTTCTTTCAATTTGTGCAATAATGATAAGAAAGGTTATTGTTTCATTATATAATCCATTGCTCTAAGGGCTGTTTTTCCTGAATTGAATCTCTTTGGGTAAAACTGAATGCATATACGTGATCTGAAAAGCAATATTTATTCAGCTATTGTTTATAACTGTATGTCATAATTCTTCAAAATAACTATCCATTTTCAGTGGCACTGTCATGACCTTCTCTCCCCTAAGCAGATCGGGTTATTTTTTCTTTTGTTGAGGCTTTATCTACCATCTTTTTGTAATATTTATCATAGGACAGATTGCAATGCTAATTAAAAACAAAACAACATCCCAATGAGCAATTAAATCCTATAAACAACCAACACAATTAAGAATCAGTTTAAATAGCAGTGAAAACATCATTTCCAATGCCTGAAATGCTGTATCTTTCCAGTACTTAAAATCCAAACCATTCAATACAATCATAGAATCATGGAGTTGGGAAAGATTCATAGAGTTGGAAAAGACCTTGTGAGTCATCCAATCCAACCCCCTGCCAAGAAGCAGGAAAATCACATTCAAAGAGCCCCCAACAGATGGCCAGAATAAACCAGTCTTTACCTTATATCTAACTAACCACATAATACAAGTGAAAATATGTGTGTGTGTATGTGGCGGAAGTGTCCACTTACACAGACACCCTTCTGCCTCCACAAAGCTTTAACTCACAGTGCTGAGGAGCCACCCAAACACCACACCACACTGCCCACCACCCAAGTGAAGATTTTCATACGGGGACAATTTCATCCTAGATGTTCTGTTTTTCCTCCAGAATGGACATCCCAGGGTTCCTTTCTCTCTCCATGGGAGTGGAATTTTCATGACCCACTACTTCTCCTTTAACCGTTTCCAACCCATTCCTATGGAACACAGCAAACAGAGGATAGTGTTACAAATTAGTGAAGTGATATTATCTAATGCCCCAAAACAAATAATGCCTTTTTCAAATAATCTGGGCGCCACTAGGTCCCCAAGCTAGTGTAAAATTATGCACAGTTGAATGTTGAATGGCCATTGCTCATTTCTTGTTTATTCTGTGAAATATTTCCATGCTTCCTCCCCCACCTCCTCTTTTCAAAATCACAAGTGTGCTTTTGTATGTATAAGTGTTGTTCACAGTATTCCCTGTCCAAAACAGCCTCCTGGCTGCAGCACATACCATATGTCTACTTGAATAAAAACATCTTACATTGCTTGTGGGGGTGTCAAACATTCATAAACAGGAATAGAGGTTTGCACAGATAGTGTGAGATTTATTGGTAGAACTCTGTATGATTTATAATAGGTCTACAAGGGTTTCTTACTTCCTGTTGTGTAAAAATATGTATGTAAAATGCAAGTGTATATATTTATTTAGAGCATTTATACCCAGCCTTTCAGTCAAAAAGGCCCCCAGAGCAGCTTATAAATTGTTAATTTGAGAGTTCCCTAAGCATTATGTTACAGACAAGCCCTAGACTAATCATGCTGGCACCACTAATAATAATAATAATAATAATAATAATAATAATAATAATAACAATAATAACAATAACAACAACTTTATTTTTATGCCCTGCCACCATATCTCCAAGGGGACTTGGGATGGCTTACAAGGGACATACCCAAAAATACAGAGTAAAAACACACAATAAAATAAATTAACAACAAACATCAAAAATATTTACAATCATGGTACACATTTTAACTTGCCATCATGATGCTGCATTGTTGTATACACAGACTAACCAGGCCAGCACCACATAGGTATTGCTGGCCCAGCCTGTTTTCAGCCGGCCAATGGAAAGCCTGCCCAACATAGCTTCACTTCTGCTAAGGTCAGAAATGCCTGGCCAGACAAGAGATGAACAAGGAGTTGCCTCACCCTGTGTTGATTACAAAAAGAAGTGAGACATCACAACTTCTGTCATGTCAATGATTGGATCCAATCAGATCCAATCCAGGTATCCTCACAGCAAAAGAATGTGAGATCATTCTGGAATTTCCAGAAAACACCAGACTTTCCCCCAGCTTTGCTTGGCTTGAAGCAAAGTCAAATTGAAGCAACAAAAAAAAAAGATAGATCTCCCTGGAAGTAGTGGTAAATTGTCTGGTCTACCAGCATTGGTTTCGAGTCCACCTTATTTTGCTGTTGTATTTTGCAAATACCAAAACATCTCAAGGAGGTATTCACTCGAGTCAGATTTGATCAGCTCGAGACAATGGTTAGATACGGGAGATTTAACAGCATCCCTTATAATGAACGGAGTTGTATCTGCGGGGCACCTGAAATTGAGGATATAGCACACATATTGTTTGATTGCAAATTGTATCAAAAGGTGAGAGACTTCCACCTTGGTCCATATATCAAACGGACAATGTATTGGGATTCTCACATCAGAACAACATATTTTATGTGTGGCCAAGACCCAAAAATAACATATAAAACAGCTCTGTACTTAAGCAAAACAATACGTCTGAGAACCACATATGTAGGGCTGATTGGAGTAAATTGTAGGGGTGATAATGAAATATGATGTATATACTCAGCTTGATCAGTTTATCAGTTTTATCATGTCTTATCATATGTATTTACTGTATAATTATAATTATATTATTTTAACTTTCTACGTGGAGTGTGATCAGGTCTTGTCAGGCCTTGTTGTTCTGTTTCATATTGTGATATGGCCTAAGGGCTAATCAATAAAATCAATAAAATCACTACTACTGCTGTTGTAGATGCATCCTCTGAGGCCACATCTGTGACAAATGACATGGAGGGAGGGTAGGTCACCTGTTACTGGGACCAAGGCACGATGCAGGTTTTCCTAGATGGTGTTCTCTCATAGTAGTAAAAACTAAAAGCAGACAAAAACTGAAAGGAGAAAGGAAGGGAAGGGAGTGATGTCCCTGCCCTTTTATTTCTCTTTCAGTCTCAATATTCCTCGCCTGTAAAGTGGTTTTCTTTAGGCTGTGTCTTTATGCAGCTGTGCTGGGCAGTTATGTTTGTATCTTTAACCTATAGAGCGTGTGGAGAAATGTAGTCTCTGGGGTCAAATCTGACTCCATTTGAGATCAGCACTAGAGACTTTCCCAGATGCTTATGCCCTCTTCCCCTTGGGATCAACTTTGTTGTTGTTGTTGTTGTTGTTGTTGTTGTTGTTGTTATACCCTGCTTTATCTCCTCCAAAGGGGACTCCAAGTAGCTTAACATAAAAGGACCATCATAAACAGGATTAAATATAAACAGTATTTAAAAATCCCCAGATAAAAACCATTAAAACAAATTCAAAGTTAAAAACCACTTTAACCAAGTTAAAATATGGTTAAGTAGATCCAGCGTTGGAATGTTGAGAAAGGAGGAGGAAGATGCACCAGACCCATTGACACTACACAGGTATAAACTATACAATATGACCCCCCCCCCCCCCCCAAATCCACAGGAGATATATTCCAAGAACCCGCATGGATCCTTCAAAACATGGATAATAGCAAGCCCTATGTTTTGACTATGCCTGGACTGGGAATACTGTATACCATAAACTCTCACTAGAGGACTTAGAGCAGTGGTTCGCAACCAGTGTGTCCCCAGGAGTTTTGGCCTACAACTCCCAGAAATCCAAGCCAGTTTACCAGCTGTTAGGAGTTTAGGAGCTGTTAGGAGTTGAAGGCCAAACCATCTGGGGACCCACGGATTGAGAACCACTGACCTAGAGAGACCCACAAACACCTGTAAGGTTTAGCAAGGAATATTTTTGTTGTGGGTCAGTGAATTAATATCAATAGAATTCATGGATATGTACTCCTGTTTAACCGCATTATTTCTGTCTCATTGAATCTGGGATTTGCAGTTTTGACAGGAGATTGGTCCAGAGGGGGTTGGCCATTGCCTTCCTCTGACTATGAGAGAGTGTGATTTTCCCAAAGTCTTTTCCCAGTAAGAGCTTCCATATTCTGAATGAGGAATCAGATTTTGATCTCTCAGAGTCCTGGTCCAATACTCCAACCACTATACCATGCTGGTTTTCCCATGTCACATGGGATGTTGAAAATATAGTGAAAGTTCCCCTTATAGCACTTAAACGTCATGTATATAAATATGGTAAATAAATACATAATACATTATAGCACTCAAATATCATGAGGTGGCCCTTTTCAGCTTAAAAACATTTAAAATGGTAAACTAGAGGTTGACAAAATCTTATGGTCTGACTGGCATAAGGAAACCTGATTGAGAACATGAGAACCTTGCTGGACTAGTTCAGAGGCCAGTATGTGCTAGTCTGTTTCACACAATGTCTAACCACATTGGACATGTGTGAAAGCACCACCCTCTCATTCATATTCCCAAATATTGAGAGGCAGTGTATCTGATATCAGAGGTAATATAGAGCTTTCATGATCAGTAGTTAGGAATTTAAAGCGACCTAATCTAGCTGTCTGGTAAACTGAATTCACGTAAGATAGACGTGTATCATTAAAAATGAGCGGCAGCAACAGTGTTGCTATTGCTAAATCTTCCAGATATGCCTCTTGATAAATGATCCAATTAGATGCTTAAACTAACAATGTATCTGGTGATTTTAATTAATATACACAAATCTGAAGAGAATCCAAGCAGAAGCCTTCAGTCTCAATCTGTACATTTCAAATATAATTGAAACACAAGGGGTGGCACATTGAAGATATTGGTGCCAAACATTTAGAAAGGAGAAAGAATTCCAAAAAATAAACATTGGCCACAAATTGGACTTTAAAAAAAGGAATGCCTATATGAGAAGCTGGAAACCACAGACCCTGATACAGTTCTTCATAATTTTTCTCTTTAGTCTGAGAAAACACCAGAAGTTCAGGGACTAATTTTCCTCCATATCTTGCTCTCCTTCTTCAGTAGAACTACCCCTTAAATGCAGTTTTGACAAGGTATAATGCTTTCATTACAGATACACAAATACTTTGAGGAGCAGAGAAGCTTAGCAGTCTTATCTTTCTTTTATAGATAAGTTTTGAAAGTACTGGAGGATGATAATAGGGAATGTGGCTCATAATAGCAAGTCAGAGAAGCACACAGATGCTAGCATTTGTAAATACACACTTTGCTCAAAATACCTATTAGAGCAGCAGTGCAGTGTTGGTATTGAAAGAGAAAAGGGAATGCTAGCTCAGGTCTAAAGGACAGAAGAGTCTTACTTATCCATCATAAACCGGCCGGCAGAACATTGGATAAGTGAAAATGTTGAATAATAAAGAGGGAATAAGGAAAAGCCTATTAAACGTCAAATTACATGATGATTTTACAAATTAAGCACCAAAACAACATGTTTTACAACAAATCAACAGAAAAAGCAATTCAGTAACCAGGTGGGAGGTAGACTGCATTGGATAATACAGAACGTTAGATGAGCGAAGGTTGGATAAGTAAGACACTACTGTACTTCTAGTATTGTGCAGGGATCATTAAATTGATCTGCTATCTTGATTTTGTGTTGTTTACTATTTTAGTTTGTCAAGTCCTGTACCAGTTTGCATTTTAAGAAGGAACCACATACAGTATGAAAATGTATATGCATATTGTGCATGTTTCTCCTGTTGTTTGCATTTTTCAAATGTTGACGTTGCTCATGTCCAATTCAGTTCAGTGGTCATCTTTCTAATGATTTTTATTGGATTTAAAGTGTAGTCTTTAGAGTCATAAAAGCGTAGCCCATATTAGTAAAAGCAGATATGGAGAAATACAGGAGGGGGATCATGCTTATCTCCTCCTTAGCAAACAGCAATAATTCTTTGGAAAGACCTTCCCCACCCCCCAAATTATGTAAGCATCTTGGATCCTCATTGCTCAGAATAATTACACAGAATCACTCTTTACTTGACTTTTTGATCAATAGCACACCATTTCATTCCCTGTAGAGTACCCATTATTGTTTCTATCATTCTTGAAGGAAATTGTGCAGCAGTAATCCCAGGAACTGGCATAATTGCCATTTTATTTAATATTGACTTAATTGGGACCCAGAATTAATCTGCTCATTGTGTGTGACATTTGAATTAATTGACTTTCCAGTCTTCATTGCCTTTTGGACATGATTACTTGAAGGTATAATGTGAGGCCCTATTTTTTAGCCTGAATTTACAAGTGTAGGAAAAAAACAAGGATATTGCATTATGAACTACTATAGTTTTTAGGCATTTCACAGACAAACCCATTGTCTATGAAATAGGAACATACCAGTATTGCTCTTTTTCCTATCACACAGTCTTCTAATATCACTCTAACTGAACCATCTTGTAAACAACTCCTCCCTACTTGTACTTTGCCTTTCCTAGTTCATGAACCTTCTTATTTTTAACTGGAAGAACTGTGCAGATATTCCAATTATTTGCCATTTCATTGTTTTAGTTCAGTGGTTTTCTGCTAGAAATAATAAAAATATCTAGGTTTTCTGCTAGAAGTTGACCATAGGGCTGACTTGAGTGACCTCAAGATTTAAAGAGAGAACATACATATACAGAGTGAGAGTGACTACATATAACATATTAATCAAAGCCATGAACAATCAAATCCACAAAGGTGAAAGCTGCAAATGCGAAGGTTCAACTCTTATCTTTAAATCTCTTTTGCTGTCCTCCAACATTCCGCTTTCCATTCTTGAGTTGAGAGTATAGTAACCTCTTTGAGAGATAGTGTCATTGTGGCCAATCCAGTGAAGTTGATGATGGAAGATCATCACTCAATTGCTGGTGGTCTTTGCTTCTTCCAGCACAGTGGCATTTGTCCACCTGTCTTCCCAAGAGATCTGCAAGGTTTTTTGGAGGCAATGCTGATGGAATCATTCCAGAAGTTGAGAGTGACGTTTTTAGATGGTCCACGTTTCTCAGTCATATAACAGGGTTGGGAGGACAACAGCTTATAAACAAGCATCTTTGTATCCCTACAAATGTTCCTATCCAGATTGAGTATCTCTTATCATTTGGCACCAAATGTGTTTTGAATTGGGGGGGAGGGGGTTGCTTTTGTTTTTATTTGGGGAATTTTAGATATACATAATTATACACACATTATATAATTATACATATATAATAAACATGCATTATTTGCATATACATCATTAGATACTTTGTATATGGGACCCAGGTTTAAACATGAAATTCATTTATGTTTCATATGCACTTTATACCAAGCTAAAGGCCATCAACAATATTGAAGATACAATGGGTTTTTTTATAAAAGTAGTGAAGGCTGAATTAGTTTCCCAATTCCTATTTGAATCTGAATTGCTACCTTTGGAGCTCTTTTGGCTGTACAGCTTTTCAAATAAACTGCCTTCGTTTATCTTGCGTATGTCAAAGTGCATTCCTTCCATATTCCTTTGGGTGGAAGCAGTGATTCTACCAGCTGAGAGATACATTTCTCTGCACATCATGAATTATTGAAACAGGCTACTCTGCATGTCAGTAAGCTCTGTTTATTTTCTTTAAGAGATGAAACATCTGCAAGTCCTATGAGGAGAGAGTCTCTGTATTTGGATACTGTTTGGCTATTTTAATCCAATCATTTGGATGTCCCCAGGCACACTTTCAAAGGATTGAGTTGGATTCCTCCAACAATCTCTGTTTAAGAACGGATTGAGAGAGATTTTTATGCAACAGATTTTATTCAAAGCTAATGGAACCAAAAGTGACCATTTGGTGCCAGACAATATACTCTCTTCGTGTGTATATAAGAGTACAGTATGTAAACGTTGCTTTCACGTTAGATGTCGTGCCTGAAGCTGTTTTTTTCCATCTTAATTCAGCCATCAAAAACAATCTCTGGACAGGTTATTGCCAAAACTGTTAATTGTTAGCACCTTCAAATTGTTTTCTAGATAGATAATTACTACATTAAATGGCTCTTTAAAATAAACAGATCCTGGGAACAAGCAGTGAACATGTATTTCCCTTGCTTCCTTATACTTTGGAAATGAAGGACACATTGAGAACAGAATGATGGCAAAATGTCAGAGCAAACAAATAAGTTAAGGTGACCATTTTTACACCTTTATCTGGAAATAAATCTCTATGCATGATACCTGTAGACCGTGGATTGTCTACAGACATCACACTCAACTCCTGGAACAATTCCATCAGTGTTGCCTCAAAAAAATCCTGCAAATCTCTTTGGGAAACCAGGTGGGCAAATGTCAGTGTGCTGGAAGAAGCAAAGACCACCAGAATTGAAGCAATGCTCCCATGCCATCAATTCTGCTGGACCATGTTGTCCAAATGCCCAATCACTGTCTCCCAAAGCAGTTACTATACTCCCAACTCAAGAATGGAAAATAGAATGTTGGTGTACAGGAAAAGAGATTTAAAGATGGACTTAAAGTTAACCTTTAAAACTGTAGCATAAACACCAAGACCTAGGAAACCCTGGCCTTTGAGTGCTCTAACTGGAGGTCAGTTGTGACAAGCAGTGCAGTGGAATTCAAAGAGGTATGACTGGAGGACGAAAGGGAGAAACACACCAAGAGGAAGGTGCGCCAAGCCTTCCACCTGAAAATTGATGTCCTCACTGTGGAAGAACATGCGGGTCAAGAATAGGACACCACAGTCACCTACCTATCCACCACCAAAATATTACATTTGTAATGGACATACTTAGATAACAAGGGATTCTCTAATATATTGTAATATAGGATTCTAATATAAAACAATAATTCAAATAATATTTTGCTCTCCCTGAAGTATAAATGTTTCTAAGTCATCCAAAGGTTTTAAAATTTTTGAAATTGTTACAGACCTTGTTTTCTGATCTGTATCTTTTACTTTCCCAATCAAGATAAGTTTCATTCCTTTCCTATCATTTCCCTTTGGAAGCCCTACTGTTTTGGATGATTTATAGTTCAGCCTTGCCATTGGGTTTGCAATTTGATGCGGACACAGACCTAGCTATAAATTAGGATGTTGGAAGACATTTCCCCAGGTGGCTTCTTGGCAGGTGCTGAGAATAAAGTGTTTGCTGCCATCACCTGCAGCAAGTTACTCCAGTCAGGTTGGCAAATGTATCTTGACCTAATCAGCAATGCCCACATATGGAATAATCCAGCCCAAGAGTTGGGTGACTGACTCCCCCGCTTGTCATAGAATATCAAAACACACTTTCTGATATGATTTGGCTGAGCATCTTAGCTAGGAATACCTAAATGCTCACTCAAGTTTTATAGGCTGGTCTCTGATTTGAGGTTAACTCAACTGCACAGTAAGCATTTATTATTTCTGTACCATGCTGAGCATAAAAAATCTGCCTAACTGGATGAGATCAAAAATTAATCTTGCACAGTATTCTGTTTGCTGTAGTGTCCAGCCACACGTTGGAAAAGTTGCATTTTGAATTGCCATTCCCAGAATCCCCCAGCCAGTTGCATTGCTCCCAAAGAAGAAAAATGTCACCAAAAGAGAGAAGACAACAATTTTGCATATAAATTACATGTGCTGATTTTTATGTGTAGACATGTCCTTAGAAGTGACTATAATTTGAATTGAAATGCAGTACTTCTCTCCATAATGAGAACTTTTTTAAAAGAAAGGAAAGACAAGGCATACCACATAATAGAGCAGATTATTTATACCACACTTAGGTTTGTGACCTGCTGGGCGTTTTTCTTTCTGGATTATCTCCAGACAACTTATACATGATTAGCAGAAAATATAGGTATCATGCAGCTAGAGGTATAGATAGATGTGGTTCACCCGCCGAAGTGTTACCTATTGATCTACTCACATTTGCATGTTTTCAAACTTCTAGGTTGGCAGAAGCTGGGGCCGACAGCAGAAGCTCACGCTGCTCCCCGGATTTGAACCTGTGACCTTTTAGTCAAGTTTAGCAGCTCAGCAATTTAACCCATGGCACCACCAGGGGCTCCACACACAATTATCAGTAGTACTACCCTAAAGGGAGTTTCCTGTCCTATCTTGGAAGCTAAGCTGAGTAAACTCATGTTAGCACCTGGATGGGAGACTACCAATGAATTCCAGGTGTTGCAGACTATATTTCAGAGAAAACAGCTGATAAAAACCACATCAGAGTATTCCTTGTTTAAGAAAAACCTCTGGAAGTAATGGGATTATCATAAGTAAACAGGCAACTTTAAGGCACATTTTCATACACAAGAAATTAAGAGCTTTGAAGTTGATGGCATTACTAATTCTGTCCAGAACTCAGAAAAGTTATTGTCTTCAACTACGACTCCTAGATCTGTCCATCCATCATGCAGAGGTTATAATTCCCTCTGTTTTTGCACCTATTTTGAGTCCTTAATATTCACATACTTGTTGATTGTCAAATTTCTTTTCCTTGTCCAGTCAAAAAAGTGGCATAATTTCACACTGCAAAAGAAAATGCAATGAATATATTTGCTCTTCTGGGTCTGCATATGTTCCTCCAGCTTCAGGCTTGCTGTTAATAATATAGTCCTGGTTCACAAAACCGAATTCAGAAAACTGGCCCAAACCAACATGTATTGTGTTAATCACTGTGATTTTGTCATGAATACACTTCATATAAGAGTTATACTTGCATATGTCAACTTCATGTAGTTTGGGGGATTTGACCCCCCTCGAACTCCCAAAATCTTGGTAAGTAATTCTCTTTCAAGCTTGCCAGATTTAAGTATATATGAACTATATACTCTGTGACAAAGGTCCACAGAAATATCAGGGCACAAGACATGCCTACTGATTTTTTAAAAATGTTTCCATAGCAACAAGTGTTTCATTAAAAAGAATTGATTGTGCAGACTCAAAGCTCCCTTGAGAAACTATTAGTCCTTCCTTTTCTTGGTAAGAATAGGCTGTCAAATTTTAAAGCTTACTTTCTTTTACATTCTTTGTGAGAAAGTTTAATGTTTTGTAAGTGTCATTTCTGGAAAATCTGACCCACTTTGGGAAAAGTGAACTGCATTTGAATGTTTTGTATGTGTAACATTTGTTCTTTGTTTTTTAAAAAAGATCTGAATGTACAGTAGAGTCTCACTTATCCAACATAAACGGGCCGGCAGAACATTGGATAAGCAAAAATGCTGGATAATAAGGAGGGATTTATGTTATGATTTTACAAGTTAAGCATCAAAACATCATGTTTTACAACAAATTGACAGAAAAAGCAGTTCAATACATGGTAATGTTATATAGTAATTACTGTATTTACAAATTTAGTACCAAAAACATTGCAATGTATTGGAACAGCTGTGGCAGGAGGCATACTGAGTTGGATAATACAGAATGCTGGATGAGCAAAGGTTGGATAAGCGAGACTCTACTGTGGATTTCCAAATTAATATCTGTCTTTAACATGATGGTTTTCTGCATTTATAGCTACAATTATTTCTTTTTTTCCAGTCCTTCCCAGTGCTAAAAACATAGAGGGATGTTACCTAATGCTCCTCCGCAGACAAGAAGTTAAAATAAGCCCAATAAGTAATCCCTTATGGCCTACCTAATAGTTATTTTTATTTAATTCCACTTTTCTATTATATTTTGTGATTTCCTCTTTTCCATTACATTTCCAGATATTTCCATTACATTTTATGAATGCAGAAAATTGATTTGTATATACAACCATCCCTCTACATTTGTAGTTTTGACTTTTGCAAATTTGATTGATTGTGAATTTGGTTTAAAATGTTCTCTCTAGGAATCTTTAGATCCTTTGGTGCAATCTATGATCATCTTCTGCTGGAAGCAGACCACAGTGTCACACTGGAGACCTTACAATTTTCTATTGAGATCACCGTTCTAGAAATCTCTAGTTTCTCCAGTGAGATTCAGTGGTCAATGTCCAATGGAAGCTGACAATAGAGTGATGCTGGAGGATCTAGAAATTCCTAGAGAGATGTTTCCTCAAGTAAAAGTCAACTGTCTCTCTATTTATGCTGGAGGACTTAGAGATTTTTCGAGATAACACTTCTCTAGGAATCTCTCGGTCTCCTAGCACAATTTCTATGTTCAGTTTCCAATGGAAATCAAGCAGAGTAATGCTGGAAGACCCAGAAATTCCTAAAGATTCCCTCATGTTAAAAAAACAGCAATTTCTTTATTTGAACTTTTTGACTTTTACAGGGGTCTTGTGTCACTTACATCAGAAAATTTGGACTGTAAATCTAAATCCTCTTCAGCTATTTGGTCACCTGCTTTCAGTAAACACCCCAAAAAAGTAGATAGTGACAATGTCAAGAGGAAAGATTTTTAATGGGTGGAAGTCTTCCTCGTCAGGAGAAACAATAACGTTTACAGATTATTTGGAGAACTTCCTCATATGGCAGAAGAGCCTCTTAAGTGGGGTACTCCTGTCCCCAAAATCAGTTATCAAATGCTTCTGCAAAGTTGCAGAAACAGTGGGCTGTAATCTATCTCACTTAGCCTTTCCTCTCTTGACACAAGGTCCTTTCAATCAAAGGGTTTTCACATCACCTTCTAGCTGCCATAGATTTAATGTAGGACCTTTTGTATGGAAAGCATATCTTCTACCATAGAAGTACGATCCCTCTGTCATGTAGTTGAGCTCTGGGTCATCTGTTACTTCTTGATGTTGACAAAATGAGAGCCTAAAAACAGTGAAACTAAATTGTTGAAATTTTCCAGCAGCATCTATATTGCATTATTCGAAATAGATGATATCAGTTAGCATAAATCATTTGTTTCTCTAGACTTTTTTTTTGAAGATCTTTTGTGTATATAGTTAGCACAGTTTAAACCCTTTTTTTAACTAAGAGGGTTTTTATTGCATCTTGTAAAGGACTTGACATTGATTTCTTAAGATTTCTTACCAACCTTGGGGAAAGTAAGACATGCAGGGTACAATTTAAGTGGAAAGCTGATGTCTTGTGGGACTTTGCTACAAATAGTGCATCACCCAATTATATGAATAATCTTCTCCAAAGATTTCCTAGCAGAGACACTTTAGAAACTCAGTAGGTCCCTTTGGCTATGTGGTTATCTGCACTTAAGGCTGTTAGACATTTTGTCCCCCGATAAAGGTTCCCAGCTCACTAGACTTATAGGACTTTTTGTAACGGTGATTCACATGGACAATTAAAAGGATTATTTCCATTCTGCAGTACTTATATAGCTTTCTTAAGAAAAAAATAGAAACTTGATAATTCTGATTTCTCACTTGATTTTTCTTGTTTTTCTTGTTACATATTTGCTTCTATCCTCCATTATTGAAGACGTGTGTTATCACAGATGATTCTGGACAAGAGAGGCTAAATGGGTGTTCTTCACTTGTTACATATCATCTAGGGATACTAGGGTTTTGTATTAAAGAATAAAAAATCTAATGTTTTGATGACAGACTATTTTTTTCTCATTCTCCTTGACAAAGAACAAATCCTGGGAGGGATCCTCCTCAACTTCACCAGGACCACAGCAACAGTAATGTAAATAATAAAGGATCATAGCTAATTAGCTGTCCAGAAATGTGAAAGGCAGTAACTGATGAGTGGCTAACATGAATAGGTAGTCATCTGGATCTGCAAAATTTTAAGTTGAATTATACTATGGGAGATACAAAAAAAAAAAGATCTTTGCTGATTTTTTTTAAACCCAGGGTCAAGCTGGATTAAAAGGCTTACCCTGAGTTAAAATGCATTAGCCTGTGTGTGTCAATTGAATACCCCAGGCTAATTCAGATGCTACATTGGATGCAGTGTAGATGCAGCCTGAGACACACTCTGCTGCTGAATCAAGACATAACATCAGGGACATAACATCACTTCCAGTTTAATTTTTGTCCATTTTCAGCTGGGTTTTTTCCCCCAGGACGTGGGAAGGGAGTAAGCATATTTCAGTATTTCTTAACTCCTTTTGGTCTACCACACTGAAATGAACCCAAATTAAAATTAAAATGAATTCTGGGTCCTTTTGAAGATACTTTGGGGGAATCGAGAGTCCCCAAAAGGAATTCAGGAAGATTTGTGGTTCTTGAGGTTCCCTACTCCTGATCTAAAAATGCCCCACAAAGTGAATCAAGCATTCAGCAACCTCCTTGTGCTGTCACACAAATAAATACATATACCCGATTTAAATCACAAAAAAAAAGCATTTTCCTCAGAATTAGTGGGTACTGCCAGCAAAGTCTGAGTGTTCAGATTGGACTGTAGAGATAAGGATTTTAATCTCTGCTTATCTGTGGAAATCCTCTGGATGACCTTCGGCAAGTAAGTCTTTCTCAATCTCAAAGGAACATGAAGGCAAACTCTCTCTGAACAAACCTTGCCGAGTAAACATGCTGATAGCTAATTCACATCAGGGCCACCATAATTTGGATACAACCTGAAGATAAACAACAGTGACAATGGTTGCATCTTGAGGAGGTTCACAAGGATGTGACAAAATGGACAAGAAAGTTGCAGACCTTCTGATGTTGTTCACCCTTAGCTACAAAGCTTGGCTATTTTCTTGGCTAGAATACATCTCTGTATCTCTCTATGCTCCTCTTTGTCCAGAGTTTTGACCTCATATTCTCTATTCTTCTTCCACAGATCCCCGTGATGGGAGGAGCCTTTATGGACTCACCCAACGAGGACTTTAGTACGGAGTATTCCTTGTTTAATTCCTCTGCCAATGTCCATGCAGCAGCCTCAATGCCAAGCCAGCCGGAAGAGGCATCTCGTTCCTCAAACGATGCCATATTGTTATGGATTGCCATTATAGCCACGATTGGGAACATTGTAGTTGTTGGAGTTGTGTATGCCTTTACCTTCTGAAAAGGATGGTCTGAAGAGGTGGAGGATTTCTTTGCTGTCTTTCATGAGTGCAGATGTGTATGTGTGTGTGAACAGACAGAGCGATAGATAGATGCGCACATACCTGTACAAAAATGTATATCTTTATAAATACATGTGGGTAGATGCTGTTTATTACCTAAGACAAAGTTTAAACCGTTGGCAAAACTTCCCAGCAAATATTTGGAAGCTTTTGTAAATGATGTCAGGGATGAAATGCCTAATATATAGCATTAACCTGATAAATGTTAATTTTCTGTAAAAGGCCCATGTGAAAGAAGAGAGAGGAATGTTTGGCTTAGAGTCTGTTTTTTACTGGTTGGTAAATTTGTTGCTCTTTTTTCCCTCTTGCAGTGAGATTGTAGTATCTAATCTACTGCTGAATTGGAATTCGAAACATGTATTTGTGCAAATGTGCTACACCTCTTACATTTTCTGCCGACCTTATTCTCTTGCTCTCCAGAGACGAAAAGCAAGTAGGAATCTAAATCTGTTCTGCTTTGTTTTAAAAGGGAAGGTTATGGCAAGGTGGCATGTAAGAAGTGGCATTTTCTTTTGTTCTTTACAAAGCCCTGCAAGTCAAATGCACGTTATTCACAGAAATGTCATAATCGATCTGTTTGATATTGGAGGCCTGGTTTAGTTTGCTCACGCTTCACCTATCAGAGAAAGAAAATGGCACAGATTTCTAGAAAGCTTCTCCATCCAACTGTGTAAATTTAAACTAGCATATAGTCAGTGTTCCACATTCGCTGGGGTTGGGGACACAGGACCTCTGCAAAAGTAGAAAAAAATGCAAGTAAAAATCCCACTGGATTTTTTTAACTTGAAAAACTATCTCTCTGGGAAGCTTTTAGTCCTCCAGCATGACTCTAAGGTCAACCACCACTAGAAAGACTTGGAGATTGGGAGAAAGGCATTCACTCTAATAAGATATTGCTCTAGGTGCTCCAAAGTGGCTAGAGAACATCAGGCAGAAGATGATCACAGGGTTACACTGTAGAGCAGTGGTTCCCAACCTGTGGGCCACAAGACCTAAAATCAGGTTCACGAAACATGCGGATAATAACATAGTCCAACCAATAAAAAAACTTTCTTGGTGTCTTTGTTTTTAGGTCTGTTTCTGAGGTTATTTGGAGTGCTGATTCAGACAATTGCATTGGATAGACCACATCAACTCTAGATTATTAAATATGGTTTTCTGTGGGCGAGGAGATGGTGACTACTGGATGGCATATGTTCTGTATCAGAAACTTGACCTGAGATGGTCTATCCAATGCAATTTTCTGAATTAGCACATCAAATAACCAAACCTAATCTAAAGTTCACCAAAAACTGATTTGTAACCCTTTTGGTACTGATGTTGGAGAGTGGTCCCTGGTCAAAGTGGTCCTTGGCCAAGTGGTCCCTGGTCAAAGTAGTCCCTGGTCAAAAAAAGGTTGGGAACCACTGCTGTAGAGCTTAAACATTCTTAGAGAACATTTTAATCAAATCCATGAATAATCAAATCTGGAAAAGGTAAACTCACTAATATGGAAGGCCAATTGTACTGGATGTAAAAGCATCATGGTATAAGTACTAGACCCTATATTGAAGCATATGTTTTCAATAATATGTTTGATAGGTCATCATATTGCTCTTGAGTGGGGGAACACGATGACATTAATCTAAGAAGTTCTGTGCATATGCAATGGTTCTTCTGATCACCATTAAGTGCACTCAAGTTTCTGTTTGTATGCAATACAATATGGAGTCTGTTCGGTACTAGAGATCTATGATAATTTAATTTTGTGTTTCCTCAGTTTCATAGAGATAGTTTGTCAAAGCAAAAGGTCTTCATTGCCATATTACTCCTTTAAACAGGAGTGCTTCTTGGTGGAGAATTCCTAGTGCTACTAATCCAATATCATTCTGCAGCTATTCCATTTTTTCCTCTATAACATAATAAAATTAAAAGTAGTGGGAAAACATGGGAAGGTTCCAAATTGAAGTTGACAACATCTGGGTCAGTTATAAAATTACATGAATAAGGCAGGATGATCAAATCATGAGAATTTCCTATGGAAGCACCACAATAGTTTTAAGGAATGTCTGTCCTGTTACATACCATGAAGGAATTGGAGAAAGTGGGTCAAGGAAAGTTTTACCTCTTTCCCCTGCCATCGCTGTGCCCTGTTTAAAGATTAAACTTGGGGAAATTTCCTTCCTCGGAGTACAACTGCCAGAATCACAAAAGTAGAAATTATTATTTTTTGCATGATAAAGAAGAAGGTCATGACAGCAAATGCTCTAAAAATATCCTTCCAGTTTTTTGCCATTTATTCTTCTGCCATAGCCAAAAGTGAACCTTAACATTTCAGTGAAAATATCTTACACTGAAGTCTGAAATTTTATATGTGATGAGACATTTGAGACTAGTAGTCTAATCCTATAGATTATTTGCAGAAGTTCAGTGGAAAAATATACCCTAGGGCTATAATCCTGAACATCATTATTGAGGAGGCAGCATCCATGGGATGCAGTGAATAAACACTCGTAGGACTGGGTGGGCTATGATGCTTCTTACCCAAATTACTACAAAGGTAAAGGTGTTATCTTTTTTTAAAAAAAATCCTAAGAAAGTGCCATTAGATACAAAATGACAGCTAACAGCTATTTATAGCCAGTTTCTCAAATACACGGACGGAACTGTGTAGCGATTGCATTGTAATTACTGTACATATTTCCACAGTTTAGATTTTAGGTTGCTACTTACAACATGCCAAAACAGGAACTGTATTGTCAAAGGGCAGTGTTTTGACTATAATTTACAAATGTTAATTCTATGGGGAAATGCAAATTTAGAAGAAATGATTCTAGATCAAATAGAAATGCAGTACCTCACACCGTAGTGAGGAAGACCGGAACTGGATCAGCATATTTCCATGGTTGTCCTACTGTCCAGGTGTTGATGGTTGATGTTCAAGGCTGCTGCTCTTTTTTCTTATGCTTTTTCGGGGGATGGAAAAGTCTTGTCAGTTTTACTTTTTCCCACACTTCTTTTTTAAATGTAGAGTTCATCTTATTCTGAATATGAAGACTTCTGTGCATTTTTGGTAACTTCCTAAAATCCAGTTGTAACAAAGGGTATATCTACTATGTAGAATTAATGCACCACTTTAATTACCGTATTTTCCGGCGTAGTAGACGACTGGAGGTATAAGACGACCCCCAACTTTTCCATCTAAAATTGAGTATTTAGGATATACTTTGCCGTATAAGACCACTCCTCTTTTTTGTAGTAGCTTGAGAGAGCTTTCTTCTCTCTGGGCTTGAGGGTTGTCTTCTGCCGGAGGCTCATGGCGAGGGAAAGCCAGCATAGGCCTGCGGCAGCAGCAGACACAACCCAGCAGTCTCTATGGCAATGCAGCTTGCCGCTCCTGCTCCCTGCGCCCCCCTCCACTCTCCTCCCTCCCTCCCTCCCTTCCTCCCTCCCTCCCTCCCTTCCTTCCTTTCCTCCTCCTCCTGCTGCAACTGAGGAGGAGGAGAGATTTCTTCGCTCCAGGCTTGAGAGCCCTTTTCTGCTGGAGACTCATGGTGAGGCAGAGCCACTAGGCTGGTTGCGGTGGTACAGCCCAGTGGTTTCCATGGTAATGCAGCTTGCCGCTCATCCTCCCCAAGTGCTCCCTCCTTCTGCCCTCCTCTTCTCCCCCCTCCTCCTCCTCCCCCTTCTCAGGCCACGCTGCTCGGGACGCTGGAGTTGGAGGAGGTGGGCAGCTGCCACTGGAGCAGGGCACTCGAAGCAGCTACTACTGCTGTGCCCCTCCAGCACTGCTTGGCTCCCTCTGTCAGGCTTCAGTCTCCTCCACTTCATACTCGCCTTGGTGGAAGAGGAGGAGGAGGAGGTGGAGGAGGCGACGTGAGGAAGCCACTGGGTGATGGAGAGGAGGAGGAGGAGAAGCCACCAGGAGAACTTGAGGCATTTGCTTGGCACCCTTGCCAAAGTAACCACCCGCCCTTTAAGCAACATTTACTCATCCCTTCCAATATATTTAATATAATAAATTTTATACCCAGCATATTAGATGACCCCCGACTTCTGAGAGAATTTTCTAAGGTTAAAAAGTCATCTAGCACACCAGAAAATATGGTACCATGATTCAAGGCTATGGAATCATGGGAATTGGAATTTTATGGTCTAACTTTCTCTCCGATAAATAATGCTGATACCTCAGCAAACTCTAGCTCTCAGGATTCCATAGCACTGAGCCATGGCAATTAAAGTAGTGTCAAACTGCATCAACTCTACAGTGTAGATGTACCCAAAGTGTTCACTTCTCTGTCCTTGCCAAACCAGTGGGCACCATTTTCCCCTTCATGGAAAGATCCTTGTCATACACCAGAAATATTAAATATGAGGTATGTTTTAGAAAACAAAAATAGCAGTTCAGCTGTCACTTGGTTGAATAAACCAACCTTCACAACAAGACATGTGAAATCAAAGCCCTGGCCCAATATGGATGAATTTGTCTCTTTAGGGTTTTCCCCTAAAGGTCTTTCCCTCCTAAATAGGATGAAATTTGCAAATTTCAGCAAATTTTAATAAAAGCTTGTAAAAATAAACTGAGCGGAATGTTTCGCCATGTGATTCATCCACTCCATTGTACATATTTGATTTGTACTGGACAGTCTATCAAATGGAGGTTGTTCATATCACCAGGGGCTTCAGTGATACAGAGAAAGAAAATTTGTTCTGGATGTTATTCTGGACTTCAGAGGGTTAATCCAAGATGTCCAGTGTATTTAGATATAAGGTGCTATGTTTGGATAGCCGTTTAAATGGAGAAGTGGGCCCTTTGAAGTATAGTCATGTTTCTATGTGTTTGCAATGTTTTCCAACAGGCTTTGAGTCTAGTTTTGAGCCTATTATACAACCTCAAATTTCCCTTATTCCCTTGCCACTCTCCATTTTTAGAACACTAATGAAAAGCAAATGAGTTCAATTTCACACCTCAAAATGTTTTCCAGGCATATTGCTACATTCATTATTAGATCAATTAGGTATTCATAGGGGTTTTAGCAGCTCTGTAAATATTCCATAGCTATGCCTTTTCTTGCAATGAAAACCATTTTTCCATGGTCAATAAGCGGGGGGAGTCATTCTGCCATGTTTGCATCTAGTTATACTTATTTTTACCCAATGGGTTTCTACTGACGCTTGACGAATTTGCCATTAGAATGCTTTACTTTAATTAATTTCTGGAATTCAGTCTGAGCCCAGTTAGTAGTGTTTGTGTTTGTCTTCCAAAGTTTTGAAGCAATCATTAGTGCCAGATAAAAGAGGACTAGAATCAACGTAGGGAAAGGGGAAATTGGAAATAAGGTATTTTAATATGCTCTTAAAATACATAAAAGGTTCCAAAAGGTAGTAACAATATATTATAATTAGCAGTATTACCCATAATGTATTCCTTCCAGCATCATGACAAAGAGGCAGAAATGTATAACACAAAATATAACTCATCTTACCCAGTTAGTGCAGTTATATCTCTTTGGCTCTGCTAGTTTCCATATTCATATTCCATACTTTTGCTCATATCGTTAATTATTAATATTATAACTTGATTGCTGCGATTCTCTTGAGAGACAGATTTCAATGGCTGTTGACTTTGACATTAACAAAGAGTGTATTTTTCCCAGCATGCTCTGGTACAATCTGTCGTGTTTTGTGCTGGGCTTACAATTTATGATTTCTGGTCCAATGAACTGTCTACTATGATTCTCATTATCATTTGTGGTTAAGACTAGTGCTTATGTCATTGTGAACTCTTGTTGTCCGGGTCATGTTCAGTCACAACATGTCCAGATCTTTGAGAAGTGTCCATTGAAGTCTGATTCCTTCTGGAAGGACTGTCATCTTTAAATTTATTTATTTATTTATTTATTTTGGACATTTATATGCCGTCCTATCTCAACCTCCGCAGAGGGACTCAAGGCGGCTAACAACCGGCACAGCATGGTGCCCACAACAAAAAGCATAAATATACACATTCAGTAAAAACAATATAAAAACAGTATAAAAACATTCAAACAATCACCGATTTAAGTCATCATCCTGAAAGCTGTCAGTCCAAATCCATTAAAGCCGTAGCTTTGCCAGCCAGTCAGCCTAGTCTGAGAAGGCCTGATTCCACAGCCAGGATTTCACTTTTTTCCAAAAGGTCAGGAGAGATGGAGCCAATCTAATTTTGCTTGGGTGGTACTTCCACATCCGAGGGGCCAGCACAGAGAAAGCCCTGTCTCTTGTCCCTACCAACCGCGATTGCGATGGTGGGGAAACAGTGAGCAGGGCCTCCTTTGACAATCTTAGAGTCCTAGGTGGATTGTAGCGAGAGATACATTCAAACAGATAAACTGGGCCAGAACCATTCATGGCTTTGTAGGCCAAAGCCAGCACTTTGAATTGTGCTCGGAAGCTGATGGGCAGCAGGTGGAGCTGGCGTAGCAAAAGCATTGTGCACTCTCGATAACCCTCTCCCGTAAGCAACCTGGCTGCGGCCCATTGGACTAATTAAAGCTTCCAAACAGTCTTCAGAGGCTGCCCTACATAGAGTGCATTGCAGTAATCTATACGGGGTGTAACCAGAGTGTGGACCACCGTGGCCAACTCCGACCTCCCAATATACGGGTGCAGTTGGCACACAAGTTTTAATTGTGCAAAAGCTCCCATAAAAGTACAAAGCATCTCCCCTTTTTTTGTACTTTAACATTTGTTCTGGCAGGGAAAAAGTAGAAGCAGGATAGAAGGGTGGAAGTGAGTAACTGCTGGGAGAAAAGACATCTATTTATATAATGTAGATGTGGTGATGAACGTGTGGATTTTGAATGTTCAGGGGAGGTGTAGTTGGAATCTTCCTGGCCACAAGACTAACTCAGCAGAAATGAAAAGGTCATATTGGATGTAAGGTGTTGGAAAAATGCTCAAAGTTGGTAGTTTTGCCAGTTCCTTCATCAATGCTGCAAGATTTTGGGGAAAAAATGCAGCTGCTAACATAATGCACCAAGAGAATCTCAAACTTTATTCTTTGGAGACAACTTCCTGTTCAGCTTTACTATCCTCAAAATGTCTGCAAATTGATTATCTATGAGCTGGTGGAGATAAAATTAAAGCCAGCTTCCTTCTCTGATCTGTTGCATCTGTTTTCTTTTCCTATCAAAGCTCCCTCTTCAATATCCTCAAGGGATTCAAGGCCCTAATAATTTCTCCATGTTCTCCTGCGGGGAATTGAGAGTTATTAATGTGTAATGCTCTTCTCTTCACACCATGTCCCTGAAAATGTAATTTTGCCCAGTTTCCTGCAGCTAATCAGAGAGGCATAGAGGTCTGTGAAATGAACTAGGAAGGATAACAGCTTTTTAGCAGGAGTTTAAGTAGGGCAAAGTGAAAGCACCAGGAATAAAACTTTTTTTCTTTTTCCATTGGGAACACTTACAGTTTGAAATGACATCTTAACTCTTTGTTGTTTTGTACACCTTCAAGTCATTTCCAGCCTATGCTGACCCTAAAGGGAACCTATCATGGGGGTTTCTTGCAAGATTTGTCCAGAGAGTTTGTCTTTTAGCCTCAGAGGCTAAAAGAGTGTGGCTTGCCCAATTCACCCAATATTTATTTATTTATTTATTTGCAGTATTTATATTCCGCCCTTCTCACCCCGCAGGGGACTCAGGACAGATTACAATGTACATATACATGGCAAACATTCAATGCCATAGACACACAACATAAATAGACAGACACAGAGGCCATTTAACATTCCAGCTTCATGAGGGTATTCTGGCCACCAAGGGAGCTGTCACTTCACCATCCACTTGTGACACTGATGGAGTACTTCCTCATTCTTTGCATGCTTGCTGGAGCTTTTTATGGCATTGTAAATTAGTTAAATTAGCCTCCCTGCATAAGGAGTACCTAATTTTCCTACTTAACAGATGCAACTGTCTTTCAGGCTGCAAAGCTCAACAGCAAGCTACACAATGGTAGGAAGCTCACACCCAGGCTGGCTTTGAACTCATGGCCTTTCGGTCAGTAGTGATCTAATGCAGCTGACTCCCAGCCAGCTGCGCCACAGTCCCAGTGCTATAGGTTTTCATGGCTAAGGAGGGACTCTGTCTCCAGAGTAATAGCAAAAATGTGAAATCACCGTGCTGATTGTCTTAATTTTTACTTAGTGTTAACCCATATTTCTAAAAAAAAAAAATGTTTGACTGTAGTTGTGTGGCAGAAAATATATGACAACATGCCGTGATGTAAAACTGAAAAGAGCAAAATACTTTCTCCAGGTAAACACATAAATGGATTTATAAAAGTTTGGACCTGGAAGGAATTCAAACAGCCCCTGTTTAAAATCAGCAAAGGAGAACCCTATCCTATCCACCATTGATCAGATCTTACTGTGGGGAAGCAACATTTACTTAATAGTTGCCCCAAATCAGTTTTCTTGTTAAAAAAAAATGTATTAGAATTCTGAATGTCCTGGTGTCCCATCACTCATTTTTTAAAATAGGATAAGATTTAAAATACATTGGGAGAAAAACAGGATTCCGTTGTTTTTCAGGAGTGAACAGATTGTCCACCTTTATAGTAAAACCAAAGGATTTGGGTTTTAATGCAAACCAATTGCATTATGGCCCCGGATTATGATTGGAGATTGTGTGATTTTAATAGTTATTATAATGTTTATATGTTTTAATGTGCACTTTAAGTTTTAATTTTAAATTTTAACTTAAATGTATTTAATTGTCTATTGTCTAAAAGCATCAAATAGTTGCCATATGTAAAGCCACCTTGAGGTCCTTCAGGGTAGAGAAAGGCAGGATATAAATAGAGTAAATAAATAAACAAAGGGCAATAGAACAAAAATAACATCTTTATGGATACCATCTTGCATGAATTGCAATATTGTTAAGAAAATTTCACGTCAGCATGATAGATTAAAAGAACCAGATTCTGTGACATTTTCTCCTATAATATATTCATCTCATCCAGCTCATTCTGAGTTTATGTACATGATAGGAATGACAGAAAGCCAAGTCCTTCTGGAGACTTTGGTCATGCTTAGAGTGCTGAATTGGGGCTCTTTTTCTAAAAATAAATTCTCATATTTTACATGTAGAACATAGTAACAAGGCAGAATATGGCTTTTCCGTGATGACAACAGCTCTACATATTGAATTTGGCCAGCGCAGAAACTTGAAAATGTTGTTTCAATCTTGGTTTGATAGGAAGTCACCAACATTTAGAACACAAATTTCCTATTGTTCTTTTATTCAGTTCTTCCTTTTCTCTTTTTTGCTATGTTTTCAAAATGTTTTAAAATGGCTTTTAATTCAGTGTTTAGTTTTAAAGCGTTAGCTTATTTGATTACTTTTTCATTGTTCTCCAACTTTAGTTTATAGTTCATACTGAATTTTGTTACAACTTGTGTTGTATGTTGCTTTGAATTGTGTAATGGGAGAAAGGCAGGACTTACTAAACAAATAAGTACTTGAGATTTTTTTTAAAAAAAATGAGTGTGGGAAGTGAAACTGACAAATTCATCCATATTTAAACCCCATTGAGTTCAGTGCGAAAGATATGTTGCAGTCAGATTCAACTGCATTTATTGTGGAGTAAAGCAGCCTTCATAAGCTCAGTTGAAATATCGTATTCCAGAGTCTCCTAAAAACAATAATTTGTGGGATTCCAAATTATCTTACTTTCGTTAACATCTGAATTGTATAACTATTATTACACTGGTCACTTCAACTGATTTTATTTCTACTAGCAACCCTACTCCCAACAGCAAATTTCCTTCCAGAAATAGGAGAAGGTACTCTTGTTATGTGCCTTCAATTTGTTTGCAACTCTAAAACAAGCCTAATTGGATTGTTTTATTGGTAAAGTTTGTTCAGGGAGGATTTATCATTGCCTTCCTCTGAAGGTGAGATAACGTAACTTGCCCAAAGTCATCCACTGCATTTCCATGACCTAAAAGGAATTTGTTCTCCATAGTCATTGTCCAGTACTCAAACCACTACTAGACAACTCTGGCTTACAGGACAAGTCACATTATAAATAATATTTTCTAGTAGGGTTTATAAAAACTTTCAGCCAGAGCAGCTTTAGATGCAGGATGACTGCTAAATGGAATCAATCTTAGTTAGTAATTGGATGGGAGATGGTCAACGCATATTAGATTCTGAAAGTTATATTTCAGAAGAAGGAAATGGCAAAACCAACTCTGAATATTCCTTACTTAAGAAAACCCTATGGAATTCTTGGGGTCACTAGAAGTCAACAGGCAAGTTGAAGGCATGTATATACCTAGCAAGTTCCACATAAGTGTTGCTTATTGAACATTATGCTGCTGTTGTCAAGGCCAGGGTAAGGTTGCCCATGAATCCATTAATGTAATGGACTAATAAGAATGTATTTGCCATGGAACCCTTCAAGGATAATGCTGTCTCAAGTAGCAGTGAAGCAAGGAGATCCTAGAACCATTCACTTCACATTTGAAAGAAATGCCCCGTCCAAGCATAAAAAGGAGAAAGGAGTTGACAATGCAGTGAAACAGACCATTGCTTTACTGGATGGTTCTGGGACCACAATGAGCCACTTGGAACCAAAGCTTTTGAAACCTCACCACCACCACCACCAAATTTGAGTGGAAAGTGTGCAATGAACTCTCCAGTGTACTCTAGTGAGGACACTGAGTCACACACATAAACGTACTGCACATAAAGTCACACACAAACAGTCCTTTGCCTAGTCTGAGAGAAAAATGATAGGTGAAGCATGGGACTTGGAAATTGAAAGTTGGGAGCAGAGCTGGAATAACAGACTTTCCTTGCTCCTCCATACTTGAGAAAAGGAGTGGAATTAGTATAGGACAAAGTAAGGGGCTCAGTTGCATGAAAGGGTCTACTCATGTTCAAGGAAATGCAAGGACAAGACCCTTTCAAACCTGACACAACAGGCAAGGACAGAAATGCCAGAAATGGAGTTGTGTGTGCCCTCACTCTCATGAAAGCAAATAGAATACTGTGTGTATGATTATAGAAGGAAGATATGACCACGAACTGCAAGGGTCAGAAACACTGAAGGTCCCATGTTGATTTAAAATAACCAGCTACTTTTTTTTTCATATAGGAGTTTGTGACAGAATGGTTCTTTATATGTTCTCTCTTTGATACATTTTTCCCTTCTACTACATGGTTTCTTTAGAAATGCCTACAATTGTACTGTTTTTATCTTGTACAAATTGTTCTACTGAAACTTGTATTCTTGTAATAAATTGTTCTTGAGTCATGAGGTGATTGAACAAAAATGAAGAAAACAATCAAAAGGGTTTCTGCATTTTCCTACGAGTTTGCGAAACATATTGTACTACTCATGGCTGGTTTTAAGCAAATCAAAATATTGTATATTCTTTTTCACTACTACAATGTTCTTTGTTGTTTATGAGCCTCACTAGACATGTAACTATTGTTCTTAATCAGGTGGGGTGAAATTGCCTTTGTTTAAAGTACAGTTACATTTGTGATTTTTAAGAAAACAAGTATTAAAGTTGTCAATGTTTGCAAATGGTGTCTTTTTCTATTTTTTCGCATGAAAATTTGGTAGGTATAGACCTCAGTCCCATCTTCCCTCAGTGCAGAATAAACATCTGCATGCAGAAATCTGTTATGCTAAGAAATACTTTCTGATAAGTCCCTGAAGCTGCCCAACATGGCCATTCAGTGCTTTGCAGTGAGCAAGTTGGTTCAGCGAAGCATCTGACTACATCCCCATAGCTAGACAGTAAATGATCTGCAGATCTAAATCCTGAGCAGATCACAGAACACATAAACGGCAAAGATTCAGTTCTGTTATACACTGACAAGACAGACAATTGTGTGTGTGTGTGTGTAGGCTTTCCCATCTTTGGTATCTTGGAGGCTGTGCTCGGTTCTGGCCACTGGTGGGGGTGCTGTCACTCCACTTTCCCTGTCAAAGAGCTTTGTTCATAAACTTTCCTCCTTGATCGAATCGATGGCATTTTTCTGGCATTTCCTTATGTGTGCCTTAGGTACCTCCTCACTTAAGTGGTACCTATTTATCTACTCACATTGCTGTTTTCAAAACAGCTAGGTAGGTGGAAGCTGAGGTAAAGACCAGGAGCTCACCCTGACCTGGGTTTCATACTGTCAACCCTTTGGCAAGATTTACTGCAGCTAAAGCTCAGCCCTGTGGCTTCAGGGGAATTTCGGTAAGGTGGGGGAGCCTTTAAAGCCTTTAAAGCTCCACTGGCTGCCAGTCTGTTTCGGGGAACAATTCAAAGTGCTGGTTATGACCTTTTAAGCCCTAGACCCAGTTCAGGCCCAGGCTATTTGGCCAGTTGCATCCCCTTGTAGGAACCTGCCTGGACCCTGAGATCTTCAGGAGAGACCTTTCCCTCAGTCCCACCTCCATCTCAATCTTGGTTGGTGGGAATGAGAGAGTGGGCCTTCCTTCTCAGTGGCTGCCCCTTGACTCTGGAACTCCATTCTTCCCACAGAAGCCAGATTGGCTGCCTCCCTGCTGTCCTTTTGGCAGCAAGCTAAAACCTTATTATTCAGGCAGGCTATTAAAGAAGAAGGTTGTTAAGTTCAGTTCTTCAGGGGGTGCTGTATTTTTGGGTTTTTTGTTGTTTTGTTGTTGTTGTTTTTTTGCTTGGGTTATGTTTTTATGGATTTTAACTGAAATTTTAATACCATTTATATTTAATTCTATTTAAATGTTTGTATATTTTTAAGATTTTAAATGGTATTGAAATTATTTTAATATAAGCCTCTTTGAGGCTCCTTGTAGAGAGAAAAAGCAGGGTATAAATAAACATTATTTTAACCATGACACCAAAAACCTTTTTGATTGAACTGTGTAAAACTAACTTTTCCAGTTCTTCTAGACAATTGGTTCTTCTAGCCCAATATTGTCAACATTAGGTATAGTTGTAGACTTCACAGGTTATAATGAATCTTCTGTGCAGACCATATACAATATATGTAACATATTAAAAAAAAAACAAAGAACCATGCCTCCAGACCCCTTGGGGCCCAATTTTAAGGTAAAACAAGGCACACAATTCCACCATCACTTTAAACAACAGCAGAAATATCTTTCATTGGCAATATGACTTTGAATTTGTTGTCAAAGGCTTTCATGACTGGAATCACTGGGTTGCAGTGAGGTTTTTGGGGTTGTATAGCCATGTTTCAGCAGCATTCTCTCCTTACATTTCGCCTGCATCTGTTGCTGGTATCTTCAGAGGTTCTGTTGGCAGTAAGGCAAGTGGACTGTGGAATGTCCAGGGTAGGAGAAAGAATGCTATTCAAGCTAGCTAATTGCAACATTCACTTTGAATTTGTTTTATGATCGATACAGCTACGCTGCATTTGTAAGGCATGCAGCATAAACCTACTTGCTCAGCATAGGGATCCTGTATCCAGAGACCACCTGAAGAACTCAGTGCTTTTTTCCAACAAAGCCTGTGAATTACACACTGGAAACAGGTAAGTGGATCTTTTGCATTCTCAAATCAAGAACCAAACTGATTTGTTCTAGTATTTGTGGTCTTATTTACAGCAGCCTCCAGTCATTGCAGGTGGTGAATGCGAAACCTAGATTGATACTCTACATGTTCCTCCTCACACAACATCTGAAGACAAGCTGTAGAATACAGACGTAAATTGTATAATGCATACACACACCCCCAAAAAAATTCTTCCTTGTATTTTTTTTTAAAAAAAAACATGTTTATCAGATGAAAAAGATTTAGTATCCTTTGGGTTCCTCATAGTCTTAGGTTTCTCAAGGTTATATCATTTCAGATTTGCAAGTTCTATCTTTAAAATAATGTTTCCTATGGTAACTGGCAAATACAGGAGACTATTAAACTTTTCCCTGAGATGGTAACGTTTCTATGGTCAAGAGGATTATGAGCCGAATCAAGAATTAGTCATCCTTGAGAGCAGATATATTGAAATCAATAGCTGACGTGACTTTGTGGCCACTTCAAATATGACTAAGTGTCATACGATGTTAGACAGGGGAAAATACTGAAACATGCTGCCTTCCACCTGCATAATAACATATTGCCCTCCTAAGGACACTGTGCTATGTCCTCCATGTGCAGATAGGTTCTAAAATTTCTGTCTTTACTCTAGCCCATATTAATGTCCTTTGCTTAGAGAATGCCTCCTGTTTTAACTGGACAGCAGTTTTCAATTATCTTAGAAAGCACATTTCATCTGCAGCATTCTTGAATTGTAAGCAGTCTTAGATAAGAGATCCATTACAGGATTAAAAAATAAGACATTTTGCCTAGGGGCTCTGTTGCAGTTCATTATCCTTGATCTGTAAGCACTGTTGTGGCATCTGGTGACAGGATTGATTTACAGTAATAAGTTTCAGAGAAAGTCTTACAGAACTACTCTACTCAACTCTTAAGATTCTATAATTCTATAACTAGAGTAGTAAGACTAATCCACCAGGCTCCTGTTATGACAACTGCTACTGTAGTAAAATATAATGAGGGCAAGACAGTTCAAGGTTCACCCAAAATAGAGATGCCATTGTTCAGACTGTCTCTTGTCGTGTGGAGTATGATGGTAGAGTTAGAAGAATAATGCCCTGCCTTCCCCACATGTTGATTGTTGCCCTGTCAGTGGTCAACTAAATACACTATTATTCTTCCCATATCTGATCTTGTCTCTTCTTAAGCACTATGACCCTTGCTACCAGAAACTATACAACTATGGCCCTTGTCACTAACTCTACAGGCTAGAATTTATGGGACATGAGGGTAAAAAACATCTGGAAGCACACAGAGACTCATCCCTGCCTTAAGGAGAACGTGAGAATAACTATGCCAGATCAGAGCAAATGCTAGATCAAAGCAAATCCATCTAATGCACATCCTGTTTTCATTCTGAGGTTTCCTGGTTGCCATTTTACATCAGATTCTACCTGCATGCACCTGTGATAGACAGGTGTAGTTTTGTAAAGCCACCTACTTTCTTCTTAACTATTGAGTTGTATCTTGAATCTCCCCTCTACTGATGGACTATCTCCACTCATGGAAAATGCTCTCATCTCTTTTCTAGGAATCCTCTCTTCCCTTGTAACCTGTTCATCAGGGTTCCCCCAGTGTTATGTATACTCTTTCCTGTGGAATGGGGAGAAGCTACTATGCAGAAAGAATAATAATCTTGTTTTATCAGGTCAGCTGCATGCCAAGCCATAATGAAAGCTACTGGGTCCCATGTAAACAGAATATATTCTCAGGGTACTACTACATTGCAGTTAATGCAGTTGGGCACCACTTTAATTGCCATGTCTCGATGCTATCGAATCTTCAAATTTGTGGTTTTACATGATCTTTAGCCTCCTCTGCCAAGGAGTGCTGGTGTTTTACCAAGCTACAATTCTCAGGATCCCACAGCATTGAGTCATGGTCATTAAACTGGTGCCAAACTGCATTAATTCTGCAGTGTGGATAAACCTTTAGTTTTATTTCAGATTTTAAAAGTGCTGAACCTGACAATCAAAGCCTTAAGTAAAACTGGCACATTAAATAGCTTCCTTAAACGTGAGACTAAAACTTGATGCATACCCACTGCCTCAATGACATGGGAACCAGTGATCACCACCGACCCTATTTTTTCATCCAAGCCTATGGCTTCAAATGAAATTCCAAGGAACACTAAATGTCAGCACAAACACATATTCCAGTGTTTGCTTCCTCTCTTCTCCCCCATAAAGACCTGTTTAAGCTTAATTTGATGTTCTGTAAATGCATTGCAAACATCCGCTGCTCATTTATGTATTCAGAAACCATTTATGTGCCAGAAACCAAAACAAAAATTATACATTAAAGTTGCACTGCCAACTGTAAGTTGTTGTTTGCTTCTACCAGCTGCCACCTTAGTTTTTAAAGGGGGGTGGGGGTGGGGAAGGCATACTTTACTGAAGGAAGCAACAAAAAAGTTTGGATCAAAGATACACACATTCTTGAATGTGAGAAAAATATTGCTGTTTTTATTAAATATGGGAAATCAGAACAACAGATGATTTCTTTCTATGGAAGGCTAAAAGTTGTGTTACACTGTTACAAAGATTAGTTAAAGGCAGCTAACATATGGCAGTGTAGACACAAACCAGGGCTTGCAAAATCTGTTTGACTTTCCTCATATATGAACTTTGTGTATTTTGATTAATTCTGATTAGGAATTATTTGAAGCAAAATTCTAAACCATCAATTGTTGAGGTTTCTCCTATATTAAATTTTTTGCATATTCTAAGTATTTCTGGTTAAAGATGAACTGAGATAAATCCACCCCAAAAGCAAAGGACAAGAGGGATCCTCTCACCTCTGCAGGAGTCTACCGTATACCATGCAGCTGTGGACAAGTCTACATAGGGACCACCAAACGCAGCGCCCAGACACGCATCAAGGAACATGAAAGGCACTGCAGACTACTTCAACCAGAGAAGTCAGCCATAGCGGAGCACCTGATGAACCAGCCTGGACACAGCATATTATTAAAGAACACAGAAATGCTGGACCACACCAACAAACACCATATCAGACTACACTGAGAAGCCGTTAAATCCACAAGCATGTGGACAATTTCAACAGAAAGGAAGAGACCATGAAAATGAACAAAATCTGGCTACCAGTATTAAAAAACTCTAAAATTACAACAGCAAAACAGCAGAGAGGAAACAACCAGGCACATCTTAACACCTCTCAACAAAAGATTTTCCCAGGCTCAGCCAGGCCTTCAAATGCTAATGAAGGTGGTCAGTTGAAACATTCACACCTAGCTCCAGAAGGGAAGAGCACTTTGCCCCACCCCAGCTATTCCCCAGATATATAAACCCACTGTCCTAATTCCAACAGACCTCACTAACTCTGAGGATACTTGCCATAGATGCAGGTGAAACGTCAGGAGAAATGCCTCTAGAACATGGCCCTATAGCCCAAAAAAACCCACAAGAACCTAGCTTTACACTTTCTTAACAACTTTGGAGGGCTTGGTATAATTCCTCTGTCACAATTGAAATTTTGGATGGACTTTCTTGCCAGATAATTTGTTGGAATATTTTGAAACTTACACTAAAGAAGCAAAAAGACAAATTTGTTATTAATCTCTTGTAGTTAGATTTATATACAGTGTTAGTGAGTTTGTTATTTTTTATATCTTCTTTAATGAATTGTATTGTTTTGATGAAATAAAAACGGTTTTAAATGTTACTAATTAAAACATAAGGTAGTAACTATATTAGATAGAAATCCTTGAATATGCACATTACCTTTTCAAAGAAAAAATACCATTGTGAGATCAGAATGGAACTTGTTTTGTACTTAAAAAACAAAACAAATAAAAATTATAAAACAAACAAGTATCAACTCAAAACTGTACTTTACATAACATGGAAACACAGGGATTCAAACCAGACATTCAAGAGCTAAGCAATCAAAGCCTGCTGCTTAGACTGATTAATATCTCAATTTTGCTTTCTCCCATATTCATTTTTAATCTCATGTTTTCTCCATCCTACTTGTGGAGATATATGAAGATGTTAGTGGTTAGTGAATGTTTATAAAATGTCTAACTATGTATTGTTTGTTCTTGTTCCTATGCTTTTTTTTCCCTAGGCTTTCCTAGTTTTGAGACTTTGCTGCATCTAATTCAAGACTGGGCAAAGTACATTCCGGGATCCCAGTATAATTTATGGCTTTCAACTTCTTTCAAATCACCCAAATATCTCAAATATATACAGTAACACCCCATAACATAGGTAACCCATGGGGGATATTTTCTTGTGAATACCTTAAACCATGGACTCTATATTTTGACTATACTCTGTGCCAGAAGCATCCTGTAGGATCTTGAGAGGCTCACAGATATAGGAAATATTTTTTTGAGTGTAGATAAATGAAACCATGAAGATCAAATCAGTGGATAAGGGGGTGGTACTGAGCTTAAAACTATCAAATCAGATTCCCAGAAGACTTGGGGACTATGATTGACATAATCTCGCACATTTCCCAAGTGAAAACCAGAGTGCATATAATCAAGCAACATCAGAATGTGGCCCAAATAGAAAACATTATTAACGAAGAAAAACATACAACCTGGGACATGTCGCAGCAGTTTGCTTTTACCTGAATCTAATGGGAAGAGCAAGATTCTGCTATTTTTTCTTTCTGAATTAATTTCAGATTAAAGCAATTACAGTAAACTGAGAACAAAGAGGCCAAGTGGGAGGAAAGACAGGGACATTTTAAAAGCTGATAAAAGTTGGAATGATAAGATTAACTGAGTGTGCATCTACACTGTGGAATGTATACCATTTGACATTACTTTGGACTTCATCCCATGAGCAAGGGGAAGGTGAGGGAAAGAGAGGAAACGTGGAGGGAACCATCTTCCCTCATTCCCTACCATCTTTCCCCATTTTCTGGGATGGCCAGCTATCCCACGTCCCTCTCCCATCTTCCACCTGTCTTTCCTGGTTTTAAGCCATTTGGAGTCAGGTAACGCCTGACTTCTGAAGATGAACTTTTGGCATTAAGGAAAAAGAGCCCCATGAAGTCCTTATGTGAAGTCGATAAGTAGACAAGCCCACTGACTTCTATCTGAGTCTACATGCCTTGGTATCTTATTCATAAACACTGACTGTTAATTTGGAGTGCAGAGCATATGGAGTGAATTCAAATGTCTTACGTCCATTGGCCAAAAATCTACATTAGGAGTTTTCATCTATGAAATCCCTGAAACATTTGAAAATAGTTCTCCCATCACTACGACCTGCCGTTATGCATATTTCCAGTGCAAAATGGTTAAACATCTCCTGGTTTATCAAAGCAGAAAACTTTTGGTGACCCTCCTGCATAACAGACCTGAGTCAACAACTCTGTTGGATTGTAAATCTATATTGTATCTCCATCATTACGTGAAATCAAACAGTTGGGGAAAGCCAGTTTGTGTGGTTATAATCCAGCTGTTGGGGCTCTAAATTATGTGCATACTCAAGGGAGGGATATTTATCATCCAGCTTTTGGGGCGAGGACACATTTAAATATATTTTCCGATGTTACGCAATATTTTTTTTGCTCTCTGAGGAAAGAGACAAAACCCATGAACCAGATGATCCTGCCTTCCTCCAAGCTTGCATTTACTGGGATGAACATTTTCTAAGAATGCTCGACCCAGAAACAAACTTCTCCACTATTCTATACACGGTTTGAAAACAGTTCCGGTGGCCACATATGTATGCATTCGGAAGCACACGCCCACAAATATGGGTGTGTTTAATCTCACCCATTCAACACTCCTATCCTCTTTAGCCCTGCTCAGATGACCTATGTGTGGGTGTCAACATGTAGACAAAGGGATAATTGTGCTTGCTTGCTGTTTTTCCTATTTGTGCAATAACAGAATTTAAGGCTATAGATCAAGGAAGACAAAGTACAGCCTTCCGGATGATTTTGGACCACATCTCTTAACATTCCTTAGCTTTGATCATACTTGGCCAATTGATGTCTCAGTCCAGTAACATCCAGCAGGCTACATTTTTCTTGTTCCTTGTGTACTCGCTGTACTCATGCTAAGTGCAGTCTAGAACTGAAACAATTTTGTTGTCTACAAAACTCAGGGCAGTTAGCAATAACATCCACATTTTATCAATGCTGAAATTAAGCATCAAATGAAAACCAAGCCCCAGAAATACAAAGAAGGAAGAAGAAAAAAAGAGTGGCAGCCACCAGATTAAAACCTCCTCCGGCACCACATCAAAGTGTATGCCAAAAGCTGGAGGGAATAAAAATAAATATGCCTTTCAACAGAACAACAAAGATGAAATTATAATTAATATATAAAAGCATTAAAACACATCAATCAATACACATGACCCATTAGTTAAAATTTTCCTCCACAAATAAATCCACATAAAAGCCATCCATCGGCATGGATAATAATAATAAAAATACACCGTTGTGTGGTGTGTTAACCCGAGATACAAAAGATCCTGGTTATAATCCCTACTGAACCACGAGCCTCATTTGAGCAAGTCAGTCTCTATCAACCTGATCTAACTGCAACAATACATTGAGGAGGATTGTGGTGCCCTGAGGTCATTGGAGGAAATGTTGGACATACATTTAAGAAATCAATATTTGCCTCCAGGTGGAATAGCATCAAAGATGGAGCTGGCATCCCTTGCCAAGAAGTTCAAAATTTGGAAAGCAGCCACTTAGAAGGTCCTCTCTTGCATTTCCATCAAATATGATTGTGGGGAAATGGGAAGAAAAGCCTCCTCAAAAACCCAGGAACCAGTTTTAATTGTGTCCTGAGGTAGTTATTGTTGTTATTTTGCTTGATCGTTTTGATTTGCTTTGTTCATTATTGTGTTATGTTTTATTGTATTGTGTTTTGAGGCTCTGGCCTGTGTAAGCCGCATCGAGTCCTGCGGGAGATGCTAGCGGGGTACAAATAAAGTTAATAATAATAATAATAATAATTATGTCATGTGATGGTCCCAATGAGACTCCCGTATGGCTCTGTTTCTGCAGCAAATGAAAATGGAGCCAAAAGTCCATCTGATGGGGTTGTTTGACTGACATAACTCAATGTTATGGAATCCTGGGACTTTTAGTTTAGTGAAGCATTAGCACTATTTGGTAGAGAAGGCTAAGGATCTTGCAAAACTCCCAGGATTGCATAGCATTGAACCATGGTCATTAAAGTGGTGTCAAACTGTATACATGTAGATGCACCCTGAGGCTATCCCTGTCAAACTGAAGTAATCTTTAGATGGCAAATTGCACTCCTGACCTCTGTAGTATCTCAATTTAGACACAAGAAAAATGGGGATGGGAATATGCAGAGGGCTGTGTGATCCACCAAGGGCCTACTATAACCTATTAAGAGGGGCATTTGAAGGCCATGGGCTCCCTTGTTGTCTTCTAAGCAATATTCATGCTTCAGAAACCAAAATTGGAGATGCACAAAGGACACCATACACTTCTGTAACCAAATTCTGCTTGCAGGGCACAGTAAATAAGAGGTCATTTGCTCCCCTCCTGATGAAATGTTCCTTCTGGTGGGCCATTAGAGAGAAAACTCATCAATTTCAAACAATTTAACAACCCTGGCCAGACATTCCGGCCCTGTTCCATACCAAACACTTCCCGCCCAGAGCACTGCCAAAGCTGGAATAATGTAAGCACTACAAATGAGCTCTGGTGATAATAAATTCTCCAGTAATTGCTACTGAATTCTATAAACAGCAGGGAGACTCTCTGAGCTAAACAACCTTGCATAAGGTCTCCTGAATATTGCCTGAGATACTCCTTTGGACATTTTCTGCATTATGCATGTCAAGCATTGCCTGTGTTCTTTGTTTTTCCATCTTTACAATAAGCATTTGTTTCCTGCATGTCATCTTTAAAACATTTCTAATATGCTCTTATCACTTCCAAATTTACCATCTGGCTTCACAAATCCACTTGCCATAATAGTCCTATTGAAGGCATGTTTGCAATGTGTGCGAGTGACTATGGAGTTCAGTTGCCACAATTTGTCATACAAATGATTGCAGCATAGTCAGTGTAAACACAGTTTTACACTGGGCAACTTGAACAGTCCTTAGATGAGCAAGCAGGAAGCAAGTCCAAAAGCTATATGAAGCTGATGGTGGAAGCAAGAACAAAAATAGACATGGGAGCAGGGTATGGACATTGAGAACCCCCCCCTCCCCCTCCCAACTGTGAAATTTTCTTTTACTCCCCACACTTCTAGCATTTGGGAGAGGCATGGAAAATCATCCATACAAAATTTATACAGTCCGCCCACCATGTTAGCAAGTTTGCCTTGAGCTTATTTTCTTATTTATGGATTTCATTAAACTGTTCTCTCTGGTATCTCCCGTATTATTTTAGTCAGCTTCCAGAAGAAATTGACTATAGAGATGGTGGAGGAGTTAGAAATTCCTAAAGAGATGTTGTCTCTGGAGCAAAATAGCAATTTTTATCCACATATTTTCACTTCCACAGGGGGTCCTGTAGCCCTAATATCAGTGAATGTGGAGGTTTTACTGTATTTGTAATGTTTGCATGCCAAAATTATGCTTCTAAATGCTCAGCCAACCATTTAAGTTACTGTGATGCTAGATTCTATTCTCCTCCTGTAAGCTTTCTTCTCTGTCCAGCTTCCTCAACCACAGAGAGAAGACAGAAATACTATGTCATGGAAGATGCTGGCTTTGGTTTCCAATAACATATATTTACCCTTGGAGATCTTATCAGATTCTCTGTCTCGGTGACCTTTCAAGTCCTAGTCTTTCTTTGATTTCTTGACTATTTTCTCCTTTTGATTAATGAAACTCTAGGTCTAGACAATCTTTAAATTATTTCAGTGTCCAGCATTCACTTTAAAATTATGTAAATCAGTCCCAAAAACCTTATGATGTGTTTGTCCTAGGTTTGCCACAAGTTGGAAATGCCTTGAACGCAAACAACAACAACAAAAAAACAACAACAGTAGCAGCAGCAAATCATTTGAGATTATTAATTTTTCTTAATGTTCATCCATATTTGAGCTTTGTTAATGAGCTCTATGCCTATCAGTGAATATGACTTATGATGTCCATATATTATTTCCAGAATAACAAGCACTAGGACTACTAGCTAGGGAATACGAACAGCCAGCTGCTCTTTTGCTCAAGTCATGTTTGTGGGCTCCCCACAATGGTAAAATAAATATTCACCTATGGAGTTGTTTCTCCCTTTATCTAACAAAAGCAGGTGCCTGGCTTCATTTGAATGATGATCCCCCATTTTATTCCATTTAGATAACAATTGTAAATTATAAATTATTTGCTCTGCATTTTTCCCATATCAGATCATGATGCAAATGTGGAGGGGACAGAATAGATTTAGAATTGCAAATTACCCTGTTTGTGAATCATTCTTTGAAAGATAAACCACAGTACTAAAGCTGTTTTCTCTTCTTCCTTTTGTTTGAGTTGGTTTAACGTTTAGTTCTGATGCTATCATGATGAAATATCCTCCTCGGCCCATATAATTATCCAATGCGACTTCTCAAAAATGTAATTCTACTGCCTGGAGGATGCATTAGAAATCATTGCATATACAATTTCCAGGGGGTGTTGGGGGTGGGAAATCAATATTTTCATTCTAGAATATCTTCATAATTTTACTTTAGGTTTGCTTTTCTGGGTTATAAAATCAGCTGAAAGTACTGCCTCAGGTCATCTCAAGTGAGTTACAATGTAATCCATGGAAAAGATTGCAATGCAAATCACCAGATATGGAACTTTATTGAAGTTGGATTCCATATTGCCCTATTTCCTGAATGCTTGTGCTCAAAGCCAGGTCTTTAACTTTTTCCTGAAGACCAGGAGGGAGGGGGGCAGTCTAATGTAACTGGGGAGAGAGTTCCACAGCTGAGGGGCCACCACTGAGAAGGCCCTGGCTCTCATCCCCACCAGTCGCACTTGCAAAGGGGGTGAGACAAGAGCACATCCTGTTCTGCTGGTGATTCTGGTTCTGATTTATATCCATTCTAGTCCTTTCTTACAAATGATTGTCTGACTGACAAACAGAATCACTAGTACAACCGATTTCTGCTGCTCTTTGCTGTTAATTTAGTTTGAGGAACTAGAGCAGGTAAGTATATAAGTACATCTACACTGTTGAATTACAGCACTGGAACTGGATGATAAAACATCAAAAAATCATCCAGGCGTCCCCTGGGCAACGTCCTTGCAGACGGCAAATTCTCTCACAACAGGAGCGGTTGCTCCTGACACGACAAAAAAAAAAAAAAAAAAAAAAGCACTGGAACTGCCATCAATTGATGCTATGAACTGATGGATTTTAAATATTTTTAATGGCACATAACTTTCCATAATAGCAGCTATCTTTTACTGTCAGGAATATTTTCAGGGTTTTTCCCCACAAAGAACGCAGGACACTGGATGGGGACAACTCTCAACTGTGTGATGGCAAATCAATAGAGAACTCCTGAGTAAAATGGATAGATTGAAAAATGTGTGATGAAGATAGGAAAATCATCCATTTAATTTCAAAACAGAGTATGCCTAAGCTGAACGATAAACCTACTCTCCCAAACACTTGATCTGTTCAGTGGGATGAAGTCTAGGGAATTGAACCCTGGCGTCCAGAGTCATACTAAACCTTAGTCCCCAAACTAAGGCCCACAGGCCAGATGTGGCCCTCCAAGGCCCTTGACCTGGACCCTGCCCTAACTTTAGACTGAGTGTTGCCCTATGTCAGAAATGACTTGAAGGCATACAACAACAATAATAATCCTATTTAATTTGACTATCTCACCAGCCAAAAGCAGACCCAAACTTCCTAGTGAAATACTGGGGAGTTTATGTTGGTCAAGATTGTTCTACACCACACTAGCTCTCATACTGGCTCAGATTATACAGTATAAAGAATGACAATCTCGTCACATTTCTGCCTTCTGCTTTCTAAAAAGATGCAGTTCAACAAGAGCATCACAGTGTAAAACTAGGAGGCTGGCTTGAAAGTGTTTTTTGCTTGGCACCGAGATGGATAAATATTTGCACTAATTGCCAATCACTCAGTAGTGGTCCAGAATGTGATCCGGATGGCTTTTACAAACCATCTGTTGAGGAGCCTTCTGTTTTCTGTCTGTCCCCGAGCAGTTTTCTTCCTTTCTCAATGACAGTGCCTGTGATGCCTCACGTTAATTATCCTTAAGAGAAGAAGCTGCTGAGGTTCATGAGTGCACTTGATTTCTACATGCAACAAAGAGCTACAACACTCAAAGTGAAGGGTTTCATGTTCCACTGAATTTGATAGAAGGCATTTTGAGGGCTTACTTAACTTTTGAGTGACCTGGATAAGAGAGGTTTCTCATTCACTGATAATGAAGACCGAGGTGGGCTGCAAACTCTCCTTGTTTTTCCACTACTTCTTCCATCTTTTTTCTTACCATGCATAAGGAGGGAAAAGTGGAGTTACTACATGGTAGCACGGGGAGCAGTGAGTTTGGAAAAGTGAACAGTCCCTTAGGGGAAATAGGGCAGGTTATAAATAAAGTTATTTATTTATTTATTTTATCTACATTGCAGGCTTGATGCAGTTTGATTTCACTTTAACTGCCACTGTTCAATGCTAAGGAATAGGCTTGAGCATTCCAGGTAAACCACAATTCGTTTCATTGTCCTGGATTTTGGTAGGGGCCCTGATCCATATTTTGAGAGCCTCCCAAATTTGGGAGGACAAGTATTTGTTTTCACACTAGAGTCCTGAAAGTTTTGTTTTCTGTCTGGTCCCTTATGGGCGAGGGGACTTCCCAGGTTCACCTTCTCATCATTTTTGGCATTTATATTGTTCTACTTTAGAGGAGATGCACTGCAGGCACGCACGCTAAAGGAGAGCTTCTTCGAGCTTCTGTGAGCTTCTTCAACCTCACAACCTCTGAGGATGCTTGCCATAGATGCAGGTGAAATGTCAGGAGAGAATGCTTCTAGAACATGGCCATATAGCCCAAAAAATCTACAACAACCCATCTAAAAGAGGCTTCTTAATCTGTTTTGCAGGCAGGTGCACACTTTCTCTCCTGGGTCTTCACCATACCACACACTCTTTCCAAGGCATTTAAAGGAGGCTTCTTAAAGCTGTTTCGCAGGCAGGTGCATGCTTTTGTCTCCTGGGCCTGCACTACGCCATGCACTTTTCCCAAGGCATTTTAAGGAGGCGTCCCCACTTCCAGGGAAGGAAAAGCCATGACCTCCTGGTGATGCTGAAAAACAGAGGAGCTGAGATCGGCTCCTGCTTGTTTTCCTTGTGGGCGGGTTTTCATTCCAGGAGGGCCCTTAACGTTATGTGCTCCCAAAGGTTCCAAAGGAAAACAGACCCATGCACAGGTCTACAAAGGAACCATAGGAGCTGTCATTTTACAAGGTCTTTAGCCTATATGCTAAAGCATGGTGGTTCCTCATCAAACTAAAATTAACTAGAATTCCCATATTCCATAGTACTGGTCCATGGCTGTTTAACTCTACAGAGCAGATGCACCCTTAGAATTTCTGAGACAAACACCATAAGCACCTCACAGAAATTTCTTATGTCCCTTCTTCTGTCCAGCTATTTTATTGATGACTTCCTCACTGACTCTCCCATGGAGGCAGTCTGTGAGTCATTCTGCTTAGGAATTCAAAGTAATTTTGGGGGAAAGGGAAATTGTTAATGTTATGATCACTGTGAAGATCCCTTACCTTGCCAGCTGGGGGTGGCAGGGCCTAGGAAGAGACAGGCTAGGTAGTTTCAGCTTAGAGGGCCTGGCAGAGAGCTGCAGGAGCCATCTTAGTTTAGGGAAGACTCCAGTTCAGAGAGGGGGAGTGGCCTAGGCCTGAGCCAGCCCAGCAACAGCCAGGATTGGTTTGGAAAAGGGGGGCGGAGTTAGACAGATGGAGGGAAAGAGAGAAGCTTGTTTTGACAGTTCAGTTCAGTTCTGGTTAGTGTTAGAGTAGGATTAGAGTTTTAAGGAGTCTCTGTTAGTAAATAGGCAGCTTGCCTGAAGTTTGCACAGCAAAGCAGGCTGTGGCAGACTGGTTACAGCTATTTTAAAGAAGAAATAGCTGGGTTTTGTAATAGGAACTGTAACAAAGAATAGAACCATTCTCTCATGCAACCGATACGTTTTTAAGAACAAGAACACTTTGATTGTAACAGCCAAGCTTATGAACCTGCATTCACTTTTATTCTGTAACTTCTACTCAATAAACCTTTCTTGTTATTTTTAAAATTTAAGCCTGAGTCAAGTGGCATTTGTGGTTTGAGTCACTTTCCTTTCTGAATCAACCTCTCCTGTTTCCCCTCAAAGAAGCCCTTGGTAATAGACAGTACATGGTGGTCTAAGAAGCCTTTTAATGTTTTAAATAGCTAGAGGGTTCCTGTTTCTTTAGTTTATGGTGGCAGCGAAGGTTTTAATAAAGAGACATCCCCTCAAACACTATAAGTGCCAAAGTGGTGTGAATTCCTTGTTGAAGGAGGGACAGTGTTGGGATCTGTTTGCCCCCTGTCCAGTGATATCGTTTGGCCATAAAGACTGCCTTTATGATTAGGGGTAGATGGTGGGATTGATCGCATTGCCATCTGCCTGGTTATTATAATAATTGGTGTGGCAGTGGTGGGTTTGCTTTACCCCCTGCCCAAAGAGTATAAAGGAGCCTTTATAATCACCACCTCATGCTGTTAAAAATAGATTCTGGGGCAGTTGTCAAGAGTTTTTTCCTTGGTTGTATCATATGATAAAATACTGGGTCATACCAGACAAGGATGGCAGCCAAACTACATGCAGCAAATAGTCTTATAAAGGCATTATGACTGAGCAGAACTATTTAGATAAACAATGAAGTAACTGGCAATAAAGTATTAACGCCCAAGGAAGTTTTCATATTTGCTAAAAGTGAGTTTCCCTTTTTGCAAGGGTTTCCTGACAGTGAAATACTGGAAATTAAAATGTGAACTTATTTTGTTTTGTTTTGTTTTTAACCGGCAAGTTTCTTAAAATGAACTCCTTTAAATATCCATTTTTTTTCCTACAGATTCTGCCTCAAGACATGGAGAAGAAAGACTGAAGGTGTGAAGAGGGCAGAAGAAAAGGAAGATTGCACCTGAAAACCCTTTCACATTACCTAATTATTATTCTACTTTAGCTTCCATGGTTACATTTTATGGAATTATGGGACTTGCAATTTGAGGACAGTTATTTCAAATTTTCAGAGATCTCTAGTATCTCATCAGACAAGAAACATCTATAGGATGTTACCTAAACAGTCAAAATGTAATACACCACTAAAATTGTGTAGTGTAAAAGTCTTTCTTGGTATAGTGAGTGACAATTTCAATATACAGGCAGTCCCTAAATTACAAACAAGATAGGTTATACAGGTTTATTCTTAAGTTGAATTTGTAGATTGTCTGTGCCCCTGTTCAGAAGTTTCACCTCATTTTCTATCCCTGTGAAAATTAAGTTTTGAAAAATTTGGCTTTTTTTAGGAATAAGGATTGGTTGATAAACTTTCAATTGAAACACCTTTTCCCCGTGATAACTCTTTCAGGAGTGAATTTCCTTTCTACGGATAGATTTCTCTCACCTCCTGTTGTCTCACCCCCATTCTTAACTATGAATCGTTTATAAGTCAGAGGTTCGTAACTTGGGGACTGCTTGTACATATAATCGCTAGCAACTTTCATCTATCCCTATATATTAGTGGTTCTTAACCTGTGGGCCGTGGACCACCAGTGGGCCATGAGGACGAAATTCTTGTCTGTGAGCCTCGTTCCTCATTATTTTATTTTATTTTATTTCTGCTCCTTTTGCACTGCCTGCCCCTCCTTCCCTGTTGCTAACCATGGCATATGTTTTGTATCAGAAACTAGAGCTGATGTGGTCTATCCAATGCAACTTTCTGAATCAGCGCCCCAAACTGAAACTAAAGTTGACCAAAAACTGATTTGTAATCCTTTTGGTACTAATGTTGGAGAGTGGTCCCTGGTCAAAGTGGTCCCTAGTCAAGTGGTCCCTGGTCAAAGTGGCCCTGGTCAAGTGGTCCCTGGTAAAAAAAAGGTTGGGAACTACTGCTATATACAATATATATTTTATATTATATATTGTATGTACTTAGAACTGATTCAGAAGTGTTGGAAAATGGAAGTTCAAATATCTTGCTATATTATTTTAATATTTCTGTTATTGCTTACTATAATCAACATATAAATAATTTTATCCTTTGATAAGGTGGAGGAAGTGAAAATTATTTCATCTCTAAACTTTTAAACTAAACAGTTCATCTTACCTCCAAGGTATAGCTTACCCTTGTTGGTATAGCTTATCTTTATTCATAATCAAAATCACATTTGCCTTAAAATGGAGAGAGAAATGAAGATGAAAAAGGGTTGCCTTTTAAAAAAGAATTAGAAATACACAGCAGAAGGTGTCAAAGTGAACACTTAAAAAGTTTGATTTATCCATGTTTAAAGGGCCTATTAAATTTAATGAGTGCCTTGGTTACAGGCCAGAAACTGGGTTGCCTTGAGCACTGTCTAAAATCTATGCCAAGTGAGCCGTTTTTATACACATTCATCCATAGATGTGCATTTATAGAATGGTTAAACCTGCCAATGGTTCCCCAATCTATCTGGCATCATCATAAGGGGCACTGAGTAATGTAGATGGGAGCATCAGTATACTGTTGGAAGAACACCAGGAGTTCCATATAAACCTCTCTGATTCTAATGGAATAGTGATACATTACATTTATTCAAACTTCTAGGGACCAGAAGTGTTTTGGGATTTCAGATTATTTTATTTTTGGCTTTTGGAATACCTGCATGAGATATTTTGGTGGGTGGGACCTCTTTTGCCAGTCATAATGAAGTTATTACAGATTGAACATTCCTTATTCCAGAATTTCAAAATCTGAAATATCTAAAATATGAATTTTTTCACATGGGTAACTGACACCTTTGCTGTCGGATGATTCAATGTACTTTTTATGTGCACCATTATTACAAATATTGTTTAAAAGGACTTTCAGGCTATGTAAATATATGAAATGTAAGTGAACATCATGTTTAGATGTTTATTTATTTATTTATTTATTTATTTACAGTTCTTATATTCCGCCCTTCTCACCCCGCAGGGGACTCAGGGCGGATTACAGTAAACACATATATGGCAAACATTCAATGCCAGTTTGACAAACAACATTTAACAGACAAAGGCTATTTAACTTTTTTTTTTCTGGCCGCTAGGGGAGCTGCTGCTTTTCATCGTCCATCAACGATACCGATGAAGTTCTTCCGCATTCCACATTCCCCGGAGTCTTCTTTCTTTATGGCCTCATAAATTAGTTAAATTTAGCCTCCCACACAAGGTGGTGCCTTATTTTCCTACTTGACAGATGCAACTGTCTTTCGGGTTGCAAAGGTCGACAACGGGCTACACAATGGCTGGACACCCACTCCAGCCCAGGCTGGCTTCGAACTCATGACCTTTTGGTCAGAGTGATCTTAATGCAGCTGACACTCAGCCAGCTGCGCCACAATCCCGATGTTGGTCCCATCTCCAAGATATCTCTCTGATCTTTGATCTTGTTGTTTTTAAATTGTTTTTAAATTGTTTTAAATTGTTTTTAAATTATGTTAGATTTTAGCCCATTCTTGTAAGCGGCTCTGAGCCCCAGGGGAGTGGCAGCATATAAGTTTGAATAATAAATAAATAAATAAATAAAATATATACAAATACAGGCAGTCCCTAAGTTACGAGCAAGATAGGTTCTGTAGGTTTGTTCTTAAGTTGAAATTATATGTAAATTGATACAGGGACATTTTTTTGCTGAGATATATACACACACACACACACACATATACATGCATGCTTTGGATAGCATAGGAAAGGGTTAACACCCCTGTGGTGTTTGTTTTGCTGTCTGTGCCCCTGTTCAGAAGATTTCACCTCACTTTCCGTCCCTGTAATAATTGAATTTTGAAAAAAAAATGGCTTATGATGGAAACAAGGATTGGCAATAAAGCTTCAGTGGAGATACCTTTTCCCTATGATAACTCTTTCAGGAGTGAATTTCCCTTCCAAAGTGTTTTTAATCATGTCAGAAGGGAATTGAGAATACAGTTATAATGCATAGAAAAACCACAAACAAAGTCAAAAACTTGGGGTTGTACTAAATTTCCTTTGACCAGAAGGTGCTACTTTGAGTGCCTCTGGTGTCGCTGTGAGGAAGTCCTCCATTGTGCATGTGGCAGGGCTCAGACTGCATTGTAGTAAGTGGTCTGTGGTTTGCTCTTCTCCACACTCACATGTGGTAGACTCCACATGTGGTAGCCCCATTTCTTAAGGTTAGCTCTGCATCTCATAATGCCTTCCGAGGGGTAGATTTATCTCACTTCCTGTTGTCTCAGCCCAGTTCTTAACTATAAGTAACTGTTTATTTATTTATTTTGCGCATTTCTACCCTGCCCTTTTCAACCCCTGAAGGGGGACTCAGGGCAGCTTACAAATGCACAATTCGATGCCAACACAAACAATAGGATAAAGTCAGATGTTTGTAATTCAGGGATTGCCTGTGTAGGTATTCCAAAATCCAAAAAATCTTGGAAAACCTGCCCCAAGCATTTTGGATGAGGGATGCTCCACCTGTAGAGTAGACCCACTGAATCAATAGAACTTTCATTTAGCAAATTATTATTGATGCAAATGGCCCTACTTTAGTTTTCACTAACAATAAGATTTAGTCCAGGTTGGGAATTATATGGTCCTCTAAATATTGAACTACAATTACCAGCAGCCCTAGCTAGTATAGGCAAATGTAAGGAATTCTGGAAGTTGCAGTTCCATAAATGTCTGGTGGTTTCACTCCTAATTTAGGCCATTGATACCACATTTGGGAGAAATACAATACTTTAAAAATCCAGAAAATGGAGTGAAGGAAATAACTCCAATTGGTCTAACGTGGACCATGCATGTTCAGCAAGCACGGAGTGAAAACTATAGAGAATTAAGTTAGAAATGGAATGGAGTGTCTTGGAAGACATAATTGCTTTCTCTCTCTGGAATCAGGACGTATCACACTACTGCCTTTTTCTATAGGTTCCTCTTGCTATAATTCAATATTCTGTTTTGACCAGCTCACACAGTATACCAGGGAAGTAGAAATCAAGTAACCATTTTGAAATAATGGAAGGGTGAGAAAAGGCAAAACGGTTTCATTTCCAATGTTTTACACCTCAGTCTGGAAACTGTCTTGGTACAGGGACAGAGGGAAGGAGCCAACATCACGCAATTGCAATTCCCTAACAAAGAAGCAAAAAATCATTGAAGCATCTAGAATGTGTCAGCTTGGGCAGAAGGGAAGCAATCTGTCTCTTTCTCTTCCCGCAAACCAGTTGCTTGCTTTCCTGTTTCTTTGAGAAAGTCTGAGTATTTTTTGAATGTGAAACTTGAATTCTATTATAGTTCTCTTGCAGTTATATTTTAAGTACTCACAGCTCCTTTCTGTGGTGGATAATAACCAACATCCTAAGTGGAAAGGAGAATTTCTTTCCTCTCTTTCTTTCCTGCCTGCCTGCCTTCCTTTATTCTTTCTCTCCCCTTTTCTTCAAAATCCCCCTTTAAAGACAAAGAATAAGTGGCTTGCTTTTAAATCCCTTCCCAAATCAACAATAATACTCAGATCCTCTAATTTAAAGTCTTCTATGAAAAACCATAATGTGATTTGTCTGCAGCTTAGAAGAAAATACAGGAATCGTGTAAGAATTTATGTTGCATTATTTATTCAGTCAAATCTAATGTGCTCACGGAGAATGAACAGAATAATGTGATAGTTTTTCAGTGTGTTCCTAGCAAGTTAAAATACAATGCAACCTCCAATCCTCGGAAATACATTCTATGACCTTTGTAGATGTCTGAAAATGTAGAAGTAGCAAGCCCTACATTTTCACTATTATTTGAACTGGGAGAATACCACAGCATTCCTGAAGAGGCCCCAAAATAGATGTTAAAGGGAATGTTATGGAGAATCCATTAGGAAAAGTATCTTGTACAAATCATGTCCTCTCATTGCTCCATGATGGCTGACATTAATCAATCCTTCACTGTGTGATAAATGAGGAACATTTTAAATTGGAAAGAATTTGGAGCTTTTTAAAAAAACAGAAATGATGTAGAATTTAGAAAACAAATCTCGTAAGGAAAGTTGGATGTGTTTCATCTTGTTAAGTACTATTACATGGATGATGACATGATTTATTGATGGGTCCAAAGAGTATGTAAAAGGGAGGGGAAAACAATCTTGAACTAATTGATGCTAAAATAAATATCTTTGTTGTTTTCCTCTAAGCTGAGGGGCAATGGTAGCTCTGCAGCTGAGTGTGTATTTGGCACGCAGAAAGTCCCTGATTCAATTAGAATTGGGTTGGTGTGAGTTTTCTGGGCTGTATGGTCATGTTCCAAAAGCATTCTCTCCTGACGTTTCGCCTGCATCTATGGCAGACATCCTCAGAGGTTGAGAAGTCTGTTGGAAAACATGAAAATGAACAAAATCTGGCTATCAGTTTGGGAATTTTTCACTGCAGATGGGGAAGCTAGCACTATCGTTTTCAGTGTTAGCCTTTTTGAGTCCACTTTGATAGAGAGAAAAGTGGGAAATAATAACAACAACAACAATAACAACAACAACAACAATTGTGCAGTTTTCTGGCATTGTATATTTCTGCCGTTTCTGTGATTGTTCATTTGTATTTTGATTCTGTAGCCCACTTGTCGATGGATGTCCAGAATGAGCAGCATGCACCATGGTCCTTTTTATCCTGGGCAATGATTGATCCAGTATAGACTTTGTTTTGGTTTGTTTCTCCATAGTGCTAATGGGTTAGGTGCTTTTAGTTCTACTCCTCAGCTGAGACCTCTCTGAATTGGTTGGACCTGCTGGTAGTTACATTACCCCTAGCACAGCTCTCAGCATCCTTGGAGCAGTTAAACCCCCCACCACAACAAGGTGGCACCCACCGGGGCTCTGGCATAAACCAGTACAGTATCCTGTGGTAATCGGCACACTGGGTGCCATGCCAAAAGATCTCAGCCGGCATTTGAAAACAATAAACATTGACAAAATCGTGATCTGTCAACTGCAAAAGGCCACCTTACTTGGATCTGCGTGCATCATTCGAAAATACATCACACAATCCTAGATGCTTGGAAGTGTTCAACTTGTGATTTTGTGATACGAAATCCAGCATATATATCTTGTTTGCTGTGTCATACTGTGTTTTGTGTCAGTAACATAATAATAATAATAATAATAATAATAATAATAATAATAATAATAATCACACAAAGCAGGCTTAATGGCACACAAAATCCTGTCTTTTCACACTGTTGTGCTTCATCCCACCTTTTAGCATCACCCATGACACCCTCATCGCCTCCTCACTCATCCTCATGTGAGTGAGATTCCACTGATCAGCTCACCGCTTTGCATTATCCAAAATTCAGCCTATAAACTCAGCCAAACTTTGAGCTCTGCCAGCTCAGCTTAATTCTATTAAAACATTTACTGTAAATTGAGGCCCAGAAGAAATATTACAATTCCACAACACAATCATCAATCTGAATATTACATTTCTTTTTGCAAAAAAGTTCAGTTGGAACTTTATGTTTAATAATAGTTTTTAGAAAGGTCTTGAGATTCCTAACTGAAGGTACGAACATTTCTTGAATAAATATTGACTACAACGTAAACAGACCACTGACGTTTTCAGCCAACCAGTGGGTGGATTTCATAATACAGTATTAAATGTTCAGAGAGCACTTGCATCCACTTTTCCTTCCCCGCCACCATTAGTCATTGGCTTTGACTTGTGAGACAGTCATAATTTAGACCAAAAAAAAACCCCTCAGAGTCATGGAATTTCCAGTTTATAGAAATCATTTTACATTTTAGCCAGGAATACAAGTGAGATCCAAATTAAAATTATATTTGTAGAACAGTGGAGCAAATACATGAAGAGTAGAAATGTTTGGTTATTGTTCACGAAACTGTATCATTGAGAAAGATTCCAGTTGCATAATTCAGTCTGCTACAGAAAGATTAACTTAAAAATGGCTCTAAATTGCAGAGGGAGCCTGCCAAAAAGTTTGATTCAAGGCCATGTTTCTATCCTATTGGTTCCTGGAATTTTCAGTTTAAGGGGGGATATTTAGAGTTCTTGACTGGAGCATTCATCTCCCTCACTGTTGTCTAACACAGCACCCTCCACCCTGATGATTTCTGTAGCAGACCATGAAAATGAACAAAATCTGGCTACCAGTATTTAAAAAAACTCTAAAATTACAACAGCAAAACAGCAGAAAGGAAACAACCAGGCACACCTTAACACCTCTCAACAAAAGATTTTCCCAGGCTCAGGCAGGCCTTCAAATGCTAATGAAGGTGGTCAGTTGAAACATTCACACCTAGCTCCAGCAGAGAAGAGTTCTTTGCCCCACCCCAGCCATTCCACATATATATAAACCCATTGTCCTAATTCCAACAGACCTCACTACCTCTGAGGAGGCTTGCCATAGATGCAGGCGAAACGTCAGGAGAAATGCCTCTAGAACATGGCCCTATAGCCCGAAAAAACCCACAAGAACCTACTCCATCTAAATTGTTGGCACAGACTTTTGTGGCTTTTGAGTCAGCCTAATAAATCAAAAAGATGATTTTTGGAAGGCATTGGGAGACAAGCTTTTATGTGGTATTGGGGAGGCAGTGTTCAATAAGGTTTCCAGTGAACACATTTTGAAGATTTAGGCTGGATCTACACTTCCCTATATCCCAGGATATGATCCCAGGTTATCTGCTTTGAATTGGATTATATGAGTACAATGCCAAATAATCTGAGATAAACAGATAATCTGGGATCAGATTCTGGGATATTGTGCAGTATTGATCCAGCCTCAGGTCCATCTACACTACCATATAAAATCCAGTTTATCTGCTTTGAACTGGATTATATTGCAGTGTAAATGCATATAATCCAGTTCAAAACAAAGAATCTTTATTATTTGGTTTGATAAAATGGATTATATGGCACTGTAGATCTAACCTCAGTGTTCTCCATATCTTATTATCATGCCATGTAGAATGAGTTAATTGTAATTGTACCCAAAAGCAAATTACAACCACAACTCTAATAAAGCACCACTCAGTCATAAAAAACTCTTTAAAACAAAGCAGCTATCTCAAAATAAATTATAACACAATTTCAGAAACAAACATATGATACAATTGAACCACAGACATAAAGCTCTGCAGACCATATTAAAACTACAGCATCATAGAAATATTGTTATTTTAAAAATTGTGTACGGAAATTAAAAACATTTTTTCTGGCACCAAAATGTTATTAAGATAGGCACCAACTTGAGCCTCTCAGAATCTGAATAAATCACAAATACAGGAAGTATACACAAAGTTATTTTTGTTTAAATTTATTTTGTTTAATTTTCGGGTGAATAATGATATTTTTTCATGTTTGAGTTGCAAGCATCCGTGTGAATACCCAACATCAAAGCCAAGTTTGAAAATTAATGTCAACTAATTAAAAGCTACTGATGCAATCTTGAAATTTGCCACTAAATGTGCCAGTGTAGTTGTAGAAGATACAGAACTAAATGAGGAATTAGCATTGGATTTTTAATAACTGACTCATGGAGTTGGAAGGGGCCACAAAGGCCATACAGTCCAACCCCTTGCCATTTGAGAATACACAATCAAAACACTTCAAAAATGGTCATCCAGACTCTTTTAAAAAAAAACCTCCAAAAAGGGGGACTCTGTGCCCTTCCAGACAGGGACAAATCTCAGGAGGAGCTGAGATATGTAATCCCAGCTCCTTCTGGGATTCAGGACCCACACCTTCCTCTAACCCCATGCTTTCCCTGAGGAGGGTGACTGCATGCCCTCCCAGGTCAAGCAGACATTGACTCGGGAGGGCATGCAGCCAGCCCCCAATCTCCCATTTACGCCCAAAACTTACCTGAGGGACCTGGCTGCATGCTCAGCCCCCTCCATTGGGAGGTTGGGGGGGGGAGCCAATCCTCTCGGGTAAGTTTTGGGGGTAAATGGGGACTGGAAGGGAAGGATGGGGGCATTATCCTGCTCCCAAAGAACTGGGATCACTGTGGAGATTAACCCCAAGGATCACAGAACTGGTCCCAGGAGTCAATCCCCCTAGAAACCACACCTGCATTAAGGTCCAGATCTTTCCAGTCTAATTAATCCATAGTAAACTGGGAAATTCCAGTTTACTCTGGATTCATTCAGGTTTACCTGAGGCAGCATTTGTTCCCACACTTTGGGCCTGGCTGGAAGGAGCCTTCATCATACATCAAGGCAGTATATTCCACCATCAGGTGTAAAAGGTTTTCCTGTAGTTTGAATCCATTGAGTCCATCTAGCTCAATTCTTTAAGGTGACTCATTGTTCTTTCCATCATCATTTTGTCCTCACAGAAACATTAGAAGTAGATCAGGCTCTCAGAGATTGTCTAACTCACTAAGCCCAAGCCTCATTGGGAACCAGAGCCTGGGTCTCCTAAGAATGGATAATGCAACTGACCTTATCTGATTTCAGAAACAGTACTACCTTCGACTAAACAACATTAGTCCTAGGTAGTACTTCCACAGAACATAGCGTTGCCAGGTCGGGACAAACCAGGCCCTGACATTTAATTGCCAAAGCTTGCTTGAAGAAAAGACCTTTCTTTGTGTTCCAACAGTGAAGGCAATAAGAAGTGAGAGCAGTGGCAAGAAACCAATTGCCTAGAAATGTTTTGGGGTCATCTTTTCTAGATGTTTTCAAAAAGAAGCTGGATAGCCACCTGCTGGTTATGTTCTAGCTGGAGATCATATATTCGAGGGTTGGACTCGATAGCTCATAGGGTCCCTTTAGTTCTATGATTCATTTATCTGTCATGGGAGAATGCCTCCTCAACCAAGGCATCCTGATTATAGAACGCCCTTTACTTGGATGTCTAATTAGTGCCAACATTGGTTTCTTTCCAGCACCAAGTGGAAACATGACTTTTTATTAAAGCTTTCAGGGGCTAATTTATTTCAAAGTACACATGTACATTGTTTTAAATTGTTGTTTTTAAAGTAGTTTTAGTTCTTGTCATGTTTAATATGGTTTTGTGTTATTTAAATTATTCACTCTGGAGCTGTTTTAAATTGTTTATAATATACACTGCCTTAAGATGCGATGATAGGAGAATTTTAACAGAAATAGAATAGAAATGGAGATTTAAGAGTGACCCCAATGATGTCATGGTACATTAATCATCAACCATTGTTGCTCAGGAAAAGCAATTACTTTTTTTAAATAGCCCTGCATCATTGTTAGCTTTGACTCACCATGGAATAATTGGTTCAGTGGATCTACTCTGATTGAGACTCACCAACAAGATTATGCCTAAAGCCTGACAAATAAAAAATATTTCTTTATTTCCACATTTTGAATAAAAAGGCAAATCTTTCCCATCTGCTTTAACACATTTGCAAGTATCGCTTTGCATAAAACATGAAAGTTGTATTACAATGAAATAAGGTTTTGCTCTGCTTTGAACACGAAGAATGCTTTCTTTTGACACTTTCCCAAGAACAGACTTAGTGTAATTTAGCCAAAGAATGTTTTCCAATGTTTGAACAGCAAAATAAAACAAAAATTCAAAGTTTTCCTGGCTCAGCTTTTAGCGGCCCTGCAAGCATCAATTTTCAGCTTGGAAACTGTAGTCAGTCCAAAGAAATTTTTCCAAACAGAAAGTTTTACAGATTATACTTTTAATGGGTTGCTTCCATTAACAAGTGACCATCAAAGTTCCTTTTTTACAGGCAGGTTGTAGAGTTGTCCCTCATCCCTAAAACAATTGTAATCTATTGATGGAAGTTGTAGCCAATCAGTTCTGGAACTGATGAGAATTGCAGCTAGTCAGATCTGGAGCAGATGATAGGAGAATGCATCTTCTAATAAAACTAATCATATAATGTTTTAATTTGTTTTAACTCAATGTTTTATTTATTGTTTTACATTGTTGTTATAGTTGTTTGTATTTATTTGTATGTTGCAGGATCTAATTGTTGCCAGCTGTAAGCTGCCCTGAGTCCCCCCCTCGGGGGTTGAGAAGGACGGGGTAGAAATGTTGGAAATAAATAAATAATAATCAAAAAGCAAACAATGCCTAAGCCGGGCAACACCAGGTATATGTGCTATTGAACATGATCAAATATTTCTGGAAGGAAAAGGTGAGAATGTTGAGGATGCTTTAGAATGACAGAGCAGAGTAGACCAACAGGACAAGCTGTCTATGCATGTTATTAAGAATCAAAATCCCTATTGAGTTTAATAGAGTGGTGCTAACGGAATAAAATTGAAACAGCATTGGGGTTGAATAATCTGAATTACATATGGGTTATTTTGGTAGTGTCAACAAATCCTTGGAAGAAGAGGAGGGAGCAAGCTTGTTTTCTGCTTCCTTGGAGACTAGGACGCGGAACAATGGCTTCAAACTACAAGAGAGGAGATTCCATCTGAACATTAGGAAGAACTTCCTGACTGTGAGAGCCATTCAGCAGTGGAACTCACTGCCCCGGAGTGTGGTGGAGGCTCCTTCTTTAGAAGCTTTTAAACAGAGGCTGGATGGCCATCTGTCAGGGGTGATTTGAATGCAATATTCCTGCTTCTTGGCAGGGGGTTGGACTGGATGGCCCATGAGGTTTCTTCCAACTCTTTGATTCTATGATTCTAATATGACACACAGAAACAGAACCATCAAGGGACAGATAGTGAATTTGAAGCTACGGAATCAATTCCAGTTGAAGTAAACCAAAGGCCAAAGGGTAAACTAGGGATATTTTAAAGCAAGCAGCTGAAAAATAAAGATGGCAGAAGTTTAATCAGGTCGTCCATGCTAAACTAGTACTGTACTTTCTCCTATCTAAATCACATGATAAATGCTGAAAAATATGTAACAACAGTGACTTTCTGCTGAGATACCAGGCTTGTCTTGTTATTGTAAAATGTTGTAAGAAACAGCTTTCTGGGATGCATGATGCCAGCTCTTTTCTTTTAAGGCAGCGTTGAAAGGATTGCCTATGCCAGTGCAGCTTTCTTCCTAACTGGTACTTTATTTTGTGAGCTAATGTCCTAACCTCTGCAATGGCCTTTCCTTGCTCATTTCTGAAGAGGTTGAATTGTCTGTTCACATTCACTCAGATAACTTTGCTCTATCTTCTTCCTGAACAGAATAGTAAATGTGCATGGACCAGCTTGTCCTTCCTCCAAACAGGTATGCGTGCCTTGCAAACCAACAAGCGAAGAACAGAAAAAGTCCACTTCCCCTGAGTCACATCACATGACTTCAGTTTTTCTTTTTAAAAAATACATCCTTATTGAACTTTAAATAGTAACAGAGCAGTACATTTTGAAGGGCAGGAACTCTTTTTAAATCTGATGTGGAGGAATGCATGAAATAATAGTTCTAGGAATGCTTGGTCTGCAATGACCCATCATCCTAAACTGCATAGGGTTTTAAAGATTAGAGCAAGCACATCAACAATGGGTTTGGAAGCCAGTTTGGAGCACAGCAACTGAGAGCATGGGTAGAGAGAAGATTTTGTATCTGAGATCCTGGAAGGCTACTGCCAGGCAGATCAGATAACATTGAGCCATATAGTCCATTGTGTCTACTTTATTCCTTAAAATATCAATTCTAGGAGAGAAGTAAGGGTTATTGGAAACTAATTTAGAAGGGATAAGGGTGGGTGAATCAACATGCATATATGTGTAATTATATATATTGTATAATTATCTTGTTGGATAATGCCTCCATTTAAAAAAACAACAACACCAGCTCTCCAGATTTGTGGATTTGACTACTGCAGATTTGATTATGCATGGATTTGCTTAAAATGTAATCTTGTGGAAGCTTTAGATTCTTTGGTGCAATTCTATGAGCAATGTCTGATAGAAACTGACCACAGGGTCATTCTGTGGAACCTAGAGTTTTCTATTGAGAACATGTCTCTAGAAATCTCGTTCTTCTATTGAAATTCTATGGTCAGTGTCCAGTGGAAGCCTCAGAGGTGTGATCTGCTCCTTTAATGGAAGGGACTTCATTTGTGAGATTTTTTTCCATTCCCAAGAACCTCTACCCCCTCTTCTTCTCCATAATGTGTATGTGTATTTGTGCCTTGAAATCACATGTTGACTTATGGTGACCACATGGATTTCATAAGGGTTTTCTTGGACAAGAAAGACTAACATAATGGTTTTGCCAATTCTTTCCTCTAAAATATAGCCTACAGCCCCTGGTATTTGTTGGCAGCCTCTCATCCAAGTACTAACCAGAAATAACCCCGGTGAGCTTCCAAGATCCGATGGGATCTGGTGCCTTTAACACTTACCCAGAGTAGAAATACTTTTTAATTTTGATGAACTAACCACACAGTAAACCAGAAAAGGGAAGGATTGAGATGGGTAAAGTCCTTTTTTTTTTTTTTAGAAGCTCAGGGAGTTCTTGGGGAGAATTGTGAATTCTTCCACCAATTTAAATTCTCAAGGCTTTCCCCCAATTTCTCATGCAAAGACATGCCAGACGGGATAATTCATTGCTTTTAAGACTAACCCCAATTATCATACCACAAACTAAGGAAGCTAAAAGACTTTCAGAAAAATCTGTTTGCCATCTACAAAAGATTGAAATAATGAGGGGATGAGTTACTGCTGTGTAAAGAATCTCAAAGCTCCTCATTTCTGGAACAGCATTTAAGAATTTAAGAATTCAAGGTGCATTTTCAAGTATTCAGCAACTTATACATAGTGCCAGTTTTCCAAAAGAATATCATTTTGGCAGGCTGCTTCCAAACAAGGCAGATTGTATTTATTTAATCATGAAGAATGTATATCTTGGTTTCGTTTGAACTGTGGAGGCAAAGGTTCAAGACTTAGGCCCACCTACACTGTCATATAAGATTAATATTATCTTCTTTGAACTGGATTATATGGCAGCGTAGACTTATATAATCCAGTTTAAAGCAGATAATATGGATTTTATATGGCAGTGTAGAAGGGGCCTGAGTTCTCTAATGGCAGCATATTTTAATATGTGAAACAGCACAGCCTCCATCTCTACAACAGAAATGGTGTTTCTATTTATAAGCAATATGACCCCACCCCCATATCCACAGGGCATACATTTCTGATCTTACAATGGAAGACAGGAAACCATGGATCATAAGACCTATCGAAATTAATAACTTCTGCCAGAAGTTAATACACATTTGCCTTGGAGGACCAAGAAAAATTCCTCTCTAGGAATTTTCTAGTTCCTTCAGGAGAAATCTATGGTAATTTCTGGATAACAAAGAATCACTTGGAGGACCTAGAAAATTCCTAGATATAAATAGTATTGTACATGTTTATTTTCACTGTTGTCCGTCCTTCTACCAAAACTGTGACTCAAGATTGTTTAAAAGAAAATTACAAACAGACACATAATCAAAATAGCCTAATGTTAAAGTGCAACAAGATGAGTCCATTATTGGATTACCAGAGAAATAAAAAAGACACAGCATTAGTCCATTAAAGTCTCCTTTCTCAGCAGCTTTTCAGTTGCTATAAGTCTGACTAAATAAGAAGATATTTGCATTGTATTGCCATGACAGGAGGAAATGACCAATCTAGCCTTCCCATGGAAGGGAGTTCTATGGCCTGGAAACAGCTGCCAAGAAGGCCTACTTTTGTGTACCTCTCTTGTGTCTCCATCAACTGGATGTATAAGGAGGGCAAGCCTAAAGAAAGGTGTCTCTTGAAGTATTCAAAAGCCCAAGATGGAACATTTAAGAGAATAGTTCCTAAGAGAATACCCCGTTCTGATAATAAAATATAGTCAAACTTTCCATTGACCAAAGTTGGCCTTAAGATAGTTGAGGATAGCTGTTCTTATGAGCCTCCAACTTCATTTTATGGCATCCTTGGCAAAGTTAATTTAGAAGTGATTTCCCATTACTTCCCTCTTAGGCTGAAAGACTGATTTAGGCCCCTTCCACACAGCTCTAAAAATTCCACATTGAGCTGGATTATATGACAGTGTGGATTCAGATAATCCAGTTCAAAGCACATATTGTGGATTATCTGCCTCGATGTCCTGGATTATATGGCTGTAATATAAAGGCCCTTCCACACAGGGCCCAATATGCGGGCGCTATCAGATTTTTACCAGAGGTGTCCAAACTCTGCTTTCTCCTGAATTAATTTGATACCCCATTAAACATGGGCCTTCTTGAAAAGATCAGGTCTAATGGGGTATGGGTCCTGTGGGGAGTGACTACCAGGACTGCTTCCTCAGTCCCGGAGGCCCATCCCCACGCCCATCTGAGTTCTTCGGGCTTCCAAAAGCCTGAATCACGAAAGAGGGCACCCACCTCCTCTCCAACCCTTTAACCCAAAAGCACATAAAAACGTAAAAACTTATTGAGCCACCATGATGCCTCTCCAGACACCTCCTGGCATGTAGAAATGATGTACCAAGAGGCAGGGGGGGCAAATCACTCCTGACCCTCCCTGCCTCTTGGAGCATCATTTCTACACACCATGAGGCTTCCAAAGAGGTGTCATGATGACCAGGTAAGTTTCTACTTATTTTAAGGGATTTGGGGGAGGGGGGAGGTTGAGGTGGTCCAATGCCATCGCAAAAGTTACCACAATGGCATGGGAACACCCAACCAGGGAAGCCCAACTCTTTTGGACATGTGTAGGGACTTAAGCCCACTTCATTGTGGCTTTATGCACTATCTGGAAGTGCCCTAAGTCAAATTCCTCCAGGGTTTCTATGGGTGATTTAAATCCAAGTATCCCATAGTCCAAGTCCAACCACTACAGCATGCAGGGTCTCAGTTGAGTACCAACAACAACAAAATCATCATTGCTGTTGTCATTGTCAACATCAGGGCTGGTGCCACCTACACACTTTATTCTCTGATTTACATACCTTCAAATAAATCATAGTCTTAACAAATGAAAGTCTATAATGATGATGTTTATTTATACCATACTTTATCTCTCTTCAAAAGAGACTCAAAGTGGCTTACAGTGAAAATATGCAAGTCATGCAAACAATAAAATGTTTGAGGGGGCAAATAGTGCTGCCCTCAAAAGAAGATTAAATCACCCTACCAGCCATTGTTCAATACAATTATTCAGAAAACACTTGGTCATTACTAAGTGGTACTTTGTGCATGAAGAATCAAACTTCCCTGAAGTTTGGAGCAACAGTAATTTAATCCTTGAAGTGTCACTACCCTCATTTACAATAAGCCACTCTGCAGACAATTACATCTCCAGACAGCATTCTACCTTCATCCTTTTAAGCTCCCAGCCACATGAATTTTAATGTGAAGGCCATGTGCTTAGCACTTATAAAAAGTTGGATTCTTTGAGATTTTTCTCCTTAATGGATGTTTTATGTTCTTTTCACTTATTTTTGAAATGTCTTAATGCTTTACTTATGCAAGCTCCACAATGAACCTTACTGCAGAGATCTTTTGGCATACACAGCACTCGCCATTTCATCTTCCATATATTCAATAGTTTGCCACACTGTTGTCAGTCACATTCATTAGGCCCATGGAGTAGAATTACAATGTGAAAGCCTGAAACAAGAGAATTCATGTTTTGTGAAAACAAAATAATAGCTTTGAATGCAGGGGTGGGCAAAATCTTGACCTCAGGCTTCATGGAATCCCTAGAATCCATATTTGCAATTCCTCCAAGCTAACCAGACTCCCCCCCCCCCATCCTTTTTTAAAAAAAATGTGTGATTTGGGCTAAAATATCTGAACCTTTTTTTCTAAGCCTCCAAATGCATTAAAAACTTTTTCTGAATTCTTCCAGTTCCTCCTCATTTCTCCTCTGAAATGGCAATAGAAAGTGATGTGATGTCACTTCCAATCATTGTTTTGAAGCCAAACAGAAAGCAAAGTAGGAATTTTGGCATGCTTAAGTGCAGGTGTGCAACAGGACAGGATGCCAGCAGACCCCTTGCTGAGGCATGAAAATAGGAGCTGCATGTGCCCCATGGGTTGGACTTTTGCCCATCCCTGCCATAATGGAGATACTATGCTCCATTAATTTTGCAGGTGGTGCAGTAGAGAGGGGCAGCCCTCCAAGATCCTTGGATAGGGTAATGCAGACCCCTAGTCTCCCACATTTTCCCCTCCCCTGCAGTATGGAATAGAACCACAATATATGTTTATACATAGTCAGAAAAACTCATCAAAATGGGGTTGGCTGTTTCATAAAACCCGTACATGAAATGAAAGAAAGATGCTAGCTGAGAAGTTGAGAAGAAGATGATACCAGAATTAACAGCTGTCCAAACAGTCACATTCATGGGCAATTGTGTCAACAGTATGATGCAGCAAATAAAAAGCCAATGTGATTCTAGGCTGCATCAATATGAATATAATGTATAGATCCAGGGGAAGTTATAGTCCCATTCTGTTCTGCTTGGTGGAATACTTGGTGAAATTATCCCCTGGAATACGGTGTCCAGTTGTGGGTATCACAATTCGAGAAGGAAATTGACAAGGTGGAAGATTTCCAGAGGAGAGTTATCAAGGTGGTAAAAAGTCTTGAAGCCAAGCCCCATGAGGAGTGGCTTAGGGTGCTGGGCATGTTTAGCCTGGAGAAGAGAAGGTTAAGAGGTGACATGAAAGCTATGGTTAAATTGTTAAAAGAATGGCATAGTGAAGAAAGAGTAAACTTGTTTTCTAGGGACAGGGAGCAATCAGTTCAAATTAGAGATAAAGAGTAAAGTTGGATAGGTTCAGTTCAGAAAAACCTAAAAGTCATAAAAACCTACTGACTTTGGGCTTCTGAAGCAGTTTTGAACCATGCAGAAAAAGTGGGAGGGGCAAATCCGAATTTGAACCACTTACCTTTTTTTTTGTAAATATTCCATAATGTTCAGATGTCTCCCAAGATTATTTTAATTTTCAAAACCATTAAGCAACTTTTGTAAAGCCTAACAGTTTTAAAATCTCATGCTTCCCCTCCCCAGGTAATGCAAGGGGGGATGAGGTGGGCATGGTTAAGCACAGCCATTGTTGTAGTTTGTGAAGGGCAGGCCCCCAATGGTAAAGATTGCAAAAGGCCCTGCTGTTAAACTACATTTTCCACTCTGCCTTGCTGTTCATTAGCCAAAATGCCCAAGCAGCAGTCTTTGTCTAAGCGGAGGAGGAGGAGGTGATACACTCACCGGACAAGGCAGGCCTGGAGTGGAAGAGCCCTCAGTCAGGCTGAAGCCCAGCAGCGGGAGCCAAGTGGCACCTGAGAGCTGTCTTCCAGAGCTGCTTGGCTCCCTCTGCCAAGCTTCAGCCTGACCGAGGGGCTCTTCCACTCCAGGCCTGAATCCAGTTCAAAGCAAATAATGTGGATTATCTACTTTGATATGATGCCCCCAATGATGTTAAACCACTGAGTTGCTGAATTTGCTGACCAAAAAGTCCGCAGTTTGAATCCAGTGAGCGGGATTTTAGCCCCAGCTTCTGCTAACCTAGCAGTTTGAAAACATGCAAATGTAAGTACATCAATAGGTACCGCTCCGGCAGGAAGGTAATGGCGCTTCATACAGTCATGCTGGTGACATGACATTGGAGGTGACTATGGACAACGCCGGCTCTTTGGCTTAAGAATGGAGATGAGCATCCCTCCCTAGAGTCTGACACGGCTAGACTGAATGTAAAAGGGAACCTTTACCTCTACTTTGATAATCTGAATTACATGACAGGAGGAGGAGGAGGAGGAGGAGGAGGAGGAGGAGGAGGAGGAGGAGGCAACACAGCCGTTCCTGCAAGTGTATCACCTCCTCCTCCTCCTCCTCTTCCTCCACATTGACAGCTGAGGCAGGCCTGAAGTAGCAGAGCCCCTCGGTCAGGAGTGGCCTGAATGGAAGAGCCCCTGAAGTTTCCCCAGTGCCAGTGCTGTTTTTTTTTCCTACTGCGCATGTGTGCCTGAAATTAACATCGCGTTTCGTAAGTTTTGGAAAGTTCTGAATTTTTTTCTGAAAATTCGGAATTCAATTCCAAATCGAACCCCTACATTGAGTTTTGAACTTTTTTTTTTTTGGCTCAACAAAGCCTAGTAAAGAGATTCCACCTAAACATTAGGAAGAGTGGTTAAACCATGGAATACATTGCCTGAGAGGGTGGTTGAATCTACTTCTCTTGAGGTTTTTCAACAGAGTGTCATCTGTTGGGAATGCTTTGATTCTGCCTTCCACCATGGCAGTGGAAGAAGCCACTAGATGACCCTTGTGACTTCTTCCAGCTCTATAATCTATTATTCTATAACTATCCTTGACTTCCTCGGCTTCATTTTATTCTCCTCAGGAGAGCATCTATTAGTGTGCCAACTCTGCTGGTCGCCAAACAATTAAGATGCCACTTGTCTTTCTAAGGGGAAATCTTTCTGCTAGGGCTAAAAAGGTTGCAAGGTAATTGCTTATACTGATCTCCCTTGAGGTCTACAACTCTTTATTTCCTCTCCATTGGGAACTACTAAGACTTGCTATTTTATAAAATTATCTTCCTTACATAATGCAAGTACATGCTTACAGACGCTTTTTTGCCTACTATAATACTTAACCTTTTCTTTTCCAGAGGATCATGTACCAGAAGCATCAGAGCTCACTTTCCTGAGCACTTCATGCCTATTAAAATTGAATTGCTGGTTTTGTTGCACTGAATTGTTCAATTATTTTATATGGTTTTTCTTTTTAAAAAAAACTATTTTAAAATATGTTGAAGTGCTTTAGAGGTTAAAAATCAGCATACTGAATAGATATAAAGAGAGAAATGCAATGTGTCTAATAGACTGAGAGGGGGAAAGCAGAGCACAGTCAAAAGAGCAGAGCAGGGGTCAAAAGTGTGGTACATGACTATAATTTAGATCTGTCAGAAAAGCAAATTGTTGAAAAACAAGTCACTGAAAAGCAGGACGATGCCTGAATCACCTACATTCTTGGTTTTTCTCCTCCCTACTTCATCTTCACAGAAATCCTTTAAGGTACATCTGGTTGAGAGTGCATGTGTCTGGTTTAAGATGTTCATGACTGAAAAGGGAATTTCCCAAATTCCTATCCAGCACTGTAACGACTACATCACTCAGACTTTATTTTTTTTTAAAAAAAAATCCCATTCTGATTTTGAGGAATGAAAGCACATTCAAGAAAACAATGCAATATTTCTCCCACATGACACAGCAGCAGAAGGAACAGTACTATCCACACTGCACATTTATAGCAGCTTGAAAGCACTTTACTTTTCGTAAAGATTTAAAATGTGGGTGTTTCACTGTGCTTTTGATTAAACAGTTCTCCAGATAATTTTGGCCTCCCAGCTATGACCCAAGATCTAGCTCTTGCACTTTACTACTGTTCCCTGTTCATAGATATAGTGTTCTACTTCACATTACCCTTCTACTTCTAATTTGTCATCTGGCTTCTGCACTTTATCCATCAGCCCTGTCCTTGCAACTGATTAGCACCAGTCCACTTACCTGAGCTCAGTAATTGTTTACTATGTCAGGCTATTGGTTGTTTGTTCAATGGTTGTATTATACTGTTTGATGCTGTAGTTTTATGAATTTTATGTGTTATATTTTAAGCTATGTTGATTGGGCTTGTCCTCATGTAAGCCCCCCCCCCCCAGTCCATTTGGGGAGATGGTGGCGGAATAAAAAATAAAGTTGTTGTTATGTTGTCATGGGGTTTGTTGTTTGCTCAGTTTGCTCTCTAGTGCAATCTCCTGAAATACTGAGCAGAGAATCCCAAGTATCTTGTGAAATTATAAATTCCAGGATTTCATAGGATGGTGCCATGGCAGGCCAAATGGTATTAAACTGCTATAACTCTCTAGTGTGGATACATCTACTGGCCTAGGTAGTCTCCTATATTTCTTGTCTAGATCTGCATGAGTTCACAGATTAAAAAGGCAAACTTTTCTTTCCACTGTAGTTCAGAAATACTGGCAGGATCAAAATTAGCAATCTTTGTGTCTCAGTCTAAACCATTAATCAAACACAATCTAATTGCATTCTTTGTAGAAAGACATTTTCTCCCTGATACAGATTTAAAATGTACTAATTTTAGCAGATACAAGTGAAAGAAATGGAAGTAAGCCGGATATTCCACACGCCATTACACTGTGCAACTCAGGAGAATTCATCTGAACAATACCAGTGTGTAAAATTCATCCAATGAAGAGGAAAACCAGGATGTGTTAACAACCACTCCTCATTAACAATTTCTTTTTCCATAGCTGAACAATAGGCAAAAAACTTTGCTTGCACAAATTGAGAAAATCAAATAGAAAAAGGGGTGAAACTTCTGGCAAGAGGAGCATGAGGCATCAAATCCCTGTTTCCTTTTACCACCCAAGTTGAATTAATTTATCTCAAGCCAAAAATGAAACTTTGTTCAAAGAAGCCACTTGTCTCAAGTCATTTTTTATTGTTTAGCTCCATTACGTGGGCAAGAAGAATGAATAGCTTAATAGATAAGTGTATTCTGAGTCCCTTCAGGGAGGAAGGGAGGATTATAAATTATTATTATTATTATTATTATTATTATTATTATTATTATTATTCCGGGGCAGGAGGATTCTCCGGTGTAATCAATTGGCCTTTTGGAACTCACCCTTTATGTGTGTGTATAGGGCAAGTCTTTAAATTATAAACTTCTTAATTCTTAGGAAGAGTTGCTACATTTTGCTGCTAACAGCTGTCAAATCAACTTGGACTTATAACAATGATATATCCTAAAGACACCAGATCCCTTATTATTTTGGAAACTAAGTTGGATCAGCTCTGGCTAATACTTTGATAGGAAAACATCAATGAATGCCAGGTGCTACAGGGTATTTATAGGAAGGAACTGCCAAAAATACCTTTGGGTATTTCCTAACAAAGCCCTATTAAATTCTTTGGATCACCATGAGTCCACGAATGACTAGAAGGTCAAGACTAGAGATGAATGAGAGAGACCTTTAAGTCACTCTGTCATCAACAGCTCCACTCAGGCTTACCAATTCAAGCTATTGCTTCCTTGACCAAGTCTATCCATCTACATTGTGATCTTCCTCTTTCCCTGCTCCCTTCTACCTAACCAAGCATTAGTGTCTTTTTCTAGAGAGTCATGTCTCCTCTTGATATGTCCAAAGTACAACAATTTCAGTGTAGTCATCTTGGCTTCCAGGAAAGGTCATGCCTGATTTGCTCCAGGATTCACTCATTATTTCTAATATTTGACACTCCGGGGTATTCAAAGAACCATTGTCCAGCACCCCATGTTGAAACAAGTTTATTCTCTTCCAATCAGCTTTCTTCACTGTCCAGCTTACACAACCACATACAGAAAGTGGAAATATAAATATATGGACAACCTTGATTTTGATATTCAATGACATATTATAACACTTGAGGATATTTTCTAGTTCCTTTATAGTGGTCCATTTGAGTCATATGACATGTCTGGCCTTATACTCCAGCTCCCACCAGAAGTCACTCCCATATGACCTTCAGGTTACAGTTCTGCACTTATCCCATTCCCTTGTCCTATTGTTTACAGTCTGGCCACGTTTACAACAGCTTACAACCACTGGTTGATGAGCACAGTTTTATTGAGTTTTGGTTGTGTTTTATATGGGTATGTGTTTTACTTATTGTGTTTTATACTGTGTTTATTTTGTGTTGTTTTTACGCACCTTGTGTCGTGTGTAAGCTGCCCTGAGTACCTTTGACTAGATGGTGGCAGGATATAAGAATAAAGTTGCGGTTGTTGTTTTACTGACACAAAAACACAGTATGTCACAACAAACAAGATATATATGCTGGATCATGGATGATGACGATGATGATAATAATAATAATAATTATTATTATTATTATTATTATTATTATTATTATTATTATGGGACTTTCAGTTGGCCTCTTCCAACTCTATGAGTCTATGATTTGTCCCTCACTAAGTTACAGCCATCATGTAATTTAGTTATGCAGTCTAACAACTCTAGTTATGTCTTAGTTCTTGGAGGGGGAGAAGGAACAAGAGAAGGAGTGGAAATTAATAACCATTGCTATCATAATTATCATTATTTTAGATTAATAAATATAAAAACTCTGGACCAGGAACACTACTGAAAGGAGAGTTTGCAGAGTTCTTCATTTCCCTTCTGCTTTCTTGTAGTGCAGTTTCTTCACTCCACAGGTGGGCAGCACATTTTTTAAATGTTGGCTGTTTACAGTAGTCGGTCCAACTATTTAATCAGATGAACATACAGTGCCTGTTTTTCCCCCCCTCATCACTCAAAATATCCTTGGAAGATAAACTCTTAGTAAACTCATTAAACCATAAGCGGTGGCTAAAATTCCATATTTGGTCATGAAACTGGAAGGACACACAATGCAACCACAATTGCTAATCATGGAAGCCCACTTTGTGGGCTTGTAAAAAAAAGCCTACTTCAAAATATATACAAATACATTTTTAGTTACATGCGCCTTCCTAAATATTGTGCACTGCTAGATTGTAGAGCTTTAACTTAGAGGCATTATAAACTGGCTACCACAGCATGGCTGATTTGCAGTCTCCGACACAATCGACCACTGGCATGTTAGTCAGCGTGGCACTGTCCCAGGGGTCTGTACATTCCTGTCCTGGCCCCAGAACATTGATTTGAATTCATTGGTAAAGCTCCTTGCTGGAATGTGTAAATAGTCTTCACTCTAGTTGACTGAAGGACTTCTTAGCTAGCTGCTCAAGCTCTGGCTGAGCACTTGTCCTTTTGAGATACTGGTAGTTTATTTATTATTTATTTATTTACGATATTTCTATCCCACCTTTCTCAGCTTGAAGGTGACTCAAGGTGGCTTACAAGTTTTTTCATAGTTCTTCATATGTGCGCATTCAGAAGACCTACAAGCCACTCTAAACACCTTTGCAGAAGTATACGAGAAGCTCGGCCTGTCATTAAACATCGAGAAAACCAAAGTCCTCTTCCAGCAATCACTGGCCAATCCCTCTCCAATGCTAGAAATACAGCTTAATGGTGTAACATTAGAAATTGTTGACCATTTCCGCTACCTTGGCAGCCACCTCTCCACAAAAGTCAACATTGACACTGAAATTCAACACTGCCTGAGCTCTGCAAGTGCAGCAATTTCCGAATGAAGCAGAGAGTGTTTGAGGACCGGGACATCCATAGGAATACCAAGGTGCTTGTTTATAAAGCTATTGTCCTCCCAACCCTGCTATACGCCTGTGAGACGTGGACAGTCTACAGACGTCACATGCAACTCCTGGAATGATTCCATCAGCTCTGCATCTGAAAAATCCTGCAAATCTCTTGGGAAGACAAGCCGACAAATGTCAGCGTGCTGAAAGAAGCAAAGACCACCAGCATTGAAGTGATGGTCCTCAGCCATCAACTCCGCTGGACTGGCCATGTTGTCTGGATGCCTGGCCATCGTCTCCCAAAGCAGTTGCTCTATTCTCAACTCAAGAATGGAAAGCAGAATGTTGGAGGACTGGAAAAGAGATTTAAAGATGGGCTCAAAGCCAACCTTAAAAACTCTGGTATAGACCCTGAGAACTGGGAAGCCCTGGCCCTTGAGCACTCTAGCTGGAGATCAGCTGTGACCAGCAGTGCTGTAGAATTTGAAGAGGCATGAAGGGAGGGTGAAAGAGAGAAACGTGCCAAGAGGAAGGCGCGTCAAGCCAACCCCAACCGGGACCGCCTTCCACCTGGAAACCAATGCCCTCACTGTGGGAGAAGATGCAGATCAAGAATAGAGCTCCACAGTCACCTACAGACCCACTGCCAGGATACTACACTTGGACTACGAAGGATCACCTAAGTAAGTAAGTAAGTAAGTAAGTAAGTAAGTAAGTATAAGTTTCTTCATAGTTCTTCATATGCAATCCCTCCATCCTATACTATAGTTGCCTTCATACTTGCAATTTGTACATTTATAATTAGATACGTACTAGATATCAACCATATAACTCACAATTTGCTACCCTTTTATAAGAGCTGTCCAAGGCAATCACATTGCTCCATCTAATAGTTCTTCATATGTTTTCTACCCAACTTATTTCTTTTCTCCATCTCACTGGTGGCAGTGAAGCAGAGCTTAAAAACATGAACATTTTCTATTATAACCCTTGACTTCACTGGTCATGCAGGCAAGGAGATTCTTGGAAATGTAGTGACCTTTCTGATATCTGGAGTATAACATCAATTTCTAGGCAGCACGTAATGATCTTTACTTATTGCATGGAGTCATAATCCATGCTATTTTTCATCATCTTCTAATAGCACTGTATTGCACAACTAGTCTGGTGTCAGGTGTTTTTTAAAGTAGAAAAACATTGTTCTATGCCCAGATTTTGACTTTCAAAGTCTCAGGGGATGGGACTTTGCTAAATTGTCAAGCCTAGGTCTGCTTGCTGCATACAGTCCATGACCAAGTCAAGATTTAGTGTCTCTGCCTATCTCACCCTGACCCATCTTCTCTTCTACGGGAAGTTTGCCCTTCATTTTTCTGTGGCTGCCCTCTACCTCATCTCTAATCCTCACATTTGATTGCTTTACCTTTAGATGATGTCGAGTGATATTTGAACTTTTTCTTCTTCACTGACATCTCCACCAAGAAATGCGCCTATTTTGGGAGGCTTCGTTTCAGCAAAGTGGTTGTTGAGATGGCAAGCATATTGACATCTCCCTCGTTTCTTTCATTCCACCCCTACCCCAACCTATCTAACTCCTTCGCTGTCTCTCTCCTAAAATAAATGCAATTTGTTTCACTCACTAAGCCTTTAGCCAGAAAACAAGGGACCTTTGTGGGTAAAAAAAACAGATCCTGAACAACTGTGTCAATAATTGAATCTCTTTTCTTTTCATTTTTTTAAAAAACTTAGAGCCTCTGGTAATATCCAAGTAAAAGGCGATCTGTTTTCTGTCCCTCCATTTGTGGTTATTAGTTATTGTGGTTATTACTGCAGTGGACTGTCATTTATCTAAATGAGAGATGGAAGATGCTATCTTGGCCTGTACCGCAGATTGAGAAGAATAAACACAGCTGGGCTTGCGGATTACTAGGTTTGCTAATCCATCGTGTTCTCTTTATTATTGTTGCAGATAAGGGAAGAAGCCTGCCAATCTTCTTGGCTTTATCTATTTCCCTTATTTATTCTACATATCTCTGAATTTTCCTTCATCATCCTAACCTTCCAACTCTGGGAGGTATAGTCCAAACAAATAATTTCCAAAGCTCTGCTAAATCGGAATGGCCTTTGGCTAAATGCAATAAAATGCATGATTTAATGAATGGGGTGAGAATAAAATGTAATAAAAGCAGCCATTAGAAATAAAACAAATTATTATGCAATTGGACTGGTAACTGAAGTGGCATAAGAGCGCCCTAAGTAGCAATTAAAAGCAATATTAGAGGCAAAGAGAGAGGAAGGAAAAGAGGAAGGGAGGGAAATGGTCTGTTTGTACATGCAGCAAATGTCCAAAGAGGCAGATTCTCCTAAAACAGATCAGCCATAATGAAATCAATTGAGCTCAGGTCATGCACAGATGAACCAGAATACAAGGGAAAATTTCTAACCAGTGCAGAAGTTGTTAGCGCTATCACATGCTGGTAACCTCAAGGTTGGATTTCTGTAATGCACTATACATTGGGATATCTTTGTACCAAGTTCGAAAACAACCAAATTGTTTACAGTAACATCTAAAAGTGAGCATATCACTCCTATACTAAAGTCAGTCCACTGGCTGCCAATTCGTTTTCAGACCAAGTACAAAGTGTTGGGTTATATATATATATATACACACACACACTAAAATAAGCATACAATGTAAACGTTTGTTACATACACCGATAATATTGGGACTTCTATTATATTTTCAAGATGTTGGGAGTTTGTTAACATTTCTCACATATTATCATCTGTTTGAGTAAGAAAGATAAGAGAATGTGTATTTTGATAAATGCAATTTAATGGGGTTGTATTTGTCTATCTATTTTAACCATGTTGTACCCCACCTTGAGCCATAAGGAAAGGCAAGTAATAAATCAAAGTGCTGTTGTTAATGTTGTTGTTGTTGTTGTTGTCCAAATACCCAAAAGAAAAAAGGCAATTAGACAAGGAATTGTTAAACATAGCCAGCACATGGCCAAAATGGCAGGAAACACAAGAACACCAGAAGCAGTCCGTGGAATTTATTCATGTTTATTGTATTTACTTATTGCATTTGTATACCATCTTTTTCTCAGAGTGAGACCCAAGCTGACTTCCACAATAAAAAATTCAAAATAATTTAAAAAACAAAAAGCCATAGAAAAAATGTTCTTAAAATAAACACTAGTTTAAAAAGACATTCTCTCCTAAACTAAGAAGCAACAAGTTTCAGTGGAGTTCGAGTGCCAGTAGGACTGAGCCATTATAGAAGAGTTAAGTCAGACCATGCCCTACATGTATTGTCTACTATGAGATTATCCAAGACTGCAGGCTGGCATGGTGGCAAGATCTGAACCATTCTAAAATTACTCACATGAAACAAGCTTTCACAGAGAAGGAAGCTGAGGAAGGATACAGATGTCTACGTTACACTGGATCCAAGGACCAGGGATTAAAGAAATCCAAAGCACACTGGATTGTTTACCAGATCGTAGGTCAATTGTCTACAACAAGGAATGTCCTCTGCTGCCAAGGGAGTCATAAAGATATGTTTCATGCTTTCATTTGTCTTCAAGAGAATCCGCTAAGCTCTGGCTGATATTCTTTTAAGGACACACAGGGGTATAACTCTAATTTATGGTTCTAGTTGGAGGTAGAATTCACTATTCCTCTGCTTCAACGTCTCTCCCTTTAAGGATCACCTTCTTTCTATGGAGGCTCCTGTCCATGGTCATATGATGATCAATGAAGAATGGGAGAAGGGTATTTAAAGAGTGTCTGTCTACCCTTATCCTCCAGAAATCTTGTAGGATAATGCCATTGTTGCATGTCTACCTTTGGGTACATAGCGAGATGTTTCCCAATCGCTTCTCTGAAGCTTCCCAATCTCCATTAGTCACTATGGAGAAGGAGACATAGGATCTGTGTGTGTGTGTGTGTGTGTGTGTGGAATCACAGAGTTGAAGAAACTACAACAACCATCTAGTCCAACCCCCTACCACGCAGGAAAAGCACAATCAAAGCACCCACAGCAGATGGCCATCTAGCCTCTGTTTAAAAGCCTCCAAGGAAGGTGCCTCTGCCATGCTTTGAGGCAGAGTTCCTCTGTTAAACAGATCTGATGGTCAGGAAGTTCTTCCTAATGTTGAGGTGGAATCACCTTTCCTATAATTTGAACCCATTGCTCCAAGTCCTGGTTTCTAGAGCAGCACATAATAAGTCTGCTCCCTCTTCCTTGTGACAGCCTTTTCTTATGGCTATCTTGTCTCCTCTCAACCTTCTCTTCTTCAAGCCTCTCCTCATACCCTCCAACTGTCCTGATTTGGCAGGGACCATCCTGATTAATCCTCTCCCATCTCATTTTTTCAGCTGCTTTTAAAAATCCCCATTTTCTCCCTCCTCTTGGTAATTCCTCCAGCTTACCTAGGAAGCTGCAAATTGAGTGCAAAATAGGTTGCATTTAATTAGCTCAGTGGGACAGAGAGGAGAGGAAAAGGCTGAACTTTTCCTGAGCTTTCCAAATTGGCTCAGGTCAAAGCAAATTGCTGTAGCCTCTCCTTGCTTGTCTGTCTTCATCATTAATAACTGTTGTCATCTTAGGTTGTTTGGCTATATTTGTCCTGGTTTAATTGTGAAATGTTAGAGGTTAAGAAACATACCTTTGTATTGATTCTTTGATAAATATTCTGAATTGGAAATAAGCACAAAATGTCTCGCAGTTTGTTGCTTCTCATGTTGTAGACATGTTGGTTACTCAAATATATCTGACAATTATAAAGGTGTTAGCTTTAAATATATCCAAATGGTACACTGCATTATAGTTACTCCTCATAGCTAAGTATAAACAGATCAAAATGATGATTTGGTCATTATATTCAAGATAGTTTCCTGCTGGGTAAGTAAATTATGTATATACACCCACACAAACACACACACATGCCAGCAACATAAGTAGGACCTAAACCTTGCCAAATAATTTTGGCAGAGGAGGTGGAGCATCCCTCAGGCACAGGCATGTAGCCAGGGGGGGGGGGGGGCTCGGGGGGCTTCAGCCCCCCCCGAAATTCTCATGGTGGTTCGCGAAAAGGCCTTACTGGTGCATTATTTAAACTGTTATGTTTATTAATATCATGATTTGATCACCATTCTCAATATATCCCATATGTATGGGGGTATTTGGGTAATGATACAAAAGGTTTGCTAGGCTAGACCCTCTTTCACTCAGACTCAGCCCCCCCCCGAAACTCAGCCCCCCCCCCCCGAAACCCCCCCTGAAAATTTTTTAGCCCCCCCCCCCCCCCCCCGAAACGAAATCCTGGCTACGGGCCTGCTCAGGCACCTCACTCCACAGTAAAAACACAATAAGAAAATTTTTGTTACCTTTCCATGTTGCTCAAAACTGCTGCCTGAGATGATATCCCAGTGGTAAAACCGCTTGATGTTCAAATAGGAATAATATTACTGTGCTCTAATATTACCTTTCTGTTCTGCCTTGGTCCACCTCTTCTAAAATACTTTTTCCAGTTCTGAGCATCAGTTTAAAGATGGATCTGAAATTTGTCAAGTGAAAAACATCCAAGCTAGTACAGCCAGTCCTCAAGTTATAAACAAGATAGGTTCTTTAGGTTTTATCTTAAGTTGAATTTGTATGTAACAAGTACATTTTTAAAGTGTAACTCCAGTCTAATAATTGTTTTAGCCTTTGGATAGCAAAGGGAAAGGTTAACACCCCTGTGGTGTTTGTTTAACTATTGGTGCCCCTATTCAGAAGATTTCACCTCTCTTTCTGTCCCTGTGATGACTGCATTTTGAAAAATTTGGCTTGTTGTGAAAAAAAAGGATTGATGATAAAGCTTCAGTGGAAACACCTTTTCCCCATGATCACTCTTCCAGCAGTGAATTTCTCTTCCTAGGGTTAGATTTCTCTCACTTGTTCTCTCACTATTGTTCTTAACCATGGGTCATTTGTTTGTAAGTCGGATGTTTGTAATTCAGGGACTGCCTGTAATGGGAAAATAAGTCCTCTGATGAACCATTGGCTCAGAGAAGGGAAAATAAAGAGATGTTACACTAACCATTTTCAAGTATCTGAAAAGATCTTAGGCAATCCCTCATAGCTCAAAGATGATGGTGCTCCAGATGTGGTGTCTTGGCGTTGGTGGCTGTGGAGCCCTATTCTTGATCCGCATGTTCTCCTGCAGTGAAGAAGAAGAAGAAGAAGAAGAACAACAACAACAACAACAACAACAACAACAACAACTTTATTTTTCTACCCCGCCTCCATCTCCCCGAAGCGACTCAGGGCAGTTAATATGGGGCCAAGCCCAAAGCAAAATACAATTAAAAGCAACAATAACAATTTAAAACAGCATAAACAGTGTAACAAAGATAATAACAGCATCAAAAGCAACAGCAGACTAATTTTGGAGGGGGGAAGGGGACCACTATGTGAACTGGTTAAAGAATAAGGTGGTTCAATAAGGTGGATAGACACATATAATAGCATAGGAAATAGCATGAAAACAGCAGTTTAACAGGGTCGATTCAACTTAACTTAAAGATATATATAGGAATGAAATATAGGAATTCAGAATCACATCATGATTCAGATCATGATATAAATAATTTGTCATAGGAATCATCAGTCAAATGCACAACGAAACATCCACATATTTAATTCCTTACAGAATGTGGGTAGGGAGGGTGCCAGCCTAATCTCCCTGGGGAGGGAGTTCCAGAGATGAGGGGCCACCACCAAGAATGCCTTCTCTCTCATCACCACCAATTGTGCCTGAGACGGGGGTGGGAGTGAGAGAAGAGCATCCCCGGAAGATCTTAAGGACCATGTGGGCTCGTAGGGGAGGATGCGGTCTCAAAGACAGGCAGGCCCTGAACCGTTTAGAGCTTTATAGGTAATAATAACCTGCACCTTGAATTAGGACTGGAAACTTATCGGCAGCCAGTGGAGCTGTTTAAACAGGGGGGGGGGGGTTGACCACTCCCTGTAACTTGCTCCAGTTAACAATCTGGCCACTGACCGTCACACCAGCTGTAGTTTCCGAACTGTCTTCAAGGGCAGCCCTACATAGAGTGCATTACTGTAGTCCAGTCTTGAGATAATTAAGGCATGGACTACCATGGTCAAGTCAGACTTCTCGAGGTATGGTCGCAACAGTGAGGAGTTTCCAGGTGGAAGGTAGTCTCGGTTGGCTTGACGTTCCTTCCCCTTGGCATGTTTCTCCCTTTCTCCGTCCATTCATGCCTCTTTGAATTCTACAGCATTGCTGGTCACAGTTGACCTCCAGTTAGAGTGCTCAAGGGCCAAGGCTTCACAGTTCTCTGAAAAGATATTATTTTGAAGGTGGTGCAGTTTTTTCTCTCTCTCTCCTCAGAGGCAGAACATGAAGTACCTGCTACAAATTGCAAGAAAGAAGATCATTTCTAAACATAAGGAAGATCTTTTCAATTGTCAAAGTTGTTTGACACTGAAGGAGACTATTTGTGAAGGAAATAACTCTTTTTGGAGTATTACTGATAGGGATACTTTAGCAGTGGATTCCATCACTAACAGAGAGTTGAATTATATCACTGGTTTCCAACCTTTGTTCCTGTGGGTGTTTTGGACTTCAGGTCCCAGAATTCTTAATAGTTGGCCAGAAGTTGAAGTCTCAAAAAGAACAAAAATTGGAAACCACTTAATTAGATAGCTCTCAGAATTGCTTCTAATTCTATAATTAAACAATCTGGCCTATAGATCAAAGTGCTAATTCAACCCTTCTGCCTTTGGTAAAGTATAATAAATGTTGTTTATATCTTCTTGTCCTTATTTTGATTCTTGGGATTTCTTGTTCACCCTGCCTGAGGAATCTGGAAAGCTTCTAAGTGAAAACTGAGACTCACATGGTAAATTTATCTCTCCCTCGGGCTACTGAGCACAGCTAGGCACACAACATTCATCTCTCAGAAGCCGTGGAAACAGTCAACCCATCACAACTGCTTGCGGCAAGATCCAGGAGCAACCCGTCTCTGTTGGCAGGTTTTAAAAGTAATGCATCATTTTCAAGTTGTTCCTGCTTACTCTCATCTCTCCTGGCAACAGCAACAAAGTAAGCAACAGAAAAATCAGCCATAGACTACTTAGGATTGTCTCTCCCCAAGGGTCCAATGACAGGAAGGGGATAGGATCCTCAAGTACGTACATCCTAACAAAAATATCCTGGTTCTTAAAAATTGTATGTTTCTGGCTGGCCAACATCAGAAGAGGAAAAAGGAAGGAAATGCTGACTGCTTCATCTAAGTGTATGGACAATCTCAGAAATTCCTAGCAGTCCCCAGTCTGGCACTGACCTTGACTCATGCCAAGCTTTCTTGATTATAAAAACAGCCTATGAACATCAGGAATGAATAGGAAAAGAGGTTTTTTTCAGCAAAACATTCTCAGGGAAACAATGAAAGAGGTTGCAGAACTGAGCCACAGCCTCAGATGGCCAGCAAGGTGGAGCAAGTTGACATCCTACCATATTGTTGTATATTTCCAGCGCAGGAACTAGTCATTTCTTGGCATCCATATGATTTTGTTCTGGCCTCCCCTCCCTTCTGGTCTGCCCTTTGGTTCCATAGCAGCACACAAATTTAAACTTTTCATCTGAGAAAGGTAATATAGTCAGTCATCCACATTGGCTGGTTGCAGTAGCCCTATGAAAGTGGGGAAACCATTAATAGAAAATATTTTTGTTTTACCCAAGAGATAATATCTCTTAGCAATCTATAAGTCCTCCAGCATGACTCTATTATCAATCTCTGCTGTAAGTTTACCATAAAATCTCACTGGATGACTTCCAGATGCCCAGAAATGTATTAACTTTCAGATGCTTGATGTCATCCAATACAACTCTATAATCAACTTCCTGCAGAAGTTGACCATAGAATCATATTGTAAGACCAAGAGGCACTGAGACATGGATCAATATGTTTTTGTATTACAATTTGTTGATCTGTCTTGTTTTGGTTGCTATTTTTACTATGTATATTGTATTTTTGTTGTAAGTCACCTCGAGTCCCTTTTGGGAGAGGGGTTGTGATATAAATGATGATGATGATGATGATGATGATGATGATGATGATGATGATGATGATTTAAAGGTCTGTTGTCCAAGGGCTTCAGGATCATGTCCTCTGTTCCTAATTCTAGATGATAGAACTAGAAATTATAGCTAAATTGCAGGGAAATAAACATTATGAGAAACTTCCTAATAATGAGAACTGTTTGCTAGAAGCTTGTAAAGCTGAGTCAGTGTTCAAAAATATTGTGGTCTCAAGCTTTTGAGTACATGTTGTAATTAATTTCAAGGTTCCTTGCAGCTATAAAATTCTATGATACTATTATTGAAGTACCTTGTTTCTATGTCTTGCAATTTTAGTAGGCACGCTTTAGCTAATAAAGATGTCTTATACTGAAATAATAGTCAAATTATCAGAGAAAGACAGGTCCTTAATTTAGCTTTCACCACAACATCTCCTGCTAAAGGAGCCTGTTTTGATGATATAAACAGTAAATTGATACGGTTCCTTCACCCATGATTCCAACAATTTTAGTGAGTCAGAGCATTCATTTGATTCTAAGGACTTTATTGCACAACACAAACAAACTGGCATTGCCTGTCTATCTCCTCCTTGTGATTAATCTGTCCCTTGTTATTGAGGGGCAAAATTAACCAACAGCTTGCATTACTGCAACACTCCGGTCACCTCTACGTTTCTGTGATAGGTCCCCTGTCTACATGATATCTAATAAGGAATGGGATCTCCCTAAGCCTTTTTATTCTGAAAGCTATCAAGAAAAAAAGCACATTTCCTGTAAGAAGAACCAGGAAAATAAGATTCTGACTGTAAATAGAAGGTCAGCTGCTGTCCTCACATTTTGTCTTGTCTTTTACTCGTGTTGTATTTTGAAATGGTCATATGACTGATCAAATAAATAAATTATTATATAGAATGGGATCTCCCATTGGCTCTGCTCTGATTTTGCTTTTGAAATGGCTTATCTACAACTCTGATTCTCCCTGGGATCAGGGCCAGATCAAGATGTTCTTCTGCCCAAAATGAAGACTAAAACAGCCTTCCCCGGTAAGTCCACAAAGAGAAGCATAGACCCCATCCTACACTATCATATAATCAAGTTTCTGAATTCAGATTATTGTCGTGAATCCAGATTATTGTTCATGTTCAAACACAGAGTTAATATCTGTGCTGGTACGGCTGTACCAGGAGCTCCAACTTTATTTTATTTCTGTTATTTGTTTACAGTCGTAGGACAGACCTCTTGTCCATCATAATTAAGCTTTGGTTCTGCCCCTTGTTCAGGGCTCTGGGAGGGAAAAGAGCCATTTTTTGGGGCAGTCTCTCATAAGGAAACTGAACTATAGGATGTAGACCAGCTCATCCCATAGAAAAGCTTTTTTTCTCAAGAACATCCGGAGAAACAGAAACAGAAATTCCAGGGAAAAGGTCCCAAGGCTCTGGCTGAGAGCTCACAGCCTCTCAGCCTCACAGCAATCAGAGGGAAAACAGCCCTGAAGTTTTCAAAGAATTCTCTGATGGAGGACAGCACTACAGATCCACGGAACTCCATCTGAAGTATCTACAAGCCTCGGCTGTTAGGTCTACTCGATACCCAGACGCATTTGTAATCAGTAGTAGGACCCACACCGATGAGGCATAGATAGTAAACAGCCTGGGAGAGGTTAAATAGGGTTTTTTCCTACAGAGAAAGTACAGTTAATCAAAGTCAGGTACCAATCCATTGAGGACTAGACTAAGAAAGTCTTGAAGTGTTGTTTGAACCATTGAAGATTTGTTGTTTGTTCCATAATAAAGACTTTGTTGTATCATTAAAGACTTCCCGCTGGACTTAAAGTATACGTCCTATAGGAAAGACAGCTGTTACAGGCCCAGCACGCGACAAAACAATATCCAAGTCCAGAGATCATACACAAAGTTCTTTAATCAAAGCCTAAATCCACAATCCGAGTACCAGTAGTCAGTGTTCACATTCCGAGGTCAAACAAACTAATAACTAACAGTAAAATTAATTGGGTTGCTGTGAGTTTTCTGGGCAGTATGTTCCAGAAGCATTATCTCCTGATGTTTCATGCACCTCTATGGCAGGCATCTTCAGAGGTTGTGAGGTCTGTTGGAATCTAGGTAAGTGTGGTTTATATATCTGTGGAATGTCCAGGGTGGAAGAAAGAACTCTTATCTGCTTGAGGCAGGTGTGAATATTGCAAATTGCAGCACAAAATCCAAAGTACTTTCGTACAAGTCCTGTCCAGAGTTCACAAAGCCAGTCACTTCACAAGTTCAGAATAACACCATCCAGCAAGATGTTGCCTCCAGCAACAAGACCGCAAACTTGAGAGTCTTTTATGCTAAGACTACAGGGTTTGCTTGTAGATAGCCTGTTTCTCGACTAACCCAGCAATTGAGCTTGCTCTCTGTGAAATTGCACATAAGAAGGAGCAGTTAACCTTCTACAGTCTGCCCTGAAGTTCTGCTTGCTCTTCCTGCAGGGAAGTGGTGGCTACTGCTAAGGGTTCTCCTTCTGGAGCTACTACATTCTGCTGTGCAGGCTGCTGAAAGCTATTGCTTTGTAGCTCTGACCACTCATCCTCGCTGTCAGAGCTGACCAGGAAAATTATCTGCTTTGAACTGGATTATAAAACAGTGCATATTTACATAATCCAGTTTAAAGACAATAATCTGGATTATATGGCAGTGTCAATCCAGTTTGAGTTTGCCATTAATAAGTGGAATCACATCTTCTATTGTAGACAGCAGATGTCTTACGGTGCCATAGGACAGATTCAAGGACCCCCACTGCTCTGTCTTCCCATAGGAAAGAAGCAGAGAGATCATGAAGGAATTTAGGAAGATCATTTCTCCACCAAATGGAAGGGCTGGCTCTGTCTGTGACAACCAAACCTTAGCAAACAGTATAAATCAAGCAACTTATTTCAAATGAGCTTAGATTTGAATATATTCTGATTACAGAAGGCAGATTTTTCTTAGTATGGGTTGATTCTTCCCAACCCACCCACTAGGTCATAATGTATACAAAACTCTGTGTATCATAGAATAATCCTTCATACAAAATAAACAGTGTCTACTGCTATAATGGTAACTGTTAGAAAATATGCTACAAACTTTTAAAGGTTATTTATTCCCAAGTGTGTTTTAGGGATCCAGTGCAGACTCTCCATCTAAGGAACAATGCCTGATGTCACAGATGCTGTTTTGTGTCCCCAGGAAAATTCTAATAGCCCCATCAATATGGGACAAATGGACTGTGACTCCTTCTGCCATGTGTTACCACCATTAATAAGCTGTGTCACACACCGTCACAACACCAAATGGTATGAATGGACCTGTTGGGAAAACATTTTTGAAGAACTGATAAAAGCAGGCCATAATTTTAGGCTTATTAAATACAAAGAAAGCAAAGGAGAAAGATGTTTATGAATAACTGAAGACTGACTAGCAGGTATAACATCCTGGGAGGAAATGGAACACATACCTGATTCCAAAAGACTGAGGCATTTAGGCTAAACACACAGATGGGAAAACTGCAAAATAAATAGGGTGCATGTGTGTGCATGCCCATCATATCTACCACTTTTTATATTTGATAGTGTGTGTGGCAGTTACATATCTTGGTTAAAGAACAAAAACACAAATGCCTTGGAGAAACAAACTAAAGTTTTTATTATAGGAACTCTGTTGACATAAACTAGATTCATTCTGAGGAAGAGGTGAGAGAGGATGAGAAGAATAGAAAGAAGTGGAGGTAATATCTTGTGTGGAAAGCCAACCAAATCAAATCGGACTCTGGAGCAACTCCACAACTTTGAGGCAGTGGGACAGCAGGATAAAGCCATAGAAATATTATTCTAAGATTCTATGACTCAATCCTGCTGTCCTACTGCCTCAAAGTTGTGGAGTTGCTCCCAACTTTTCTTAATGTAGGGTTAGACCAGATTCACCCAGTTTACCCCACAATACCTACTTGAAGTATAGAAATATTGTGGGGTCAACCAGGCTCTTACTTATTTAGGCAATCCCTTGTTGTCCGAGGATGATGGCCTTCCAGTATAGTGTCTTGGTGGTGGATACGTAGGTGACTGTAGAACCCTATTCTTGACCTGAATGTTCTCCCGCAGTTTCCAGGTGGAAGGCAGTCCTGGTCAGGGCTGGCTTGCCAAGCCTTCTTCTTGGCACATTTTTCCCATTCACCCTCCATTTGTGCCTCTTCCACAACACTGCTGGTCACAGCTGACATCCAGCTAGAGAGCTCAAGGGCCAAGGCTTCCCAGTTCTCGGTGTCTATGCCACAGTTTTTAAGTTTAGCTTTACACCCATCTTTAAGTCTCTTTATCTGCCCAACAACATTCTGTTTTTCATTCTTGAGTTGGGAGTATAGTAACCGCTTTGGTAAACAGTGTTGGGGCATTCAGACAACGTTGCCCGTCCAGTCGAGTTGATGGCATAGGAGCATCACTTCAATGCTGTGGTCTTTACTTCTTCTAGCACAATGAGATTTGTCCTCCTGTCTTCCTAAGAGATTTGCAGGATTCTTCAGAGGCAGTGCTGATGGAGTCATTCCAGGAATTGAGTGTGACGTTGGTAGACAGTCCATGTTTCGCAGGTGTATAACAGGGTTTGGAGAACAATGGCTTTATAAACAAGCACCTTGGTATCCCTACAAATGTCCTGATCCTTAAACACTCTCTGCTTCATTCAGAAAAATGCTGCACTCGCAGAGCTCAGGCAGTGTTGTATTTCAGTGTCAATGTTGACTTTTGTGGCAAGGTGGCTGCCAAGGTAGCCAAAATAGTCAACATTTTCTAATGTTACATCATTAAGTTGTATTTCTGGCTTAAACTCGGGATTTATACAAGTTGTGTCAATGAGCTCCTAATTTCTTCATTTCAATTTCTCCCATATGAGCTGTTTTTCTCTCATTCTTTCACTTCTGATATGATTAATTTTGCCAATTTTAGCAAATGCATTTTTAAGCCTTTTTCATCCATTATGAAGCCTTTTTCATCCATTCCCTATTAATTGTGGCTTTCTGGGTGTATGGAAGCAAAATATAGTTTCCCATCATTGTTCTCATTTTCCACTCTCAGCCTAATTCCCTTGTTTTACAGGAAGGTTTTTCAGAACACTGCCTTGGTTTCTTCACAAACACATTGTTGAAATGGGGGCCTCAGTTGCTGAAACCACATTGGAATCCAGTAGTAAATTATGATGTTTGTGTTCCCCAAAGCTTCCTATTTAATTTAACAAAAAAGAACCCCTCAAGGATGCATAAACTGGTATTTGCCAGCTGTTGGTGTTTCTCCTTCACCAATGTGCTTGTAAAACAAAAACAAAACTGTTGCACAACACTTGCTTGAGCAGTGAAATGTTCCAGCAGGTTTGGCAAGGTTAATTTCCTCCAAATTACAAATCCCCAGAGGCTATAGTGTGTTTTTGATATTAAAAAAAAGAAAGTTAGTCTGGCTTTCTTTCTGCTCTCCATCTACTAGTAAGCAAAGACCGCATTTAGACTAGCATTTAGCTCTTAACTGGCTTTTGCAGAAGGATCTTTTAATAATGAGTTGGAGGGAGGGACGAACTTTGATCAACATTGCTATATTTTAAATATGTTTAAATAATTTTCACATAATTGCTTATTGAATATATCTCTAACTAATTTCAGACTGCATCCAGACTGACCAGTAAGTTCCTGATTTTGTTCCTATTCTGGCTAGTTTTATATTGAACTAAAATAAACTGACCTGGAAAACTGGTATAAAAGGTCTCTGATAGTACCAGGAGCCAACAGAAAATATTCTGATTTAAAAAATATATATATTTATGGTTCCCCAAATAAAACCAGAAACACGAAAAACATCTGCAATCTTCTGGGCTTTTTAATTTGTAGGTGATGTGTGATGCATTTTACCTTTATTTTATGAGTTGTTGGCATGTTATGTTGAGAGAAAGATAAGGCATAAATTGGATAATGTTTTAGATTAAATACTAAATAATAATGTTTTTATTTGCAAATGGTGGAAAACATTTTCTTTCTGTGTCAGGAGCAACTTAAGAAACTGCAAGTCGCTTCTGATGTGAGAGAATTCACTGTCTGCAAGGAAGTTGCCAGGGGATTCCCAGATGTTTTGATATTTTACCATCCTTGTGGGAGGCTTCTCTCATGTCACCACATAGGAAGCTGGAGCTGACAGAGGGAGCTCATCCACGCTCTCCCCAAATTCGAACCTCTAACCTGTCGGTCTTCAGTCCTGCCGGCACAAAGGTTTAACCCATTGTGCCAGCAGGGGCTCCTGGCAGAGAACTGAAACAAAACAATATAGGCTACTTGTCCATTTCTGGGCAGAATTCAAAATACACACTATAATTATTTAATCCCTACACAACTTGTTTCCATAGCATTTGAAAAACCATACAGTATGACCTCTGTAAGTCCTGCAAGACTCTAGGGTAACATCTGGGAGAAGTTGTTCATTTCAATAGGATTCACTATTATCCATTGTTTCCTGTTTCTACACTAAATTCAGGAACTGTCCTCCAGGAATATAATAATTATACCATTTTTTCTTGTACATTGTACATCACATTTACACTGCTGTTACAAATGATCAGTGAGAGGGAGAGGAGGAAAAACACAACGGAGGTGGAGTGATTGAAACCCAGGGTATTTCAAGAAAGATTTTTCATCCTAGTCTTGGAATATGCAGTTAAAAATCAAAACAAATATGTTCAAAAACTGGAATCTCCCAATACTCCCAGAGATGTTTTTTCTCTTCTAGATGAGCCCATGTATAACAGCACTGGATGTAAACACAAGGGAGAGAAGGCATTACATGTTCTTCCATCACTTAGCTGTGGTTTTGGGCAGCTGATTTACCGTATCCTCGAAGAAGGAAGAGTAATATGATCTTTGTAATTAGCTTCTTTACAGCGAACATGGCAATGAAGGAATAAGTTGGATGTGCAGCTTACAACCCCATCTACACAGAGCCATTATTTGGCCTCAATCCAGTGTGTCAGACACTTGATCAGGCCCAACAAGTGCTCACCATGCCACAGAGGTAGGTGGGATGGAGTCCCCATCGCCCAGCAGTGCAGAATGTCCTTTATTGCATGATCTCTGAACACGATGTGACACCTACCTGTTTCCTGTTGCTCAACCTGACATAAGCTGCAGTGGTGGGGCACCAAGAGGGGGATTATCCCTCTTCCCACTCCCCTCCTCTCTTCCCAGCACTCCCAGTTGCTGTGGCTGCCACCAGGGTGAGCAAAAAAGAAAACGTAAGTGCCAAGTCATAGCCAGAGTCTACTGCAATGCAGAAGAAGAGGAGACTGTCATCCTGTTAGGAATTGGTCACTACTGTCCTCACTGTCTATATGTTGTACAGAACTTGACCCTGAGGCAGGGTCTAGGCTTTCTCCAAACGTTAGGTAACATTGGCAAGGCCATGTTAAAGTTGTCTTGTCCAGTGTTACCATGGATCAGAGTATAATTGCCAAAGGACTAATCTATTTCTATACTGACCTAAATTATCAGTACAGATGTGCCCAATTCAGAGCTGGAAAAGCAAATAAACAAGGGGTGCATCAAAGGGGTGCTAAAGAAAAAAAGTTGTATTGTCGAAGACTTTCATGGATAGACTACCAGGGGTGTTGTGTGGCTTCCAGGCTCTATGACCATGTTCAGCAGCATTTTCTCCTGACATTTCACCTGCATCTGTACTGGCATCTTCAGAGGATGATCCTCTGAAGATTCCAGCTACTGATGTAGGCATAGCATCAGGAGAAAATACTGCTAGAACACAGCCATAGAGCCCGGAAATCACACAATACCCCCAAAATATGTTGTATTCTCCAAACAATATTGTATGCCTTTAAGTCATCTCCAGCTTATGGCATTCTGAAGGTGAACCGAGCACAGGATTTTCTTGGCAACATTTGTTGAGGGAAGGGTTGCTTTTCTTTTTCTCTGAGAATGAGAAAGTGTGATCATCACCCAGTGGGTTTCTTGGACTGAATGTGGGTTCTAATCTGGGTCCCTAAAGTCATAGTCCATTACTGGAATTATTGCACCAGACTGCTCCATTATAGTTCACTAAGTAATTTGATGATAATTTTGGCCAATGAAATAGAATGGCAGTTCATATCGGGCTGCATGTATTCATGTATAAGTCTAGGAATTTTAGTCCAAAAAGTGACCCTAAGAAACTAGGTTAACCTATCCATAGAAATACATCATTTTTGCCCAGAAAAGGATCACCCCCTTCTCTGAGTGGTGGAAGGCAAGAACTTAGTCTGCCTTGGGAGAATCTAAAAGAAGGACTAACCCCTTCTATTTTCTCTCCTGTGGAGCCACTTCTCACTTTTTTGTATGCCTGGATGGGAAAATGGTGACTGTGACAGTACTGGTGACCCTTCCATTGTAGCCTGGCAAGAGCCAGGTCAGGAGTCAGATTCTGAGGATCAGGGGTCTCAAGGAGAATGTGTTCAGGATGATTTGTAAACAGGGCAGCTTGACCTGGCCAATGCTATGCATACCTTAGACCAGTTTTGCTCAACCTTCCTAATGCCATGACCTCTTAATACAGTTGCTCATGTTGTGGTGACCCCCAGCTATAAAATTATTTTCGTTGTTCCTTCATAACTGTAATTTTGCTAATGTTATGAATCATAATGTAAATACCTGACAAGCAGGATATATTTTCACTCACTGGACCAAATTTGGCACAAATAATCAATATGCTCAAATTTGAATACTGGTGGGGTTGAGCGGGATTGATTTTGTCATTTGGGAGTTGTAGTTGCTGGGATTTATAGCTCATCTACAATCAAAGAGCATTCTGAACTCTACCAACAATGGAATTGAACCAAACTTGACACACAGAACTTCCATGACCAACAGAAAATATTGGAAGGGTTTGGTGGCCATTGATCTTGGATTTTGGAGTTGTAGTTCACCTACATCCAGAGAGCATTATGGAATCAAACAATGATGGATCTGGACCAAACTTGGCTCGAATCCTCAATTTGCCCAAATATGAACACCGGTGTAGTTTGGGAAACATAAACCTTGACATTTGGGAGTTGTAGTTGCTAGGATGTATAAACATAAAATCAAAAAAATTCTGAACCCGACCAATGATAGATTTGAACCAAACTTCCCACACAGAACCCCCATGGCTTGAAGGGACTCACTGGTGTGAGCCTCCCTCTAGCCTCATGAGCTCTCCCTCACCCATGCATGTGCACCATGCTGCCATGCGCCAAGCATGCCTGCTCTCCCCTCCCTGCTTGGAGTCTCAGAAACAGTCCTCACCTTGGCTGAGAGGCTGGCTGAGGGGCTGGTCAATCACAGCGGAGGAAGAGAAGAGAAAGACAGGTGGAGAGATCTTTAGCTTTCTCTGCCAAAGGTGTTCTTTAGGCTATCAGAAATACATGTTTTCTGATGGTCTTTGGAGACACCTCTGAAACCCTCTCATGACACCCCCCCCCCCGGGGCACAACCTCCAGGTTGAGAAACTCTGCCTTAGACAGTTTCCTAGCAACTGAGCTTAAGGAAAGTGAAACCATTTCCCCAGGGAAGAGTCCTTGTGAAGATGGGGAGGCCGAGGTCACTAGGGAGTGTAGATTAGATCTCAGAAAACAAGGTGTGAAAAACAGACAGAGGAGATCTCAGTGTCTTCAAGATAAAACCTTGCTCCAAAATAAGGCCTCAAAACACAGATGTCTCCTGCATGATTTCATGGGAACTTGGGCAAAGCCTGGAAAGACTTAAATTAGGTGCTTGGCTTCCAGTATCTTAAATTAGGTGATCAGCTTCCAACTTTGCTGTTGGGAAAATAGTCTCTTGTTCATGTTACCAAGTTTTCATGTATTGTCAAGATTCCTGTTTCATGTTCCTGTCTTTGCCTATGTATCCTGAACAGTTTTGCCTGGAAGGATTTCTTGTATTCATGCTCCTGCATTTGCCTTAGATTGTTTTTATGTTTTGGATTTCTACCTTTTATGATATTTGTTTGGTTCTTATGAAATACCTTTATTGAACTATGATTGTGTGTGTGTGTGTATATATATATATATGTATATATATGTGTGTATTAGGGCTGGGCGGTTTCGTTTCGTTAATTCGTAATTCGTTAAAAATTTGTTATTTTTTGTTAACGAAGTGATAACGAACCATTCTGGAGCAGCTTAAAAACGAAATGAATTTTTCAATTCGTTTCGTAAATGCTTCGTATTTCGTTATGTATTTCTTTCGTTATTGGTTTGAGGTCGTTTCGTTATTATTTCCGCATGTCTGGGGCAAGTTTTATAGTTGTTTTTTGTTTAATTAGTGAAAAAAAATTATAATATCACACCAACAGTCAACAACAGAGGGAGAGGGAAGCTTCAGAAGTTCCCCCTGTCCCATTTGGAGGTTTTTTAGCGTATTGCGCGGTCGCGTCCGTCATTAACAAATCGATTCGTTATTGTTTCGTTATTGTTTTGTAATTTTTTTACCATTTATGAAATTTCGTAAATATCGAAACGCAAAAAAACCCAAAAAACGAATCGATTTTAGAAACAAATTTTTCCGTTGTTACCCAAGCCTAGTGTGTATGTGTGTGTGTGTGTGTATATATATATATATATATATATATATATATATATAGCTGGTTATATCCCAACTGCTACTTTTGGATATTATCCCCTTTCCCCCTTTTATTATTCTTTATTCAATAAACACTTTGTTATTAGATTATTTGCCTCTGGTGTAGTGTTGGGTGAAGAGGTGCCTCAGTGCTAGGGTCCAACATCTTCAACTTATACATGGATCATATTAAAACCCATAATTTTCATATGACTGCAAGTTATGCACAAGTATATATGGGTAATAATAACTCACTAGGAAAAACAGTGGCTAAAATAAAGCTGAGGCAAAATGGTTTTTGTGTATTTTTGGGAAACTGCTTGCAATTTTCCTCCTATAAAGAAGGGAAAGTGTTACCACGTTCAATAAGAGACCCAGAAGCAGTTGAAATGGGCTTAGTGGTTTTTCTACATAATCAAATCCAACTGGTTGTACAACACAGTAATTTTTACTCTCACTTGCAAAAAGAAACTGCTTTTAAAATGACCTCAAATTGTCGACAGCCAAAAATAATACTGACACAGAATTACTATTACTAGGAAGAGGAAGCTGTTTAGAGAAAATTACGAATATTTCAAATGGGTCAGAAGAGGACTAATGAACAGGAATCTTAAGGATAAGGATAGATGAAGGGAAAGCAAAGATGAAAAATATTTGCCCCCTGAACATCCTCCCCCTTTTCACTGATTTATTCCACACGGTTAACATTCATGCCCAAACATTCATTTTCCTGTTAGTCAGAATGACAAATATTATACTATTGATTTCAACAGGATTTAGGTATGACCTTACTTTCCCTGGCTGCGGTCTAAAAAAGGAAACTGGGAATTTCACATTTGTAAAGAGGAGGTGCAGGTTGGAATTGAACCAAAAGAAAAAAAACTATTTCTGATCTCTTTTCAAGAAAGCCAGAAATAAACCAAGCAACAGGTTTATTTCCTAGAACTCTGCTTGCATAAATGAAGAACATATTTTAAAAAGATATCACAGCCGATCCAGGCGGGATTCACTTCTAAGACTATCAATATCTTAGATAATATTTTTTGTGTTATTCATGGCTGTTAGTCAAACACCAGTGACTTCATCATGCCAAACAGCTACTTGGAGGACATTAAAAGAGATGGGTGTGGAAATGCTTAGCATCCTCAACTCCAGAGGGAGGAGTTGTTTCAGTTCCTTTCAGAAACCAAACCACCAGCAAAAGAAAGCTGTAAGCGTACGCAAAGGCAAAGATAGCCTGAGTCTCCCCCAGACCTTCTGAAATCTTTGCTCTATCAAGGTAAGAGTTTTTATTCCTCATTAAATGCTTCTATACACTGTTAATGCTAAAATATTTATACAAGTATTCCTGAAGCCGTGCTATAAACAGAGCATGGGGGAGTTACTTTTTGGACTAACACTCCTACTGCTTCTCCTCCAGCAATGTTCACATAGGCCAGGACTTCTTAAACTTTTTCTGCTTATGACCCCTTTCCTCCTGAGAAATTTTTACATGACCCCAGGTATATAGGTATATCGAACATTTACTAATAATAAATCAGCATTGGCTGATTACTAATAATAAATTACTAATAATAAATCAGCATTTCCTTTTTGAGGAGTATAGCTGAAGCATTTTATGCAGATTCCACTGTAAACACTGCATGTTGTTGCTAAAAGATTCATGTAAATGTCTACATAGCATTCAGATACCTTATACCAGGCATGGGCAAACTCTGGCCCTCCAGGTGTTTTGGACTTCAACTCCCACAATTCCTAACAGTGAATTGTGGGAGTTGAAGTCCAAAACACCTGGAGGGCCAAAGTTTGCCCATGCCTGCCTTATACTGTTGCCAAAATTTTGGTGACTCCAACACGGAGCTAAGGGGACCCCATTAAAAAAGCAGTGACATAGGCCATGCTGAATGAGGAATTTTTAAAAATGTAGTTCAAAACTCTCACCTCCCCATGTACTGGCAATAATAACTCTTCTCATTCTGTTTAAAAATCTGAACAATGTCTTGCAATAGACTCAGTTATTGGTTTGCAATGTGCATGGATGAACCCAAAAATTGCACCTCACCCCTGGCATACTTAGTGGGTTTTTACAGCCGTGCTTATTTTCTGCATAGCTGTTCTCTTTAAATATGCTTTATGACATTTCCAGTTTAATATAAAGAAAAAATCACTCACTCTCTCTCTCACACACACACACACACACACACGGAAAGATAGAAAGAAAGAGCATCTCCCAAACAATTTCCAGCCAATGGCTACCATAAGTCAAACATATCATGGGGTTTTCTTGACAATATTTCTTCAGAGGGGGCTTTTCAGTACCTTCCCTGAAGGCTAAGGGTCCTTCCACACAGCCATATAACCCAGAATATCAATGCAAAAAAATCCCAAATTATCTAGTTTGAACTGGGTTATCTGAGTCCACACTGCCATATATTCCAGTTCAAAGCAGAAAATATGGGATTTTATTCAGCTGTGTGGAAGGGGCCTAAGAGAGTGTAGTTTTGTCAACATCATCCAGTGGGTTTCCATATCTAGGCAAGTAAGCAATGTTAGAATTAAGAGCCACAACTGTAAGCATATTTATAATTGGTTTCCATTCATAATTTTCACTAATAAGTAAAACCAACTGTAATAGTAGAGACAGTAGTTGAGAATGTCACCCCAAAAACCTGTGGGTTGTAGGAACACTGAAGTCAAAATTTACTAAGGCTGTACTTGTAAACACACCTGAAGAAAATAAAAGCCTCACTGAATACTATGAGACTGACTTGTAAGTAAACAGGCAGCGTAAAGTTGGAAACTTTTATTTATCGTGTCAGGGGCAACCAGACCATTATATTACATTTCTAACAGAACAAAACAAATAAACAGATAAAAAACACAAAGTTTGCAAACTTGGTAGTTGATTAAATGTCCTTTGATCAGTATCTGGCCACTTGGAGTGCCTCTGGTGTTGTCGCAAGGAGGTCCTCCATTGTGCACGTAGCAGGGCTCAGGTTGCATTGCAGTAGGTGGTCAGTGGTTTGCTCTTCTCCACACTCGCATGTCGTGGATTCCACTTTGTAGCCCCATTTCTTAAGATTGGCTCTACATCTCGTGGTGCCAGAGGCCAGTCTTTTCAGCACCTTCCAAGTCGCCCAGTCTTCTGGAAACTATCTTTAGGATATCTCTGGAAATTGCATATCATCAAGGGAGATGTTGACAAGCTGGAATATGTTCAGAGGAGGGTGACTAAAATGATTGCGGGTCTAGAGAACAAGCCCTATGAGGAGCAACTTAAAGAACTGGACGTGTTTAGCCTGCAGAAGAGAAGGCTGCAAGGAGACATGATGGCCATGTATAAATATGTGAGGGAAAGTCAGAGGTAGGAGGGAGCAAGCTTGTTTTCTTTTGTCCTGGAAACTAGGACGCAGAACAACGGCTTCAAACTACAGGAAAGGAAATACCACTTGAACATTAGGATGAACTTCCTAACTGTGAGAGCTGTTCAGCAGTGGAACTCTCTGCCCTGGCCTGTGGTGGAGGCTCCTTCTTTGGAGGTGCTTTTAATGTGATTTCCCTGCTTCTTGGCAGGGGTTGGACTGGATGGCCCACGAAGTCTCTTCCAACTCTATGATTCTATGAAATGACTAACCAGTGCTGGCAAGAATGTTACACAATGATGCAGAAGGTGCTTTTATATAAATACAATCAGCCCTTTGTCTCTATGAATTCCACCACCCACATCTTGAAACTATACTTTTTGGGGGGGAAATCCTAAAAGCAAACTGGGTTTTTGCAATTTTATGTAAGGGACACCATGTTACTATGGCATTGTATAAAGTGGTACTGAGCAGCCATGGATTTCAAGTGAGAGCATCTTCCATGAATGGAGTACTTCGATCCATGCAAGTCAGTATTTTTGTCTGTTTGTTTGTTTTGTTCTGTTAGAAATGTAATACAATTATCTGGTTGCCCCTGACACGATAAATAAATAGGACTTGGATGGAAGGAAGATCTTGAATGGTTTAGGTTTAGGTCTTCAGTTAATCTCTGTTACTGCCTCTTCTTCTTTTTAACTCATTGTTTATTTCGGAAACATACAAAATAAAACATATCCACTGATATATAAAATCACTAACAGCAGTAATTTTACACCTTCTAATATTAATAAGCAAATAATAAACTCCTTCCCCACAAATGTACCTTTTCATTGCTATCTCATCCAGAGTTTTATCATTTTATGTCGTGTATTTGGTCCTCCCACTGTGTTTTATTTTTCATTATGTTGTTTTATTGGTTTATTTATTTTATTGTGATGTTATTTTGTTGTTTATATTTTATGTTGCTGTAATGTATTGCTGGGCTTGGCCTCATGGAAGCCATTCTGAGTCCCCTTTGGGGAGATGGTGGCGGGGTATAAATAAAGATTATTATTATTATTATTATTATTATTATTATTATTATTATTATGTATTTGAAAGAAAACTTCCCAACCCTACCCCAGAGTAAAAATCATACAGCACATTGTACCATCACAGCTCTTAACAAACAATATATGTTATCTATAGTAAACAAAAATGACCAAATTGTTTAACATGTAATCACTGTTACTTCTAGCTTTTACAGCAGGCCCCTGTATTAGGTAAGGGATCAGTTCCAGCACCTTTTGTGTAATATGATTTTCACTTGATCTAAAACCATGTTATATTTTCTGAAAAATAGAATTCCAGGTTAAATCAAAACGTTGTGCAGGAGGACCAAGTGATGCCTTGAGAAGTGTTCTCTCTCTGCAGCAGCCTAATTCTGTGGTCACCTTCCCTTGAAATCCGACCATAGAAATGCTAGAGAGAACACTTTTCTAGACATGGCTAAGTCCTCTTGCATGATTCCATGGTATTCAAAGTTCGTTGTGTATAACTGAAATCATGTTCAACCAGCTTTTGATAAAAAATTGACCTTTTTATTTCCAAATTCTGACAAATACCCTTTATTCTACTGGTTTTTGTCAAAAAAAATTAACCCAAAAAACTGGAGCCCCTTCTACATTGCCATATAAAACCCAGATTAAGTGCTTTGAACTGGATTCTATGGCAGTGTAGACTCATATAATCCAATTCAATGCAAATAATGTGGATTATCTGCTTTTGATAACCTGGATCATATGGCAATGTATAATGGGCCTTTCCCAGGAGAGTCTAAAAGAATAATTGAGCACTCTGCTTTCTCCCCCGTGGCCCGACTATTGACCTTTTTGAATGCAGTGGTGGTGCAGAATAATCCTTGAGTTTTCCAAGGGTCATGTCAGAATCCATAATTTTGGCTCCAAAACCTGCCTTCAATTTATACATGAGGTTGATATATACATGAGTAGATAGATTCATTTGGTAGGCCTGTTGTATCTTGACCATTGCAACTGGTCACACTGTTGCTTGCTGCCCCGTAGGCTCAGATGTTTGTTGTATTTTGCAGCTTGGGGGAAATCCAAATGATTGTGCTTTCAGATAAGAATGAGAATTATCCAGCAGAGATAAGAATGGGATTGCCAAATTAGGAAAACAGGACCCACATACAAGAAGGGAAGAATTTTCAGGGACAAGTACAAAGAGGTAGGCTTCCTTGGATTCAAATGATCTGTGGTGTGGATGAAGGCTTCTTAAACTTTCCCACCTGGGACCCGCTTTGGTCCAAGGAATTTTTATGTGACCTCAGGTATATATGTATATAAAGTACAGTAGATATAAAAATCAAATATTTAACAATATCAAATCAGCATTTACTAGGCTTTCTGAATAGGCTGGTTTTGCACAACAGATTCATGTAAATTTCTAAAACAGCCACTAGTTGATGTTCAGACATGTTTACTATTGCCAAATTTTTGGGAGCCCATCACTGAGCTAAGGTGATTCATGGTCAGGACCCACAGTTTAGGAAGCGGGTTTGAATTATACTCATGTTTCAGTGGTTCATTTTCCTTGAAACAGTACTATCTGATTCATCCATAAACTCTGGGCCATGTCTACAACAAAAGCCATGTCTACAACAAAATACTTCACGCCTGGCCTCCAACATATTGATTGCCCTGTGAACACTTTACCCATTTCATATACTTTCTGGTCTCTTCCATCCTGCACAATTCTAATATCACTTTAACTGTTATGGTTAGATCCAATGGCATCCTAGGGCTTGTAGTTTGGAGAAAACTCTCTATATGAAACTATAAATCTTTGGATTCCCTAGGATGCAGGCATGGCAATTAAAGTAGTATTGAAGTGCTACAATTGTGTAACATGAAAGAGTTACTGCCTTTCAACCATGCAATCCTTCTTTTTCACTATTAAAAGGTTATTACAAAACTGCAGTGTCTCTAAACTTGTTTCCAGGAGCAATGATCTCACTGAGCCAAAAATGAGTTGCGGGCAGTAAAAGAAAAGCACACTTCTAGAAAGGAGACTAGACTAGACTCAAATGGAGAAATGGCTCCTCCAACAGATACTGTTCATGCTAATCTCTCTGAATAAGTAACACCAATATAAAGTGATAAAATTAACTACACGAATCATAGGTAATATTCTCACCTGGATTAATTTGGAAGTGTCATCAGTTCATTCAATAAATGAGCAAGTAAGTATGTAACTACTAGGAATTGAATGTCAGGAGTGAAAAGGTGATGACTTTTGTATCCCATTAAATATCACGTATCTATTGAGCTGTAAAGAACCTCTTGGTAAGAATAACGCCTGTGTAAAAGCTTTCTTTCCTGGGGGAGTTTAAAAGAATAAATAGATTTTTTTTCTTTTGTTGGCAGATTTATCTGCCTGAAAGAGAAAGAAAGAACAAAAAAAAACCCTCAACAACTTTGAGCACTGACAATACAAAAGAGACTAATCTAGAGCCAAAAAAAATCAATGGTATGATCAGATGACAAATCTGATGCACATCTCAGTTGTCTCAGGGCACCTCCAGACATGTTTTAAACCCACTTTGGAGTGGCATTAAGTCCCCACACTCTGGGAAAACCAACGGATTTTCCAATGGATTGTCCCCATTGCAGCACAATAACTACTACACTGGAATGGAGACAACCCAAATAACCCTCCCCCAAAAAAGCTTTAAAATGAAATAAAAACTTACCAGGCCACCATTAGGATTTTCTGGCGGCTTTCTGGCATTTATCATTGTTGTGCCAGGAAGCTGGGGTGGGGGGTGATTTGGCCTCCCCACCTCCTAATGCTACATTTGTACATGCCAGGAAGCCTCCAAAGAGCCAAATGGCAGCCCTGTAATTTGGGGGGGGGGGGAGTGGGTTCTCTCTTCGCTTCTCCAGATCCACGGGACCCGAAGAAGTGTATTGGGCTGTATTGGGCCCACAGGGTCCATGCTCCATTAGACCCAGGCCTTTCAGGTGTAATGGAGTATCTAAATAATTCATGACAAAGCACAAATTATTCCTCTTTTACTGGAGGCATTGTTCAGATCCCTCTGGTAAAAACACGAGAGCTCGCACATTTTGTGCCTTGTCTGGATGGGCTCTCTGCCAACCATTATGAGACACTGCTTCATACAGAACCCATCTGTATTTGACTCTCCAAATATTATTGAACTGCAACTCCCAAAATTCCTTATTAATTATGCTAGCTAGAGCAGTTGGAAATTGCAGTTCAAAAATATTAGGACAGCATGCTTTCCTTCTCTTGTTTCCTGTGAATTACAATAGTTCTCTAAGACTGCAGGCAAACAGAAATAGGTCTTTCCTAGTCCTGGTTGGAAATGCCAGGAGTCACAACTTGGACTGTACATATGTGGAGCTGGTGGCCCAGAGCTGAGCTTCAGCTCTTTTACATAACTGTCTGCAAAACCCCAAGAGACTATCAACACTCCAGAATTATAGCAGATTGATGCCCACGTAATTGCCTTGGCACTATCCTATGCAATCCTGAGAGTTGTAGTTTGTTGTGGCTCTCTAAGAAGGGTAAATATCTCACAAATCCCAATATCCCATAGAATTGAGCCATGGCAGTTAATGTGGTGTCAAACTGCTATAATTTGGCAGTGTGGTTACAACCTAAGGGATTGCATAGAAACCATGGTCAGAACTGCCAGGGGGGGTAGTTGCACACACTGGCTTATATCCAAGTGCTGGTCTCAAGAGAGACATATATTTCAACCATCCCAATCTGGCAGGTACGATTAATCACCTATTATCCCAGGAGCCCCCAGTGGCACAATGGGTTAAACCATTGTGCTGGCAGGACTGAAGACTGGCAGGTCACAGGTTAGAATCTGGGGAGAGTGCGGATGAGCTCCCTCTGTCAGCTCCAGCTCCCCATGCAGGGACATCAGAGAAGCCTCCCATAAGGATGGTAAAACATCAAAACATCTGGGCATCCCCTTGGGCAACATCCTTACAGACAGCAAATTCTCTCACACCAGAAGCGACTTGTAGTTTCTCAAGTTGCTCCTGACATGAAAAAAAACCCTACTATCCTATTTTTCTAATTGCTTTTGAAATGTCCCAGTGTTTCTTTCTTCCACACACTTTCCCGCTTGATCCTCACCTTATATTCTAAGATATTCACTAGTGTACTCTTTTGTTTGTCCAGCACCGAAAGTATTTTTCTGCCACTTTGCACTTTATCTTTCTGACTGGAGAAGACAACAGTGGTGTCTGGTGGCTTCTGTGTCTGGGTTTCAATCCAAACTTTAAAAGATCTCTCCAGTGTGCTGAATCTCACCCCCAAACAGGTTCAGCATCTTGGATATAGCTTTGAAGTTTGAACTATTTATTTATTTATTTATTTACCATATTTTTACCCCACTTTTCTCACCTCAAAGGGGACTCAGAATGGCTTACAATTCCTCAATATTCAACACCCAACTGAACCAGTGCTGGAAGACAAGAATTAATTCTGAGGCCTTCTGCCAGCCATATAACAGAGTAGCAGCCTCCATTGTCAAAGGGGAATCTTTATGGTTTGGTAGGGAATTTAGGGGCTCCTAACTGAGCCCCTAGAAAATCAGTTGTCTACCTTCATCAACTCGAAGGGTTACGGTCTCCTCTACACTCAGACTTTCCCCCAAGAGCAACGTAGGTGGTCTGCCCCCATTCTGTCCCCAATCTTGCAAGAAGAAACAATGCCGGAGTGATTTACAGCACTGTTTATCAAATGTTTCCATTCTGGAAATTTAGGCAAATGTTATCAGTTACATATGCAAACCTCTATTTAGAAGTTTTATTTGCTAAAGTGTGATTCAGAAAATTGTTGGGATGTCCATGGCAGATTATCTTGACTGAAAACTATTGAAGAATCAAAACAAAAGGTAGTAAACCTGGGGGAGACTTTCTGCTGAGCTGCAAAAATTATTAGTTTTGCAGGGTAAAAAGGGAGCAATTATATTTTTATAAAAATATTAACTGGCACCGTCATTTTTTCCATGTAATAGTAGCATTTACATATTTATGCAAGCTGTTAGATTGTGGGCAGAAGCGAGTTTTATTATAATTTTAGGACAATTCTAACTGTTTTTTTCAAAGGAACAAAAAAAGTAAAGCAAAGTAACAAATAGTGTAAGCAATGTAGCAAAATCCTTTAAAATTATATAACAATAACTTTGGGAGTTTTTCTAGTGGCCATGGCCTACCAATTTCAGCTAATGTTGTTACTACTATTGTTGCTACTGCTTTTTTATTTATGCTCTGTCTTTTCCAAAACCAGGCCACCAGGAAACTGTTAGTAGCAAGAGGCATTTTAAATACAATTTCTGGCTAAAAGATCCTGAATGATCATAGCAACAGGACTAATTTTGTTTGTATTTCTTTGTTGTTGTGTTGTGCCTTCAAGTCATTACCAATTTATGACAATCCTAATCACAAGATTTGTTCAGAGCATGTTTGCCATTGAGGTTGAGTGTGATTTACATAGCCAATCAAGCAAAGATTCAAAGCCTGTCCTCCCAGAGTTCAGGGTTTGAAAAGTCCAAAGTTTGAATCCCTCTCTAGTTGCGATAGTTTTGCTTTTATGATAGGAACAACTATCCCAATGCTGGAGGTAGAAATGTCCAGTTTGTGCTCATGGAAAAAGAGAGAGAGTGATTCTGGTGTTGTTTATAAAGGCAAGTGTTTTAGATATAAATCTCTTCACCTCGGTAAATCTGGAAGACCTACTGCTAAGTTATAAAAGTATTTGCCTGATATTTAGTATACTAAAATACTTGCTGACCGTGGTCCCTTCGTATCAATGTGAAACATGCTGGCAGAGCAGCTTCAATGAATTGTCTGTGCTAGCAGTTAAATTAAATCTCTGATAAGAATAGATTAAAGAGATGGCTTCTACTGGGAAGCTGAAAGCAGTGTCAAAGAAGAACTGGAACAAGTTATGATGTTTGTTAATGTGCTTTGATTGGTGGCACTGCTGGATTGCTTGTTTGGCTGAATTATGTATGAATAATGGGGTGGGTGAATCATGTAGACCTCCAAATATTGATGGACTTCAAATCCCAACATTCCTTGCAATTCACAATACTGGCTAGGCCTTCTGGTAGCTGCAAACTAACATCTGAAGGGCTGCTGTTACTCCCAGCAACAGTTGTGGTTGTTGAGTGCCTTCAAGTGGTGACCCTAAGGCAAACCCATCACAGGATTTTCTTGGCAAGATTTTCACCTAGAGCTTGTCTTCCTTTGAGGCTGCAAGAGTGTGACTTGCCTAAGGTCACTCAATGAGTTTTTGTAGCTGAGGGAGGATTCCAACCCTGGTCTCCATAGCTATAGTCCAATGCTCAAACCACACTGTCTCTCTACATTAGGACAGTTAAATCAATTGAACTTATTAAGTTCTCATTTAGTGGTCCACACTTATGGAAGTAACAATTGATTTAGACCTTAGTTTTGATTATTAGCATATTCATATGAGATTATAATGGGCATTTAATGCCAAACCATTCCAGGTTTAGGACACCTTTTAAACTCAGCATGTGGTTGATGGTGACCATTTCATGGCCTCCAACTGTTCTGATTTGGCAAGGAAAGTCCCTGTTAATCCTCTGCCATCTCTTTTTCTCAGCTACTTAGACAGTGTCCCAGTTTCTCTTTCCATTTCCTAGTGTGTCCCCCCCCCCCCCAATTGCCTTCAGCTTTCTTCATTTTCTGTTGAGTACAGAGTGCAAAAGCAGTTCATGAATTAAACAGGCAGGGGAAAAGGGGAAAGAGTCTTGCCCTTCCCAGTAGACTCGGGCAAAAGCAAACTATTGCAGTCTCTCCTAGTTTGTGTCTCTGTCTTTACCAATAACTTCTGTTGTCTTGCCCATCCTCTGATTGCAATGGACCACATGTGTCCTGGTTTTCATCTGTGAAATGGAGGGTATTTGTTTGAACATATTTACAAAACTGATGGCATCTGTTCTAATCTGAGTAAATGAGGGCTATCATCCTGTTAGTGAGCTACAATAATATTTATGCTATCCTAACCCACTTCTGTCCTTGCAGAAGTCAACATTATTTTCTGATGGTGCAAAAACTGAATTCCTTTCTTCCAAGTATTTGTGGGCCTCTCTGGGTACTCCAGTGCTATCCCATGATACGCTTATGGCCAAAATATAATAAAAATACAAGTTTAATTATTACTTGCAATTTCAGCTGTCCAGAGAATGGTAGTCTTAGAATATATTCCCCAAGAATATGGGGGTCATATCATAATATTCTTGTTCAGGTGTACAGTCCACAGCAGATTTCTCTATATGGTATCTTGGCACCCAAGCTTGAAATGGTGTGATCCTCACTGGGGGGAAAGCACTTCAAAGTAGAGTCCCTTCCAGGATAGATTATTTCAGGACACAATCAGTGTTCACACCTATGTAAGCTAAATTAGTCTTCCTGTCTTTCCAGGATTGCTAAAGGGCGTCCTGAGTAAATTCTGGCCAGCAGACTGAGAGATCAAATGATTCTTTTCACCAGCTAAAACCCTGGAGAGTCACAAAACAAGAAAAGAATATAGTGGAGTTAGAGGTCTGTTGGCCTTTGGCTTAAGAAAATGATATGTCTAACAGTGGCAAAAAAGGAAAGAAGAAATATGAACATTTGTTGCTTTACAACACAAGCTCCATTTCCCAGGCAAAAAGGCAGATGTAAGGGGGAAAACATAATGTTCCTGTTTGGGCTGTCCCAAAGGAGGCATTCTAACCTCTTGCTTTGATTTTATGTGATTGCCCATCAGTAAACACTTCCTTCAGGGTTGGAGAGTTGCTGACAGATGAAGAGAAAACAATGAATTCCTCTTAACCACATCAAAATATATTTCACTGTATGAGGTTGATGAAAACTTCTTAACTTGAGATACAGAAGAATAGCTAATGTGAGCCTCATAAATCTCACCTGCTGCTTATAATTTATTTTTAAGTGTTAGTTATTAACTCTTCCATGTAGGTACATGCTTATTATGGGGCAATTTTAGTATACCATGTGTTCTACACATTCTCATTTCTTCCTGTCTGGCTTATAATAAACATTACTTTCCCCTTCAGCAACATTGGCCCCTTTTCTTCCAGTCTGCAAATGAAGAAAAAAATATCTAGGCATGATGAAATGCTACTGAAAATGGTAGTCCATGGGCAAATGCCATTCTGCAAGTTATTTGCTGCCAGTCTGCAGCAATTTTTCAGGAAATAAATAGTTATGGCCAATGGGCATTAATATTATGCCAGTCCTTAGCATAAGTAGCAGGCAGAGGTGTTTGGGTCCTCAGTCCTAATCAATAAGATAGACTTTTTAATTTGGGAGAGCTAACAGAAATGAATTGACACTTCATTAATTAGTATCATAAAACCGAACCACTTCATGCTTTAGAGCATTGGTGTCAAACCTGTGGCCCTACAGATGTTTTGGAATTCAACTCCCAGAATTCCTGGCTAGGGCTTCTGGAAGTTAGTTGGTGGCCCAAACATTTAGAGAGCCACAAGCTTGACCCCTGTGCTTTAGAGGTTCTGAGCAACTCCATATCATTTTTCATGTTCTTCATGTACTAAGTGTCAGCATTTAACAACACAGTTTGTAAAAAGAAGTAAATCTGGTGGCATGGAAAGGTGTTGGGACTACTCTTCCCAACTTTAACAACTTCAAGGTTGAACCCATGTGAAAGTATATATTGATGGCCACCAACTTGGATGGATGAAGCTCAGAGCCTGGACAAAGGGAAAGGTTTGTTTAGTCCATTGACCATGTTGACTAGAGATTTGGAGAGCTATGGTTCGCAAAGGTAACTTTTCTGAGTTCTGATGAAAGATTATTAATGACCACAAGGAGTCTGTATATGGCTTCTAGGATTTGAGGAAACAAGAGGAGGGTGCTGTTCCTTTGATGTCTAGCTTCTATCAGAGGCTTCTGCTTTTGAAGGGAAGAACATGCCAGCTGGGCTCTCTTTGTATTCTTACATTGATGACATGAAGAGCTGGCATGAGAAATGTTAAATATTTGATAATTTAGACAATGTTTTAATTTCATTTGTAAGACCCAGAGCATAACAGTATCTTCCTGTTATATTTCCTGTCTTCCTTCCTTTTCCAGGGTAATTGGCATTGACCTTCAATTACTCAGACAGAGTTGTCACAATGCTTGATGGTGTCCTTCACTGGTGTGTATTTGTGTATGTGGTGGGGGATATAAGTGGTACTCACAAGGTTTAGAAAAGTAACTTATTGGGACAAGAGTTCTCAGAATCCCACAGACATCATGGTCATAGCTGCATAACTATTTCCCAAGCTTTGGGTATTCTATTTGTTGTTGTTGCTGTTGTTATTGTTGTTGTTGTTTTTTTTGTTTTGTTTTGTTGTTTTGTTTTTTTTGATGTCTGGAGTGACTTGAGAGACTGCAGTTCGCTTCTGGTGTGAGAGAATTGGTCATCTGCAAGGATGTTGCCCAGGGGACACCCAGATGTTTTACCATTCTATGGGAGGGTTCTCTCATGTCCTCACATGGGAAGCTGGGGCTGACAGATAGGAGCTCACCCCACTCCCCAGATATGAACCCCCAATATTTTTGTCAGTAGTCCTGCCAGCACAACGGTTTAGCCTATTGTGCCACCAGGGGCTCAAAACAAAATCACATACTAAAATATGCCAGAACCTGAAGGAAATGCTAGGATTTCTATGGTTTACAATTGGCTTGTAACAGCAAGATATGAAAAACTTCAAGAAAAAGGAGGGAAGGAGCAGGAGGTGACAGATGCAAATACATAACAAAGGGGGGAAAGGTATTCTGCTAGATTTCCCTGGCAAAACCACATGCAGCATGTAAGAGAAATTACTTCCCTATGTGAGGTGTTAGGATGAATTCTGAGGTTACAATGAATATCTCTGTTTAAGTTGACACCAGCCCTTTGTTCTGTATATTTTTGTTATTAAATTAGATTGACTCATTAAAGTAGGGCTGGTGTGATTTGATCAAAAAGAATGGATCAAATCAGTGTAGTGCCACAGCAAAAAAAAAGTGAATACTATTTAACCTCCATGAGTGGAAGCATAGCTTCCAAGCCGAGGAAAGTAGTAGTCTCACTACAATCTATGCTGGGGTCAGACTTCATCTGGAGTATGAAGTTAACTTCTGAATACCTCATTTTAAGAATATGGGTAAGATGGAATGGTTCAGAAAAGGGCAACAAGAATGATAAGAGGTATATGAAGAACAAAACATTTGAGGAAAGGTTGAAGGAGCTGGGCATGTTCAGCTTAATGAAGAGAAAACTTAAGGGATGATATTATTGCCCTCTTTAAATGCCTCAAGGGCTGTCACAAAGAAGGAGATGCAGACTTGTTTTTGGCTGATCGAAAAATAGAAGGAACTTCTTCATAGTAAGAAAGGTTAAACAATGGAACCAACTGCCTAAAGAGATTGGGGGGGGGGTCACCTTATCTTAATGTCTATGAAAAGAGACTGGACAACTCTATGCTGCTGATTCTTTTAGGTCAGTGGTTCTCAACCTGTGGGTCCCCAGGTGTTTGGCCTACAACTCCCAGAAATCGCAGCCATTTTGCCGTCTGTTAGGATTTATGGGAGTTGAATGGAAAAACATCTGGGGAACCACACGTTAAGAACTACTGTTTTAGGTGAAGATCTTGCACTGAGCAAAGGATTGGATTTCATGGTCCATGAGGTCACTTCCAGCTCCAAAGAACTTCACCACATATCAATACTTTGTGTTTCTTAACTAAACTATTCAAGTCTTAGAATGATGCAATCATACAATGGCATCAGATGGCCCCTGCAGTCCCTTTCAACTCTCGCGATTCTATGATTCTAGTCTAGTTGAGATTATCCATTGTATCAATGCACCAGAATACTTCAACTAACATGGCCAATAGCTATATTAGTTGGGGTGTTCTAGGAGTTATTCCTTCCCCAAAGTGATAAAGTTTCCAAACTCTGCCTCAGGGTAATTCACATGATTTGCAATGAGAGAGTGCTTCTGACACCTATAAAAATAAATTAATATTATACTGGTGGGTGGGGTAAACCTGAACAACGAAAGTATATGACACAAAGAAAAGGAAAATAGCAGGCAGACAAGCTGAAGTTCCACAAGTATCAGGGGAAATTGCCCTCTCATACAAAGATCTCCAGTGCAAGCAGACATTTTTCTGGCATGTTGTCAGAAAAGTAACTTATGTGGTCACTTGGATGGCCGCATAATTGTATTGTACAAGCAATCCGCTGCCTACAGTAGTCTTGGAGCACTTTCATGACAGCCTTGTAAGACAGTGCCAGTGGCAACACTGCAGTTTACTGTGACTTTCCTAGCACAGGCAAAACTCTTCTGCATGTTAAAAAGAGATCAGGAATTATTTTCATCAGATGAAGCGCATGTTGCTTTCCATTAGGATCAAAACTGTTTTGCTCTTTTTTTCTCTCTCCAAACTTCATTTGAAGCATAGGCTTCTGGATTTCCTTTTTCTTGTAGGTTTCTGAAATGCTTCCTGCAAAATAAATGGTGTCATTTTCTGGCCTATGGGCACAACCTGATTGTAAGATTGCCTTTGTGCTGAATAAAAAGAATGGTTCATACATCTAGTCCAATTTTGTCTTCCGGCAATAGTTCTTTGAGCTGTTCTATGCATTACACAGAATTAAGGAGTTTTTTTAGCTTCTGTGGCATCAACCCATAGGTAGGTAGGAAGAACTTGAACTCTCAAAAGTTGAGCACCTTGAATTACTCGTGCTGCCTATCAAAAGACACTAGTATCTGTCTTTCCTCCCTGAAACATGTTTTTCTGCGGTAATGGATTTCGTTTATTGACTATGTAAACCAAATTCAAAGACATGTGGGATATAACTATGTAAAGGATCTTTACCTTTGAGACTGAGAGAGAGAGAAAGTAGCATAAGCATTCATAGACTTGATAATGTAGTATGAATGTCATTTCAAAGTCTTGAACAGCCACGGCTTAATGCTATGCAGTCATAAGAGTTGTAGTTTGGTGAAGCACCCACAATATTGGCCAGAGAGGGCTGAAACCCTTTTAAACTAAAATTCCCATGATTCCACACCACTGAGCCATGGCCATTCAAGTGTTGTCAAACTGCATTAATTCTATATTGTAGGTGCACTGTGAGTTAGGGTTAGAATGGGACATCTAGGATTGCTTCTTTTTAAGTTTGCATCAAAAACTATAGTGACTTCACATACTTTCAGACTGACATGGAAGACACTAACTTCCGATAGTTATTTGGGTTTAACAATAGCAGTAGTTGTGTACTTTCAGGTTGTCATCAACTAAGGGCAATTCCAACAGATTTTCTTATGCTTTTCTTAGAACATAAAGAGGTAGTTTGTTGTTGGCATCCTCTGAACAGGCCTTATAGTTTATCAATCTCCTTTGCTTCTAAAATTTGACACATCTGGTGGCTTCACCAGATTTTATCATTTTCCATCACATCATTGATGAAAAGAAAAGGAGGCTGGTTAAGTATGAACAAAATGTGTCATTGCTCCCAAATGACAGTCACTATTGATGGAGCACAGCCTAAATCTCCTAAACATACCAGATCTTAGAAGCTAAGCAGATCAGCTGTTTAGTACTTTGTTGGGAGATCACCAAGGAATACTAAGTGTTGTAAGCCATATTTCAAAGGAAAAAACTACCTCTGTGTATTCCCTGCTCAAGAAAACAATATGAAATGTGTGGGATCACCATATCTTGGCTACTGTCTTGAAGGCATACATATATTCACACAGAATGCTGGATCTACATCATGTGTATGACCAAAGATCTCAACACCATCAACATGATTTCCTCTGCACCCCTAAAGATTGAGTTAGTCCATTCTATGTTAATTTATCTGTAGTGTGCATCTTAGATGCCTTTGACACTGCCATATAATCCAGATTCTCAAATCAGATGATCCACATTTGAACTGGATTATCTGAGTCTACACTGCAAATAATCTGGATTGTATCTGGCAGTGTAGAAGGGGTCTTAGGGCCCTTCCACACAGCTCTATATCCCAGAATATCAAGCCAGAAAATCCCACAATATCTGTTTTGAAGTGGAACATATGGCACTGTGCACTCAGATAACCCAGAGCCCTTCCACACAGCACTATATCCCATAATATCAAGGCAGAAAATCCCACAATATCTGCTTTGAACTGGGTTATCTGAGTTCATATTCACATAATGTGGAATTTTCTGCCTTGACATTCTAAGATATAGGGTTGTGTGGAAGGGCCCCCAGTTCAAAGCAGATATTGTGGGATTTTCTGCCTCGATATTCTGGGATATAGAGCTGTGTGGAAGGGCCCTTAGAGTTTATTACTTTTTAACTCACAATGTGTACAGGTTAAGGGTTCAGACCTTCCCCAGCGGTCTTGTCTCTATATTTTCCTCCCCTTTCATAAGGACTTAAAAGGGGTGATATTTGTTGTCCCTATTTTTAGAGCCTGTGATATAGAGGGAAAACAGGCTTGGGGAGCATTGAGTCCCTATTACTGATAGATGGTGGGCCCAGCCCAAATCACTGGGCCCTGCACAGTTAGGTTTGACTCAAGAAGGCAGTAACTTGAAGCTGTACACTCTGTATTTAACGCAGCATGTAGTTTAGCCGTATGGCAGGAATGCACTGAAGCAGCATGAAGAACAAGCAGATGGAACTGAATGAATTATGTGAAGCACAATCCATGAGCAGCTTATCCTATAGATGTCATTCTAAGAGGCCTTCTTGTTGTTCATGTTAAAATAAGACTTGGTGAAAAATCTCCAGCACTGGCAATAAATCTAAAGAATTGCTTCAGTTCCCTGGAGCATATGTTCTAGGACGGCTGCCTTATACGGAATCTATCTGAGCCCAAACTATCTGCCTGACTAGTATCTGCAGCTCTGTATTATTTTGGAGGAGCGAGAGTTTCTTTCTGCCCTGCTTTGAGTTTTCTGATGCCACATAAATGGCATCTCTAATTTGAGGTCTAGGAAGCTTTTCCCTTATAGGGCTGACAGGAGTTTTCGATTTGGATGTTGGAAGACCTTTCTTTAATATGCAACAATCAAGCCTTGCAAATTATACAAATCATGCTGCTTCTCTAGCAGCTACGCTGATTTGCACATAGCCCTTTTCCTCCTGCCTGAGGCTGAGCTCGCTAAAACTGGAGCATTTGCATCCTGGCCCATGAAAACTGGAGAGTCGGGGACTGGCTCTGAGATCTTGGTAACTCTACTTGCATAAGTCATGATGCTGGCCATTATGTCTCACAATAACAGTGTCTGAAGAGGTGTCTGCAGTAAACATTATCAAGCCTTCTGTACATGATCTTACTGTACAGACAGTACACATTTGAATTTAGCCAGTATCATGAGAGTCGGCGTCCACTGGTTGTTGGAAGTTATAGCAATGTTGACATTCTCGAGTCAAAGACAATTCCAGACGTGTCATGACTCTAGTCTCAGATTCATAGAACCATAGAGTTGGAAGAGACCACAAATGACATCCTGTCCAACCCCTGCCATGTAGGAATACACAATCAAAGCACCCCCAACAGATGGCCATCCATCTTCTGCCTACAAACCTCCATAGAAGGAGATTCCACAGCATATTCCACAGCTATTAAGGTCAGAGGACAATCAGTTGGTTTAATCTGGCTTGAACTCTGCTTAAGAAACTGGGCTGTATAAGCATTATCCTGAGATAATACTCAGGAATCTGAAGTACCCAAGTCTGAGACTCTTCTAGGTGACTTTTTCTAAACTCTGGCAATTTCATTCATTCACTTTGGTTGCTATGAGTTTTCCAGGCTGTATGGCCATGTTCCAGAACCATTCTCTCCTGATGTTTTGCCCACATCTATGGCAGGCATCCTCAAACGTTGAGGGGTCTTTTGAAAACTAGGCAAGTGGGGTTTTGTATATCTGTGGAATGTCCTGGGTGGGAGAAAGAACTCTTGCTGTTTGAGGCAGATGTGTGAATGTTGCAATTTGCCAGCTAGATTAGCATTGAATAGCCTTGCAGCTTCGAAGCCTGGCTGCTTCCTTTCTAGGGGGAATCCTTTGTGCTTCTTTTTCGACCTGGATGATGACTGGAGTTTTTATGTAGATATCTATCTGTGTGTGAGAGTTTTCTGTAAACTCTGTGGTCCAATTGTTGATTTGGTTTGCAAATAACTAGGACATCTAGAAATGGCAGTTTTCCTTCATTTTATTTTTCTATGGTGAATTGAATGTTTGGATGGATGATGTTGAGGTTGTCCAGGAACTTGTTTAGTTCTTCTTCTCCATGGCTCCAAATAGTGAAGGTTTCATCCACAAATATGAACTATATAGTGGTCTTTTTTTGTTACTGCTTCCAGGGCTTGTTTTTCAAAGTGTAACATGTAAACAATTGGTATGACCAGGATGAGAGGGCTCCCTATGGCTACTCCATCTTTCTGTTCATAGAATTCATTGTCCCACTGGAAGTAGCTTGTGGTGAGGCAATGGTGAAACAGAGCTGTGATTCTGGTCACTATGCACTACATCAAGTATTCAGCCAACTTCATAGAAAAAATCAGCAACCTTAAGCTCAAAACCAATGACAAACTGATCAGCTTCATTGTGGTGTCTCTATTTACCAAGGTCCAGGTAGCAGGCACCATCGCACCAATCAAACAGAATTTCCACAAATTCCTGAAAAGATCATTAAGGAAGTGATCAGCAAACTCTTAGAAAAGAATGCAGTCACCACTAACACGGATTTATCAAAAACAAGTCATGCCAAACTAATCTGATCTCTTTTTTGATAGAGTTACAAGCTGGGTAGATGCATGGAATGTCATGGATGTAGTGTATCTTGATTTCAATAAGGCCTTTGACAAGGTCGCCCATGACCTTCTCGTAAACAAACTAGTCAAATGTGGGCTAGGAAAAATTACAGTTAGGTGGATCTGTAATTGACTAAGCGAACAAATTCAGAGAGTGCTCACCAATGCTTCCCGTTCATCCTGAAAAAAAGTGACTAGTAGCATGCCGCAGGTTTCCGTCCTGGGCCCGGTCCTGTTCAACAACTTTATTAATGACTTAGATAAAGGGTTAGAAGGCATGATTCTCATGTTTACAGATGACACCAAATTGAGAGGGATAGCAAATACTCCAGAAGACAGGAGCAGAATTCAAAACAATTGTAACAAACTAGAGAGATGGGCCAAAAGTAACAAAATGAAGTTCAACAAGGACAAATGCAAGATACTCCACTTAGGCAGAAAAAATGAAATGCAAAGATACAGAATGGGGGACACCTGGCTCGAGAGCAGTATGTGTGAAAAAAGATCTTGGGGTCCTCATGAACAACAAGTTAAACATAAGCCAACAATGTGATGATGCGGCAAAAAAGCCAATGGGATTTTGGCATGCAAAAATTAGTTTATAGTGTCTAGATCCAGGGAAGTCATGCTACCCCTCTATTCTGCCTTGGTCAGACCATACTTGGAATACTGTGTCCAATTCTAGACTCCGCAATTTAAGGGAGATGTTGACAAGCTGGAATGTGTCCAGAGGAGGGCAACTAAAATGATCAAGGGTCAGGAGAAAAAAGCCCTATAAGGAGCAACTTAAAGAGCTGGGCATGTTTAGCCTGCAGAAGAGAAGACTGAGAGGAGACATGATAGCCATGTATAAATATGGGAACAATGGTTTCAAACTACAGGAAAGGAGATTCCTCCTGAACATTAGGAAGAATTTCTAATGGTGAGAACTGTTCAGCAGTGGAACTCTCTGTCCCAGAGTGTGGTGGAGGCTCTTTCCTTGAAGGCTTTTAACCAGAGACTGGATGACCATCTGTCAGGAGTGCTTTGAATGTGATTTTCCTGCTTCTTGGCAGGAGGTTGGACAGGATGGCCCATGAGGTCTCTTTCAACTCTATGATTCAGAGACATGCCCCACACATAGATCAAGGGCAGTCAACTCAGTTGTATCTAAGAACCTGTCATCCTCCCTGCGGTGTTGTATGTCCTCATTACTTGTTATTTGTGAGAGAACTTGAAATCAGTTGTGTAACTCCAGATTAATAGAAGTATTACTAGAATGATTCCTGGTCCTCTTTCTCTTTCTAAATGTCACATTTTTCCAAGCATCAGTGTTCTCCACATTTGAAGCGATCTCCCCATAGCCTTGCCCTGAATTTTTTATTATTATTCATGAGTTGCAGACATGGTGCTTGAATTGTTTTAGTAATATTACTCTAGTTAAACATAACATTTACTATGTTTGGTGCAAACATTCCTTTTTCCTTTATTTTATCTCTGTTAATTCTGTAGCCCTGAAACAGCAGCTGTGTTTTACTGGCAGTGCCCATATTCACTATTTCCAAAATAATACATATAGACTGCCAAACAGAGCTGCAGAAAAACACCCATATCTGCAAGGGATATGTTTCCACCTGGATCACAGTTCCATGAAACTGTAAAAATGGCTGAACACCTATGAATTACCTTACTTCCAGTCCCTGTGTGCAAAGAATTGCAGTGGAGGCTCTATAGATTCCAAGAAAGGTATCCTCTCTAGGAATTTTCTAGGTCCTCCAATGCAACTGTGGTAACTTTTGGAGGAAATATACCATAGAATTACTTGAAGGACTTGGCATATTCCTGGTGCAACCATCTTCAGTTCAGGTAAGTGGGCTAAACGATTATGTGAGTCTATCTGAAAAAAATATTGGGTTAATTTTAAGTCTTTGATAATGCTGGGCATTCCCAGGAAATATTTTGGGATGAAAAAAATGGTTTCTAAAATAAAATCAGTTTGTATAGGAACAAAACATAAGATTTTCAGAGACTTTAAAAAAATCTGGAGGAGCTCTAAGATACATTGCAATCTGGTGGTGAAGTCTCAATAGTGTGGTCCCATTGAATCAATGATTAGTCAACAAATAGGTAAATCCTATCAATTCAATGGTTCTGTTGTAGTTAGAAGTAACACTAGGATTTAAACCCATGTTTATTAAAGACTTGATCCTGGCAGTGATGAAAATGACAATAACCCATTTGTCAATATGGATCAACACAGCTGCCTGCCTACTTGGACTGTTCTTGGGGCACAGCCATAGGTACCATCATGACAAGTGCCTACAATTCAGAATTCACCATTACACTGGGGCAGTCAAAAGAGAATATTTTTATACTTGACATTAGGGTCATGGCTATTTTGACGTTAATTAGTTCCAAACATCATGTTTCAGCCATATGGTTGGCAAGAGATGTCAAAGAATAGTGACGTGCTTGTTCTTGTTCCTTGAAACTTCCAAATGTGTGTGTTTTTCAAGTGGAACTTTGACTTTGGTCTGTGTTGGCAACCGACAGGAAAAACCTGAGGCAACGAAGCTTGAAAGCGAAAGCACAAAATTGAGAGATTGTGCCCAGAAAATGATATTGAAAGACAGCTATCTAAATCCATCCAATTAATACATAGGCCTAAGAAGGTTGTCAAAATAGTATGGAAGAATGATTCAGCACCATAGTAGCACTTTTCAGGAGATAATCAAAGATGATTTGTATAGGAGTCACTACCTAGAATATAGAGAGACAGTGCTATAGTGGACTGTTAGAACAGGACTCTAGGAGACTGGGTTTGAATCCACGTTCAGCCATTGAAACCCAGTGAATAGTAGACTTGGGCCTGAATCACTGTTAACAAAAAGATTTATAGTTTTCGGAGGGCCATTTCCACTTAATTTCCAAAAACAAAGGGGAAGAGAGACGAAAGGACTAGTGAAACCGTTTCAGAGCACCAATCTTTTCAGAAAGAGTTAAGTACACAAAATACCTGAGGCAGGGGGATCTGCAGTGTCACTTTCTCTCCCCGACAGAAGAAGCCGCCTCCATTATTTTTTTGGAAAGTTACTTCCTACTCCAGAGAGGGCCTTGGGAACTTGCTTTCCCACTGGCACTAGCATAGGGTGGCCATTGAAACATGATGGGAGTTGACATTTCTATGTGTGTGTGTGTGTCTCCCAACCAATAAAAACCTGGTGGTATCCATGCTCTGAATGCTTAAGAATAGACACAACTAGCGACTACAATTCCCAGAATCCTCTCTTGCAGTATGTCTTATTTTAATCAATGTTATAGTTTAAAAAATCAAATTATTCTTTAAAATCATTAGATTGATATTTTTTTAAAACTTGGCAAGCCTGCAGTTGTAAATGGGATCTACAACTGAGGTAGGTTTCATGAGGATAGGCCTTAAGATGACTGAGGATTGAGCCTTTAAATTTCCCTTTGTAGCCAATGAGCCGAATCTCTACCGAATGAAACAGCATCACCTCTCCCCTTTCAGGTAACTTTCTGGTAAATGTGGAGTCAGACAAAAATGGACCCAAAAACAGCATGCCTTTTGGCCTAAATGCACATGCCTAGTTTTGGACCATTCATGCTCTCTCAGCCTGAGATGAAAGCAATGGCAAACATTCCAGAGTTCAGCACTGTGTGTTTGAACTCTCCCAGTCCTTGGTTACTGGGACACTTACAGTTCCCTAGGGATGCATTTACACTGTAGAATTAATACAGCTTGACTCCACTTTGCCATAGCTCCATGCTATGGGATCATGGGATTTGTAGTTTTACAAGGTCTTTATCCTTCTCTGTCAAATAGTGCTGGTTCCTCACCAAAACTGTCACCCCCAAGATAGCACTGAGTCATGGCAACTAAAGATTCATAAAGTGCATTAATTCTACAATATAGATTAACCCTAGGGTTGCTGAAGTCCAGTTCATGAGAGAGATGGGAGAGATGATAGAACTGAAAGGAACAACAAGATTTCTCCAGCTCCCTGCCAGTGTGGGAAATCCACAGCTCTGTCACCAATAATTCTTCCTAAATCTTAGTTAAAATTACTTTACTTCCAGTCCCTCAGAACAAAGAGTTGCAATGGAAGATTGTTCTTGCTTTGTGTCCTACTAGCTGAAGCAGCAGAAAATCAGCTAACTCTACCCACCACGTGACAGCCTTTTAGATAATGGGTAATGGCTATCTGATCACCAGTAAAAAAAATAGCTTTTCAGCATCTGGAGGTCCATAGTTTATCTACCATTGCCTTCCTGGCTATTACTTGAAGATAACTTTAACTGTTTTCTCTCACTTCATTTTTAAAACATTATAAAAGAGAGCTGAAAATGGTTTTGACTGTAGCATTGTATGCAGTTTTAAAACTTATGAAATAATCTAAAGTAGGCTTGAAGGGTAGAGAATAAAACAACAGTCTTTTCTCAAATGGCCTTCTTGTGTGTGAGGGGGGGTGGGGGTGGATCCCATGTTAGTGGGGCAACAAATTATTTCCAGGTTTTGGCTAACTTAAAGGAGCTCTCCGGGGTGCTGAAGTTCTTTACGGATAGTGTTCCCCATCTTGTAGAGCTGCTTTAAAGCCTGAATGAAGACCCAGAATGGGTTCCTAAACCTATTAATATGAGATCCACCAGCTCAATTCGATATAAAGTCTTGTGCCATTTCAAAGACTAAAAAGTTTAATCTATTATATGCTTTTATTGACAACTAGCCGTACCCACCACACGTTGCTGTGGCCAACCTTCCCTCCCTCTTTCTCTCCTTTCTCTCCTTCCTTCCTTCTCTTCCTCTTCCCATCCTTCCCCCCTTTTCTTTCCATACTTCTTTCACCCTGTTCTTCCTTCTCTACCTATTCTTGGACTACAGCTCCCAGCAGTCCTCCTGATGGATCTATCTACCTACCTATTTATCTCTATCTAATCTATCTATCTGGAAGATTGCTGGGAGTTGCAGTCCAGGAATAGGAAATTGGAAATATGCAGGGATTGGATGCTCTCAAAGAAATCCAAGGAGAAGAAAGCTTGCATCTTAGAAGCTGCGCATTTGGAGCATCCTCCTCTCCTAAAGAGCCTAGTCTAGGGAATGCTGGGAGTTCTGGTCCAAAAGCGAGTGTGCATATGCAATTGTGTGGTATAGACTTATGTGGTACAGACTTAATTATGTGGTACAGACTTAAACTAAGGATTATGAATTATGTGGTACAAACTTATGTGGAATTATGTGGTACAGACTTAAACTAAGGGGTCCTGTGACTGCTGCTTTTCATAGAATCATAGAATCATAGAGTTGAAAGAGACCTCATGGGCCATCCAGTCCAACCCCCTGCCAAGAAGCAGGAAAATCACATCCAAAGCACCCCCAACCGATGGCCCTCCAGTCTCTGTTTTAAAAAGGGAAATATATGCAAATACAGTCATATACAAGTTGAGTATCCCTTACCTGAAATACTTGAGACTAGAAATGTTTTGGACTTTGAATTGTTTTTATTTTGGAACATCTGTGTTTGCATATATGTACATAATGAGGTATTTCAGAGATAGTACCCAAGTTTAAACATGAAATGCATTTATGTTTCATATATACTTGAAATTAATTTTATATAATATTTTAAATAGTTTTAGGGTAACAATGTTTGTGCACCTGAGCCATCAGAAAGCAAAGAGGTCACTACCTCAGCCACTATCTTCAGATTTTGGAATATTCCAGATTTCAGAATTCCTGATAAGGGACACTCAGTTTGTATTTAAAGAATTATTGCCTAGCTTAGCTATAAGGCTTTGATTTATATGACATTGTGGTCATATTCCCAGGCGGGCAGAGGAAAGAACGCAAGAAAGCAGCAAGGAAAGAAAACGGCTGTGTATAGTAATCGGTGCCAAAATATGCAAGATTTTGGCATTTGTTTGAGCTAAGCTGTGATCCGCACGCAATTGTACACTGACCTCTGTGTTCCCTGCAACAGCTTTCAGAAATGTTGTACTGATAAATGGAACTTCCCCACAGCACTCCCTGAAAAGGGTGGTAGGCCAGGGAGGGGTTGGGATCAGATCTATTCTAGCAAGGCCAAGTTTAGATTACACAAGTCTAATAAAAATAGACACTCAGAGCCCTTCTACACAGCTAAAATATCCAAAATATCAAGGCAGATAACCCACAATACCTGCTTTGAACTGGATTATCTGAGCCCACACTGCCATTTAATCCTGTTTACTGTGGATTTTATACAGCTGTGTGGAAGGGGCCTCAGATGCACTTAATAATTTGCATGTATGTGTGTATGCGTATTATTATTATTATTATTATTATTATTATTATTATTTTGTTTACTTTTCTCCTGCTTTTCTCCCATGGATGGGACTCAAAGAGGCTAACAAAATAGAAAAAGACAACTACATAATACAAAAACCATCCTCCCACCAACTTGACATATAAACAATAAATCAACACATTGCATTAAACACAAATTACATAAATATAAATAAGCATAAAAATAGTCACAAATATCATTATCATCAAAATCCCTATGCCTCAGGCCAGTAAGGTGATCCTAACAGGTTAAAACATTAAACTAAACAACTCAGAACTCCAGGTCTTTGGCGGCATAAGTCTTGTCTGGCCAAGATAGCTGCTATTGTGTGTTGTTAGGGAAGGCCTGCTTCCATAAAAAGGTTTTCACCTGGGAGCAAAAGGCCAATAATGAGTGGGCCAAACGTACCTCTTTGGGGAGGGTGTTCCAGAGCTGTGGGGCCACCACCGAAAAGGCCCTCTCTCTCCTTCCCACCAACCATACTATAGACAATATGTACAATGTGTGTGTATATATTGTCTATAGTCATCATCATCATCATCATCTTTATTTGTAATCCACTCTATCTCCCTGGGAGGACTCAGGTCGGTAAGATTTATGACTGTAAGATTTACTCTGGAGTATTTTGTTAAGGTGAGTTTTGTAAACATCAGGATAAAGGGTCAGTGTAGATTTCCCCATAGTTCATCTAAGTCATTTATAAAAATGGTGAACCACACCAGGTCCGGGATGGATCCCTGTGGCACACTTACTCACCAAACTTACTTACAATGGTTGAAGAATGGAAACCTTCCCTTAAATATCTTGAAATTCGGGCATGATCATCTGGACCCTATCTCCACTGACCATTCAATGCAGTTCAAAGCTAACTTCAAACTACAGCAGCCAGAAGAGCAAACTCCCATAAAAGCACACAAAAGAAACCACTTGATGTGTAGCAGCGATCTGTGTTTTTATAATCTCCATCCTGGACTCAAACTGCTTCCAAGATTTCCTATGTAACTTTCTGCACTGAAAAACCACTGTCTTCAAGACTGGTTTGAAATTGTACTAAATGGTCACTGAAAAATTCAGCCTTAGAGATAGTAAAAATAGTCATATTCCAGAGGGTGGCCACAGTTCCTCCTCTTGGTTCACTATTATTTTTATCTGGATCCTCAGATAAATATTTATATCTCACAGGATTTGAGACATGCAGGTGGGTGGATTCAGGGAGATGTCATTTTTCCGTGCTTCAGAGATTCCTTACCCACCATGGGACTGAAATGATGTTATGACAGGAAGCCTTCACTTGACTTCGGGTACTTTTGTAGGATGTTGTTTTGAGCAAAGTTAACCTTGCACCTTAGCTGGTGTTGAACTAATGTGCAAGAATTAGACAGGAAAATAATTTTTGATCATCCTGTTTGGTTTTGGGGGAAAAATCCACTTCACTGGATTCCATTTGGCAATTACAAGATAAACACACAAAGGAAAAAAGCATTCCATCAATGGACAACATAGAAAAGACAAATATTAGACGTAAGGAAATATCTGGTTGCATTCATGGAAGCAAAGAAGGAAGGAAGCAGGTTTCCATAAAAGTGGTTAAATCTTAACAGCCCTTGACTTACATTCTGTTCAAACAGCGCTAAATATTTTTAAAAGCATGTTGGTGGATGCTTCACTGATATTAATGATTGAGAAAACATGTGTCATTAATCTTATATATTAGTTATAGCTTGTGAAAACTGCATTTTTAGAGTACACCTTCCAGAATCTCCCAGCAATCATGACCCCTGAATACATTGTCTTTGGGATGTGGACACCTGTAATTCAAACTACAGGTCCCCAAATCTCACAGTTTTATTTATTTATTTATTTATTTATTTGATGCACTTATTAACCGCCATTCTCAGCCCATAAGGGCGATTCATGGCGGTGTACAGTACACATAAAAGACAATTACAAAAAAGCCAGTTTCAACAACATATAAACTATACAACAATTACAGACTACACTAAAAATCCGCTTCGTCTCTTAGTGGAATCATAGCCAGTCTCATATTCCTTGTTCCATTCCAGTTCTCATTACCGTATTGTTTAGCACTTAATTAAATGCCCTCTCGAACAGCCATGTCTTAAGGCTTTTTCGAAAGGACATGAGGGAAGGCGCCTGTCTGATGTGTGCAGGGAGAGTGTTCCACAGCCGGGGGGCCACCACCGAGAAGGCCCTCTCCCTCGTCCTCACCAGCCGTGCCTGTGAGGCAGGCGGGATCGAGAGAAGGGCCTCCCCAGACGATCTCAAGGTCCTCGTGGGCTCGTAGGCCAAGATGCGGTTGGAAAGGTATTTTGGGCCGGAACCGTTTAGGGCTTTGTAGGCCAAAACCAGCACCTTGAATTGGGTCCGGTAGCAAATCGGCAGCCAGTGGAGTTGGGACAACAAGGGCGTTGTGTGCTCCCTGCCACCCGCTCCAGTTAGTAACATGGCTGCCGCGCGCTGAACCAGCTGAAGCTTCCGGGCCGTCTTCAAGGGCAGCCCCACGTAGAGAGCGTTGCAGTAGTCCAGGCGGGATGTGACAAGAGCGTGTACCACCGTGGCCAAGTCAGACTTCCCGAGATACGGGCGCAGCTGGCGCACGAGCCTGAGCTGTGCAAATGCTCCCCTGGTCACCGCTGAAACCTGGGGGTCCAGGCTCAACGATGAGTCCAGGGTCACACCCAAGCTGCGAACCTGTGCCTTCAAGGGGAGTGCGACCCCGTCCAGCACAGGCTGTAACCCTATACCCCGTTCGGCCTTGCGACTGACCAGGAGTACCTCTGTCTTGTCTGGATTTAGTTTCAGTTTGTTCGCCCTCATCCAGACCGTTACAGTGGCCAGGCACCGGTTCAGGACCTCGACAGCCTCCTTAGTAGCAGGTGGGAAGGAGTGACAGAGTTGGACATCATCTGCGTACAGATGACACCGCACCCCGAAACTCCGGATGATCTCACCCAGCGGCTTCATGTAGATATTAAACAGCATGGGGGACAGTATGGAACCCTGTGGCACCCCACAAGTCAAAGGTTGTGGTGTGGAACAGGAGTCCCCCAATAACACCTTCTGGGTGCGGCCCTCCAGAAATGACTGGAGCCACTGCAGAGCAGTGCCCCCAAGACCCATTTCCGCAAGGCGCCCCAGAAGGATACCGTGGTCGACGGTATCGAAGGCCGCTGAGAGGTCCAGGAGCACCAACAGGGACACACTCCCCCTGTCTAGCTCCCGGCGCAGATCATCCACTAAGGCGACCAAGACCGTCTCGGTACCATGCCCCGGTCTGAAACCAGACTGTGCCGGATCCAGATAATCCGTGTCTCTCAAGAATACCTGGAGTTGTGAGGCCACCACGCTTTCCATGACTTTGCCCAAGAAGGGGAGATTGGAAACAGGCCGAAAGTTGTCTAATTTAGTGGGGTCCAGTGATGGCTTCTTCAACAGTGGCTTTATGATAGCCTGTTTTAGGCTCGCTGGAATCTTGCCTTCCCGAAGGGAGGCATTCACCACCACTGTTACCCACTCAGCCAATCCCCTTCTGGCCTCCCTCAGAAGCCAGGATGGGCAGGGGTCTAGGATGGACGTGGTGGGCCTCATTCCTCCAAGTATCTTGTCCACATCCTCGGGTTTCACAAACTGAAAAGAATCCATCAAAATAGGACAAGCAGGTGCTCTTGTTACATTCTCGGAGTCTGCATCTAACGCGGTGTCCAGCCCAGAACGGATCAAGGCGACTTTGTCTGCAAAGAACCGAGCAAATGCTTCACAGCGCGCGACCGAATTGTCAGGGCTCCCACCTGCAGTGGTGGGAGTTAAAAGACCTCTGACAATCCGAAACAACTCAGCCGGACGGTTCTTTGCAGACGCAATAGTGGCCGCAAAGAAAGTTTTCTTTGCAGCCTTTATTGCCGCGGCATATGCCCTAAGAAAGGACACAAACCGTGCTCGGTTTGACTCGCTCGGATCCGAACGCCACACGCTCTCTAGTTCCCTCTTCCTTCGCTTCATCACTGCCAGCTCCTCAGTAAACCAAGGGGCTGGTTTAGCTCGGCTACTTGAGAGGGGACGTTCCGGAGCAATCATGTCAATAGCCCTGGCCATCTCCCCATTCCAGAGAGCCACCAAGGCTTCGACATGGTCACCTACCGAGGTGGCGGGAAAATCCCCAAGAGCCGTCAGGAATCCATTCGGATCCATCAGCCTCCTGGGGCGGACCATCTTAATAGGTCCTCCACCTTTGCAGAGGTTAGGGGGCGCAGTGAGCCTAAATCTGATCAGGAAGTGGTCGGTCCATGGCAACGGAGAGATGGACAGCTCCTCCACATCGCCACCCTGTTCCCATCCCTGGCAGAAAACCAAATCCAATGTGTGTCCAGCACAGTGGGTGGGGCCAGATATTTGTTGGGACAGCCCCATGGTTGCCATGGCAGACATGAAGTCCTGAGCCGCACCTGTGAGGGTCGCCTCGACATGGATGTTGAAGTCTCCCAGCACAAGGAGCTGTTGAGACTTCAACGCCAGGCTCGAGACCACCCCCGCTAGCTCAGGTAGGGAGACTGTAGTGCAGCGAGGTGGACGGTACACTAACAGAATCCCTATTCTGTCCCGGTCACCCACCCTCAGGTAGACGCTTTCAAAATTTGCGGTCTGCGGGATGGGGCACCTGGTCAGATGGATGGAATCTCTATAGACCACTGCGACCCCGCCTCCCCGCCCTCCGGATCTCGGTTGGTGCTGCACGGAGAAGCCCGGAGGACAAAGCTGGGTCAGATTTACTCCTCCAGCTTCATCCAACCAGGTCTCCGTGATGCACGCCAGATCTGCCCGCTCGTCCAGGATTAGGTCCTGGATCCAGGTCGTTTTTCCGTTGACAGATCTGGCGTTCAACAGCACCACCTTCAGTCCAGAGGGTCCGCTCACCTGGTTACACCAATTTACCTTAGGAGACCGAGTTGGAATTGTTAATGTTTTGGATAAATGGTCCGAATTTGGCCGAATTTGAGGTCTCCTTTTCCCGCATCTCCTCCTTCCCACCACGACCTCTATGGGGGCCCCTCGGCTAGTGGAACACCTCCCCTCCTCCATGCCGCAGTTTTCCCTACTTGTACTAATACAATTAGGAAATTATTAATAAAAGTACCATTTCGCCTACTTCTACTAATAAAAATAAATGTATTATCAGGACAATGACATATAGATAAAATGGTGTCTTCTAAGTATGTAGGGATGGCATCAGTACTGGTTGTGTCACCAATGCTCAGACCCAGAAAACCCTGTAGTTAGTTCACTTTAGAGCAGTGTTTCTCAAACTGTGTTCCTCCAGATGTTTTAGACTTCACCTCCCACAATTCCTAACAGCTGGTAAATTGGGTGGGATTTCTGGGAGCTGAAGTCCAAAACACCTGGAGGAGCAGAGTTTGAGAAATACTGCCTTAGAGTCACCATAAGTCAGAAATGACTTGAAGGCACAACACAACAACAATCAGCATCTGTGGCTGACATAAAGTGATAAATCTAGACATAATTTTCTGGCAGATTGCCTACATAAACCTCTCATTAAAGAAGCTGGAAAATATAAATGTGGATGCAAATCACAGTTGTGATTATAAAAATGTAGAGCTCAAGCCGATAAATTGTAAATATTATTTTTGGACTACAAAAATTGTCCAGACAGCATGGGATTACATGCACATATGTCTTGGTTTGGATGTTGCATAAGGAGGTCTTTGCCAGTTCCTTGTGTAACATCCAAACTTTTCTCTCCAGAGTGGCTGCCAAGCCATGGTGTTGTCAGCGTTCAAGTTGTTTCCAACCTACAGCAACTCGAAGACAAACACAATGTTTTCTTGGCAAGATTAGTTCAGAAGGACTTGCCTTTGCCTTTCTTTGTGGCTGAGAGAGTGTGACTTGTTCAAGATCACCCAATGGGCATCCGTGGCTGAGAAGGGACTCCATCCCTGGTCGGCAGAGTCATACTCCAATGCCCAAATCACTACATCATACTGGCTATTTGTGTGTTGCATGTGTGCTGCATGTGTGTTGGAGCAATTTTTATTGCTGGTAGAGAATAAAAGAAATGGCATTGCTCTCCCAGATTTCCAGGACAACCACCTTAGGCCTCTTCACATTATGCAAATATGACACTGTAATTCCATAAGGAGGGGGATCTACAGCTTTCCCTATAGAGTCAAACAAAAGCAAACTGCAGCAGTGTCTCTTACGTTGTGTCCTCTTCCTCCTTAGTGAGTTTTTCCTATGTGCTGATGTTGCTTGGCTAAACACTGCTGATGATACTTGGCCAAATAGTGCTCCAGTTCTCATCTGTAAAATGAAATGGGAATAGAATGGTACTAATAAAGTGGATTGTCTCACTTGGCATCCAAAGAAAATAGGAGAGTAAAACTAATGGAATCATACCCTAGTCTAACTTCAAAATCTAGTGGTTTTGTCAGTAGTACTATAAACATTAAACTGAACACCTTTTAAAATTTTCAACTGCTCTGTTTGGTTGATTTGTTATGTTCTTTCAGTATGTCTTTTGCGGATAGCTCGCTAATCCTATAAATCTTTATTGTTCATGTGCTAAGACATTTTCCAGAAATCAAACTGTAAAAGCAAAGATTAAAACTGTAAAAGCAACTATTACGTTTATTTCTTTTCATACAATGTGACACAAGTCAATGTTCTTGATGGATCCCTGCCATGGCACATTATTTCCCTTAGGTAACATTGGAAAGGATTCCAGAGTGATTGTTAGGGGAAGGGAAAATGTTCTCATTTTGGCCCTCCATAGCTACCCCTCCATGGGATGTTTTTTATCTCCCACATCCCATAGAAAAAACTCTGGCTATATAGCAACAATAACATGAACTGGTTTGGATGACTTTCCCCACAGTCCCCACTATTGATCTTGCTGGTAATATTTCATGCAATATTCCATACAATTGGTTTCTGTGGTGTCTTGCTGTGTGCATACCACTGCAGAGGCATCCAAAGAAACATGTCCTTTCCCAGGATATTGGGATGTGTCCCACATTAGATACTTCACTTGCCCTCTGCATGAAGGCCTTTTGTCGCAATTTGCTTGGTGGAACTGCACTCCACGAAAATATAACAGAAGTATCCATTTCCTTTTCCATTGTTTTGTTGCCATAAATAGGGAGTGAGGACTTCTTCCTGTGCTAACATATAAAGCACGCAACTTAGGCTATTTTACTTTACAATAGGATCTGACTCAACGTGTTACAGTATGGAGTGCTCTTATTTAGAATTTCAGCCAGAAAGCAAGCCTTGACCATTTCAGAAACAGTATATTTGTGTTCCATTTCCCTTTCCAGAAAGGACAAAAAAAGAACTAAACTATGGTCATAGTTCCATAGGTCTAAAACAAATTACCATTTTAGGGACCCCTTGGTATCCACTGGGGATTGGCCCCATATCACCAGCCCCCTATAATGGGACTTGAGTAATCCCTGAATACTCAAGTCCCATTATATACAAAGGTGTGATAAAAGGGTATCTTTTATATAAAATGATAAAATATTCAAATGTTTGTTTTTTGAAATTAAAAAATGTAGTATATTTGATCCATGGTTAGTTGAATTCGTTGATACAGAATCCATAGATATGAGAGATTTTTTTTCAAAATTTCAAGGCATCTCTCTCTCTCTCTCTCTCTCTCTCTCTCTCCCTGACTCAAATTCCTTCCTCACCTGCTGAGAAGTGTCATGGTGTGATTACTTCCCTGCAATCCCCACAACTTGGCAACATAAGGCACATTTCCTATGTTGCTCCAACACTGTGTGTGGCAACTGGAGTGTGGAATGGTATCATCAGTTTATCCTTCTGTTTCATGTCTTCATTCGCAAAGGCATGGAATTGCAAATTGCTGTAAATGTTTGTGTATCTGAATAAATTGTTTACTGATGAAATGCAAACAAACAGAAGACTCCTGTTGCAAATCAAGGAATCAATTATTGACCAGGTGGTCTGTGGAGACATGGCAACATTCCCCTCCTCATCAAAGGTGTCACTAAGGAGGAGCAAAATAAAGACACTGCTCCCCATAAGAGAATACTGCTTTTCCCCATGACATTTCTCTTCAGTCTCCAAAATCCAATGCCTTATCCTCCATTTTTTCTATCCAGTCATTCAAAAAAGCCAGAAGCAGAGCCATGGCAGAGATAATAGAGGGGCACAGTGTTTCCCCACGGAGTACTAAGCTGTTGTCTTTCGCTGCTCCACACAGAGAAAGGAGTAGTTCCTTTTTTGATAATAGTCACATTGCAATACTCCATTGACTCATGGATAAGTTGATCAAGGATTTTAGGGTTAATTTTTTGTGCAATGTTTCTAAGCATATACATAAGGATATAGGGTATCTGCTTTGCTCATAGAGTAAGGATATAAGACATATCTGAAAAGAGGCCCACAATGTTGTGAATTCACTGTGAACATTGAGATCTCTTTTTGGTAGATGTGGGTGTGTTATATAACAGCAAATGGAAAATTGCTCTACTGCAGCCACACAGCTGGCTCTTCAGTTGATGCAGCTGCTGCCATTTCCATCTCCTCTGACATCCCCTCCAATATCTCACAGAGGAAAACTGGTATGACCAAGCAATAATGTGTATTCTCAAAATGATGAAGACAGGCAACAAAAGAATAGGAATTATTTATGAGGAAAGGACACAAAACTTTTAATTTTATACTATCCAGCTTTCCCATTTTACCAAAGATATTTGCAGTCAACGTTTGCCATTCCAGTTTTCTAGCTGCTTTATAAAGGTCCCTGTTTTTCTCTACTTCTACAGTTGGCCTCCACATTCGCTGTAGGTAGGGTGCAGGATCCCCACAAAATGGAGAATAAACAAACACTATTATTTTTTACTTGAGAGAACTCCTTCCTCTCTAGGTCTTCTGTAGTCAACCTCTGCCAGAAGCTGAGCATAGAATTATACTGGATACTACAAATTCCTAGAGAGGTGTTTTCTCTAAGACATCTTTAAGATTTCCAGCACAGCACTATGATCAACTTCCATGGGAAGTCTGGATCACACCAATACATTGTATTGCCAGAGCAAGGGGCCATGTCTGAAGGCCAAAATAAAGTGGACTCGGCCACATATTGCATGGCTGGATTTTCACCAGAACCATTGCATCCAGTCATTAGAGCAGGTCATGGAACATAGAGTTTATTCTAGAGCTTCTAGGTGTAGATTGAGGCCCTGCTCTCAATCCCGCCTTCTTCGCAGATGCGCTTGGCGTGGACAAGAGGCAAGGCCTTCTCAGTGGTGGCCCCTCAGCTGTGGAACATGCTTCCCAGGGTGATAAGATTGGCCCCTCCCTTCTGACATTCTAGACAAAAGGTTAAGACCTGGCTCTTCGAGCAAGCTTTCACTAATGTAGCGTAATTAGGCAAAAATGAAAATATGGAACAACTGACGATACAATTGGACACTGATTTTAGTCAGGAGACGCTGATGATTTTGTTTTTACAGGTTGTATTGTTTTTATATCACATTTTAAATGTTTTAATTGTTTTATAATTGTTTTTAACTGTATTTTTATAATTGCTAAGGCAACTGTGAACCGCCTTGAGTTGCCTCCGGGCTGAGAAAGGCGATATACAAATGCGGTAAATAAATAAATAAATAGCGAAAGATGTGGAGAGCTAGATTATGAAAATTATTGTGTATACAAAGTGATCTTCATACTTTGCATGTAAAGTGATATTCTGAAATAATCTGAAATGTGGAACACCTCTAGTCCCAAGCATTTCAGATAATGAACACTCTGTCACCTAGCTGTATAGTTTGTCTTTTTCTTTGCTTCCTGTTAATACTTCTTTTCACAAACTGGTGTCTGATGCTTGATTTACATTGTGTATTTAACTTTTATAAATGTGGTCTAAATCCCATCCTTTTTAAAATTATTTTCCAGCTCTGAAATGACTTCAATCATGGCTGAAAATGATACAACCCTTTACAGTGTTACATCCAGCTGGAAATCTGGGACGGATCAATCCATTTTACTCAACAAGACAAGCAACAGCACCTTGTGCCCCTGGCCAAAAGAATGGCAGTGGCTATTAGATATCCAACCAGTGTTCCTATGGATTCTTGCAGTTGTAGGAATAGCTGAGAACTTGTTTGTCCTCAGCGTTTTGTGTTTCCACAAGAGCCGTTGCACAGTGGCTGAAATTTACTTAGCAAACTTAGCTGCAGCTGACCTTCTGTTACTCTGTGGTTTACCTTTCTGGGCCATCAATATAACCAATCATTTTGAGTGGCCATTTGGGCTCCCTCTTTGTAAAGCCATCAATACCATCCTGTACATGAACGTGTACTCAAGCATTTACTTCTTGGTGATGGTGAGCATTGATCGCTACCTGGCATTAGTAAAAACTATGTCTCTGGGGCGTATGCGTCGAGCTTGGTGTGCTAAATTGAACTGCTCCATCATTTGGGTCTCTGCACTGTTCCTATCTTCTCCTGCTCTGATATTCAGGACCATAAAATATGTGCCTCAATATAATGTCACAGCCTGCATGCTAGTGTACCCATCCACAGATGAGTGGGTAATGATTACAAACACTTTGCTTAACACCGTAGGATTTCTGATGCCCCTCTGCATCATCGCCTACTGTACGGTTCGGATTATCCAAGCTTTGCAAAAAAATGACTTTCCGAAGATCAAAGCCATTCAGACTGAGAAAAAAGCCACCGTCCTGATCCTTTCAGTCCTTTTTCTATTTATTATCTGCTGGATCCCTTTCCAGATCACCACATTCTTGGAGACGTTACAACAAATCAAGGTATTTTCAGGCTGTGACTATGAACAAGCCATTGATGTGGCAACACAGATTGCCACTTACTGCAGTTTCAGCAACAGCTGTCTTAACCCAATAGTGTACGTCATTGTGGGAAAACATTTCCGAAAAAAATCCAAAGAACTCTACTGTGGCACATACCATAGGAGACCCAGCGCAGCACCATCTGTCCAGCTAACGACTGTCATGGAAACTCTTCGGATGTCCTTTTCAGTGGAAAATCACAGGAAAAAATCTGCTGTTCACTTGCCATGATGACACAGTTTGGACAGTTCTGTTGGAACAGGCAAAGCATTACATGTAGCGGTGTATCTTGAAAAAAGTGGACTCAGGCATTGCTGCTAAAATTTGAGAGAATCTCACATGTTAGCATTATCTAAGAGTGGGCGAAAAGTAGATCTGGATTGACTGGCTAATCAGTGATTTGCTGCCAGCATAGAAATAGGAGTCACATGATGTGAAATATTTGTTGCTGGTCCACTGCCTCCTCACAATGAAGCTGTTCCCAGCTATTGATTGGCAAATCCTGTCAATATCCCCTGATCGTGCCACAATCCCGGGACCTATGTGGTGCAATGAGGTTCAGGTGCTTCTGTGGTGGCATGCTAGTGACATCGGGATTGCCTGCTTCCCTTGCTTTAAAAAGGGACTTATTTTTTGTAATTCTTGACACTATAATTTGTGTAAATGCAAAGTGTGTTTAAAAAAAAAAAAAGCAAAAACATCACGGTGGGAGGGAAGAATTAGTCTGCCTGCTCAAAAGTATGATCTTGCACTGCTGAGGCATTGCAGCTGCACAACACCAGCAGTAGTATGAAGAGAAGTAGCCACTATCCCCAGTCACGGGAACAACATGGAATAGTGGTTTCATATAATTGTCTCCCCTTTGGCAAATTCCAGCTTTTATCAAGTGCAGAATCAGGTTGATAATCTGAAAATAATACTGCTGAAATAAAAAAGAGTTTGCAGTTTTCCGAATGGACATTTGTCTGAAGAGACTGCAAGTTCTCCCCTGTTCTGGTACTCAAAATCAAGTCTTGGACTCTGAAAGCTAAATGTATGCCTTTTGTACTAGGTGCAGATTTATAGTAAAAAAAAACACACACACACAAATTTCATCCAGTAAACCTGAGGCCACCTTATCCTTACTATGGACCACCTGCTCCAGCCAACACATTGATGTGTATCTTCTTTCCATGGCTGAAGCTTACTACATATGCTCTTAAACATTTTTCAAATGCTGGTTTTTACTCCAGTCTCACTTCTTTTATTTGGCACCTACCTAACCTCTACAAAACTTCTGTATACTGTAATGTGTTTGGCTACATAATGTGCAAAAGAAATATGTCTATTGATATTTGTACAAACAAAAACATGTGTGACTGATATTTCATGGCATACTGTATAATTAATAGCTTTGCGTGTTTCTTGTTAGATCTCTCTTTGTCCTGCATAAAGCCCCAGAAGTATCTGAAGGAACGGCTGAGATAGCCTGCCATAATGTAGCCCTGAGTCTTTTTCTCTGATGTATCCTCCTCTTTGTTCCTCTGCAATCTTTGCTTAGGGCAAAAATGAGGGATTAATAACACCTCCCTCAGGCTAATATAGCCATGGTTGAGAAAGGCTGGATTTTGTTCCAACAACATCTTCATGAACCACAAAATTTCTATCTTCAGACTTATTTTTGTGTGCCTTCAGATTGTTCCCAACTTACAGCAACCCTAAGGCAGTAAGTATGGGGTTTTATTGCCATCTGAGCGCAAAGGCAGGCATGAACTCTATTCAGAAAGTTAAACACATATAGGTAGGCTTTAAGTGTACAATATTGTTCCTATATTATTCCTTCTACACAAATGGTTCACCTTCTTTTTCAGCTTTGCTGACTGAAAAGAGCCTTGTACAGAACATATAGATTTGATACCATGATTTGGGAATCCATTGACCACAAAATATTGATGATCTCCTAATACCATTTTCCATCAGCACTGGCCAGGTTGGCTAGCACTTATGAGATGTTAGGTCCAAGAAGAGCTGGAGGGCCTCAGAGTCCCTAGTCTTGCTTTATATCAGTGGTTCTCAATTTGTGGATCCCCAGGTGTTTTGGCCTACAACTCCCAGAAATCCCACCCAGTTTACCAGCTGTTAGGATTTCTGGGAGCTGAAGGCCAAAACATCTAAGGACCCACAGGTTGAGCACCACTGCTTTATATGAAGATGGAAGGAAGGAGAAATATGTCAAGATGGAAGAGCATACCATATCATCTTGCCTGTTAAGCAAAATATTGTGTTGATTTCAAAATAAGAACAGTTGTATCTCTAAAACAAGTATGCATACAAAGTTAAATATAAAAACACTTGTTGTGTTGTGTTGTAAAATATGTTTTCTATAAAATAAAATTCTTCAAGAATTTGATACCAAGTCTTTATTTTATTTCCAGATAGGATTGGGTGAAAGTACATTGTTGCAGAGAGAGAGCACACAAGCAGGGTAACTATGGAAGAAAAACTCCTATCCGTGTTTTCCATCAGCTAACCAGATCCTTGTCAAAAATATTCCATGACACAGAGATATCAGTATAATGTCTCTCTTCCAATAAATTATTTTGCTATTGTCCATATTCCACCCACATCAGACTCTTCTGGGAGACATAGAATGGCCCTCTCGGCTTTAGGCTTTACACCTTGGGTGACTTTCTTAAAGTTCAGAATGAATTCCAAACTTTCTATCTTACTCACACAAAAGTTAAAAAAATGACCATGGGTGTGCTTATATTTTCTTTTTGCCCCAGAATCAAATAACTGCAACTGAGAAGTACTTATTTTTTTAAAGTTAAATATGACTTATATACACACACATATAGGTTTATTAACTTTCCACAGAGCTTATTTCCACCAAAGGTTGGAAAGCACAACAGGCAGACATATCCACAGAGGTTTCAGACAACATTCTTGCAGACCAATGTACAGATGGGAGCTGCAATAGGTGGAGGCAGCTCACTTGCAGCAACTGCATTTGGCCAAGGGGGCCCCAATGAAGCAGATGAAGCCCTGGACACATTTGAAGCATCCCACCAGACACCAGGAACAGCAGCTTTCCATGCATGATTTGCACTTGAACATTTTGCACTGGCAGTTGCTGCCACAGATACAAGCACCGCTGCTGACACAGGTACAGTCTTGAACATCCATCCTTTTGTCGGGTTTGGCTGTGCTGCTCTGAAGTCCTTGTATGTTCCCATAAACTAGGAGTGAAGATACTATCATGATTCTGAATCTTTCTATTATCAGGGATCACAAGGCAAAGTCATGAGTTTGAAAGGAAGGAGAAAAGGTGTGGAAAAAGAACAGTCTAAAGAGAAACAGGGAGGAAGGGACAGTATTGTAGCAAAACTTTTATTCCCAAATTTTATCTCAGGTAATAAGTGCATATAGAATTACAGTTTACACAATGTTTTTCATGATCAGACTGATGCCTGCTAGCCAAACTGGATAGAAAGCAGCCATATGGAATATGAAATCATCTGAATTATGTTTAAAAAGGGTGGATGGAGGCCCTGCATCAAAGAAGGTTTTAATCCAATGTTTCTTCCCTTTGTCCACCATCAGGCTATTGTATAAGTTATATGGTGAGAAATACTTTTCATGATTCACCTTCTCCTTTTTGAAAAAAAACTTTAGCATGACTTGTATGCAGCCAATGTTCACGACCAGAAAGATGTCTTCAAAGAGACAGGTTGTTTTCATATAAATGTCTTCAAAGATGACTGTGGAGTAACAGCATCAGGAAGAGGCTGGAGAGACGCATGGCAAAGATTTCATATTCAGCTGGTCTTACCTTCCTTGAGTCATTAAGGCTGGGTCCATACCTGCAAAATAACACATTATTACCTTGACCCTGCATTATTTAAACATTGTGTCATTCTGTTTTCAAGACTGGGCTCTCTCTCTTTTTTTTTTTTTAACCTGAAACCACAGATACAACCAAATGACTTCCAGTCCCAATACTATAAAGTTGCAAATCATTGGATTGTCAAAAGGATCTAGCAGATTCCTAGAGATACTATTTTCTCCCAAGTGCAGGTAAATAAAACCACTGATATATATTCCATAGCAATGGGTGTCTTACTGTAGTCCTAAATTTAACTTACACTGAGTGAAGCAGTTTATACTTTGGTTTACTCTGAATCTTGTAACATTTGGTTTGGTTGGATGATTTCAGCTATCATTCTCTCTGTGTGTTCTTTCTATACACTTTCTTTACGCAGTAAATAATATGCACACCTACCTTGTGTCTCCCAACTAACAATTTTTCTAAGCTAAAAAGCCCTTGTAATCTTTCTTCACGGAGGAGCTGCTGACGCATTGCAAGCCATGGGATTACACTTTTCTGCATCATTTCCAGCTCTCCTCAATGTTTCTTGAAATGGAATGATGACATTCTGCCAAGTGTGATATTTCAAGTGAGTGTGTCCCACAGATTTGAATATAGACATTGTGATTACTTTCTGTTCCTCTTTTAATGATCTCCAACGTGACACTGGCCTTTTGCACTTCAGTCACACTAGTGGGTCTGCATATTCTGACAATTGGCTTCAGATTTTTCTTGTCTTTTATTCTCTCTATTGACAGGAGGAGCAGCCGTAACATTTGACAATGAGGCAGATGCTTCCAGAAGATTTTTGGATAACCTGAAAGTACAGGAAATAACTACTTATTTGTGTTGTCGAAGTCATTAATGGCTGGAATCAATGGGATGCGGTGAATTTTCCGAGCTGCATGGCCATGTTCCAGAAGCATTCTTTCCTAGGAGAGAATGCTTCTGGAACATGGCCATACAGCCCGGAAAACTCACAGCAACCCAGCTACTTATTTGCTTTGCTGTTAGTAGTATGCTTTTCTGCCAGGAATGTCGAGCAGGGCTTTGGACTTCCCTTAGATACTAAAATAATTTGGCTGGTGTCCTGTTCCAGAATTATGTGTCCTTCCTAGCCTCTGTAAGAAGGATATTGACAAGCTGGAATGTGTCCTGAGAAAGGTGGCCAAAATAGAAACCAAGTCCTATGAAGAGTAGCTTAGAGAGTTGGGCATATTTAGTGCAGAGAAGAGAAGATTAAAAGGGGACAACATAGCCAGGATGAAATATTTGAAAGAATGTCACATTAAGGAGGGAGCAAGGCTATTTTCTGTTGCTCTGGAGACTAGGATATGGAGCAGTGGATTCAAATTCGATCTACTGCCTTCCTAAACATTAGGAAGAACTTCATGGTGGTAAAAGCTGTTCAACAATGGTATATGCTGCCTCAGATTGTGTGTTTCTATATGGCAGAATGTGGAACTGGAAGGCCACTGCTACTGCTACAGCACAAGCTTTATGGATGGTAAATGATGCTGCATATGGTACAGAACAAAGAAAGGTTCTAGCCCTTTGGCTGATGGTATTAAAAATCTCTGACAGCCAATGTTAGAATAGGATCCCCAAACAAATTCTACTCAGGCTTATTACTCATCCAGTGATCAGATTTAAGTTATCATTGCTGGAAATATGGGAGCTCCTGAACTGGATTCTACCCCATAAGGCAAGGCCAGTGGAAGATGAATACCAAAGTGTTATATAGAGCAAAAACAAACATAGAAAATTAAAACATACAAGCATGATGCATCTCCCGGCAACAGTTATAAAAATTGTACAAGCATGTGCGTGACAAAGAAAGAAACACGTCCCCAGTGGGTTCTCAGACTTCATATTCTTTCCCTGCCTCAAACAGCAAACCAAGGGCAAAATGTATTCAACAATGACACAAATGCAAGTTATATTTCTTATGGCACTGGATAGCTGCTAATATTTAGCAGTGATGTAAATGAGGACTCTAAAACCCATCTGTTCATTGGCTGAGCACAGCTCACAATGAGAGGGCACCCCTTACTGTTCAACCTCAGACAGAAAAAATGTATTGGGGAATCCCTATCTGACAACTTATACTATAGCCCTTTATTTTCAATCTGTACTATACCTGCCAGGTTTAAATATTTCTGCTTATGTGCTAGACTACTCTGAACAAATCTGGCAGAAAGCCCATGGCATCTGTGTCTCTTGTCTTATATTACCTTCTGAGGGAATAGTCATCTTTAAGGGCTGCTCTGCTCAGTCTTTTAGAGTTCAAGTAAAGTTGAAAGCATTGAAGTCACATAAGCAGAGACACGTAACAACAGAAATGATTCTCCATCATAGGGATTACTTTCCTGTTAAACTGAGCTCTGTTCCATGTGTATTATTTCTTCCTTCTTTATTAGCACAGTTGTTCAAGGGTTCAGGGGAAGGGAGACTGATGCCCATCTTGTGAACTCAATTTTCATCAACTTCGAATGCATTATGATATTGGCAGCTCCTCCTCCTGAACAAGTACATGCTGAGGATCAGACAGTGTTTTTAGTGTGATTTTAGATTAGCTCCTTCAGGTTGAGAAAGATATATTCTTAGTACTCCATGCTGTTTCCTTCCCCTTAGTATCTTGTGTTTAGTGTGATTGTTGTACAGAAAACTGTGAAAGGGTAGCCTATGCATGAGATTAAAACTGAAGAAAAATACATCTGGCCCTCCACAGTTGCAGGTAGGTTTGTTTGTTTGTTTGTTTGTTTGTTTGTTTGTTTACAGTATTTAAATTCCACGTGTCTCACCCTGAAGGGGACTCAGGGCAGATCATAGAACATATATACGGCAAACATTTATTGCCAATTATACAATGACAAGACAGTGCAGGCCACAGATAGAGGTATATATATATATATATAGGCTTTCCTATCTTTCAGCATCTTTGGAGGCTGTGCTCGGTTCCAGCCACAGGGGAGTGCTCTCGCTCCATCTCCTTGCCGAAGAGCTTTTCTTTGTTCATAAACTTCCTCCTTTTTCTGACCCAAACACCATGCCTAAAATACCTCTCTGCTTTAATATATTTCCTATTATCTACTCACATTTGTTTTTGAACTGCTAGGTTGACAGAAGCTGGACAAAAGATCAGGGGCTCACCCTGGGCTTCGAACTATCAACCTTCCGATTGGCAAGATTTATTGCAGCTTGATAATTAACCTGCTGTGCTAAAGCCCGATTTAACTTTTGTGGACTTGATTATGGTGAATTACTGTATTATAATACAACCCTTGTATCTATGGGAGATATGTTCTCAGACTTTGAGAGGCTATGTGAAACTGCAAACAATGAACCCTTTTATTTCCAATGGGACAAATGATGGAGGTACTGACAGCAGGGTATCGCTTGTACAAGAGCTACAAGTGAATAAGTGTGTAACATGACCCCTCTTCTTCAACTTCACTTACTGGTAAGTAGCCAATAGGATCAACAGGGGTGAATTCCCCTATACATCCAGATTTTCAAATCCTTTAAGGAATTATAAATGACTCATCTTACTTCATCTAGCCCGCTTTTGCACCTTTAGACATTTTACATGCTAGTGCCAGCATCCACTATCATTCTGTCTACTATCCTTACATGACTACATGCATTTGAATATTAAACTAAATTCGATAAAGTTCTCCACCACTTCTGAGTCCAACAACTTGAGCTAACTTGAGGATCAAGCAAAAAGCGGGCCGGACTGCATATGTATAGTATGGAGCAGAAGAAGGGGATGAGGGTTTCCATTTTGAATTGCCCCCTTCCATATTGTATTGGCAATGTGTGCATAATGTAGAATACTCTAATGTAGTGCATAATGTCTAGTATAATTAATTATATTTTTCCCTAAATTTCACATTGCTTAGAGGGAGCAATCACTTTGCTCAGTGAAATCCCTCACACCACACAAAGTCTGTGAGCAAGCCAGATTGAACACCTATGAGAAAAAAACACACAAGAAACACCAGGTTTGCATTATAAATCTGTAATCGCACCTCTGGTGTAATCATCTTTGAAAACAAGATAATGAAAGGGGAAGTGAACTCATTAGTAATTATCCAAGAATAACTGGTCTCTGTATAGATTTTGGGGGAGCAAAAGGTAGGTCAAGTGGCACACAGAGCTCAGACCTTTTTCTCTCTGTGCACACTTTGGTATCTAAAGTATGAGAAAAGTGTTTCCTTGTGCCTGCAAAATTCCCTCCTTCTTTCACTCTTTTCTAGCTACAGGTGAGTCTACATAGACAAGAAAACAAAGGTGAGAAATCATTTCTGGCTATGCTCCAGACATTCACAAACTGTGTGTATAAAATTAAATGGTCTTTGCCCTGCTTTGGACAAAGTCTGGGGATACTTGGGAATTTGTTGGAACTGTGGAGTATCCCATGGCTCCCAGGCAGCCTGGACAATGAGTTTGGATGTGATTAAACCAATCCACTGTCCAGATAGGACACCAGCACCATCACTCTTGCCCTGTGTTCATTGGTGCAACCCTTTCTTTCTTCCTGATCATGCAATGACTCTGTTGATGTCAAAAGTGACAACCAAGAACTTGCATGGAGCTCCATGACCAGCTGGGAGCACTGGTGGTGAAATGGAAAATGAACTGACAAGCAAGTGGTCTTGGCCCGACTGGACCATGTGGCTGCTAAAGCGGTACCATAGCAGGTTCATCTGTGTGTGTCTTGTCTCCTACAGGTCCAGCACTTATGACCTGGACTGGCTTCAGACTCACCCTAGGCCAAGGATAGTAGCTGCTAATGATGAGGAGGCTGCATTGGCCCACAATGGGTCAATGACTTAAAAACCCTTTTCATTAAAAATAATTCTTTACATGCTTTATGGGTTGTCTGGAAAAAAATCACCAGTCCCAAGACTGCTTTTGATCTAGAAAAAGTATTTTATCAACAGGAAGTAAACCAGAAGTTAACCAGTGACGACAGGCCATTACATAAATCAATACATGTCACACTAGCATTAGACAATTTTAGAAAGGAACAAACTGTAAGAGTAACATCAAATGTATTAGTGGGATTTGCAATGATGGCAACTCTCTGGAGAACAGCTTAAAGTTAGAAAGTCGCAGGACCTCTAACACTGAATTTGGAGCCTTTGACAAATAACCATGGTGAGATAAACGAGAAGTCCAGTCAGCTAAAGCTAAAATATCAGTTCTTCACACAACATGATATTGGTTCACTTTCTAGACAGATCAGGAGCACATGCAACAATACTGATCAAAGCTTCTTCTTTTTTAGATTATGGAAACATGAGAGCTATTTTAGGATACTATGTAGAAATTCTCCATACTGTCAATAGATTTTGTTTCACTTACTTTTTTGCCTGCTGTGTAAAAGGGGAAACTACTTGAAGAATGCCAAATAAAATGTCTGCTTTCCCATTGAAACCCCCAAATTTCAAGCATTTTAGTCAGTTAATCATTATTCTATGGGATGTGGGGAAGAAGATAAGAAGTTATCCCAGCTTGGGGTGGTGTGTACCCACAGAAGGCAAAATGAGGGCATTTCCCCAGATAATAATTCAGCCCCTCGGTGAAATGTCCCCAAATTGGTACCATTGCAGAGAGTTGGAGCTTGAAAATCATTCACACTTAGGCCCCTTCTGTACTGTCCTATATCCCAGGATATGATCCCAGGTTGATCCCAGATTATCTGGCAGTGAGGATTCATATAATCTAGTTCAAAACAAATAACCTGGGATCAGATCAGAATATAAGGACAGCATAGAAGGGGCCTAAGGCCACTCCCAGACAGCACTAAAACATGTGCCGAAGTGGGTTTAAGAAACCTGCTTCAGCATGCATTTAAGTCCACACACCTCCCCCAAAATTTGCACTTTCCCAGAGGGGTGTCTAGATGCCCTCCCAACCCCCCCCCCCCTCCCATAAGCCCATAAAAATTAAAAGAATTTACTTGGCTGTTATTATGCCTTTTAGCATGCTTTTTGGAATGTAGCAATGTTGCACTAAGAGACAGGGGGAGGAACGGTTTGCCTCCCCATCTCTTATTGCTACATTGGTACATTCCAAAAAGCATGTCAAAAGGCATAATGGCAGCCGGGTAAGTTTTTCTTTTATTTTAAAGGTTTTAGAGGGAGATTTGGGGAGGGGTGGGTTCTATCTTCACTTCTCCAGGCCCACCGGGTGCATAGAAGCAAATTGGGCTATGCTGACTGACCCCTTGGTAATCCCGGGATTACCAGGGGGTCATTCCCTACAGGGCCCATGCTCCATTAGACCTAGGCCTTTCAGGATGATTCGGGACAATTCTAATGGAGTATCAAATTAATTCGGGACATTGCAGGGTTTTCCTGCTTTGTCTCCAATTAATTTGATTTTACCAGAGACGTCGTTTGGATGCCTCTGGTAAAACCACAGGAGCTCTGTTATGGGCCCTGTCTGAATGGGGCCCTAAGACTCTTATATATGCTTTTTTAATGATGGCTAAGCTGGGTTTTTAAATGTGCTCATTTTGTCCCCCCCAATAGTTACATTTCTAAGAATCAAATATAATAATCATTTCATTCTTTTTTATTTCTCTTTTTTGTCATTACTTCTTTGTCATTTTAGTGTCATTATTTTTAGAAGGGCTTTTCTTGCTGGTAAAAGATGGACTTGCTAGCAAAAGCTGTTGAACTCATACACAGTCATTATAACTCCACACAAATCGAGTCAGCGGAGGTCGCAGACTAGTATAGACTCCCACAGAGAACAACACGCAGCACATTTCATACTCCAGTTCATTGTAGCTTCTCTTTCAAAGGGAACACAAAGGATTTGACAACAGTTAAATCCAGCAGGGCTGTGAAACATGCTGCCCTACAGACCGGGATGAATGTGTTCAACAGTGTTCAGAGGAGTAGACTCTTTTGTGATCTTACCTGTACATAAATTCCATTGAATGCAGTTGCTTTACTGCTGAGAATAGGTTTATTTATTTAAGGCATTTGTACCTTAGGATGTACTCCCAGTGCTACATATATAGGCTCCCTGTAGACCAGAAATGCAAATTAGCTCTCCAGATTTGATTGGACTGCGGCTTTCTGTAGCCAAGCCAGCATCCACCCCTAAATAACAGCAAAGAGGAAATCAATATGTTAAAGGTAAGAAAAACATAGAATGCCCCCCACTTCATCTCCATTATCTCATTCTATACAAACTAGACAATTTTCTACATTAGTCACTTAGTTGTGTATCTTCTCATGGTCCAATACACCCATCCAACCTGTGTAAAAGCTAGCTGCAGCATTGGTCAAGGGGGTCAGCTCAGTTGTGATCAGGGCACAAGAAAGATTATGCTTCCAGCCCCCTCCTGCAAGTGAGCGAGGCTGTGACAAGGAATTGTAACAGGGATCCTGCTTTGCACAGCCAGACTCAATGCAACTAAGGCACATTATTAAAGCAATACAAGTTTAAAACTATACAAACTCAGTAAACAATTTTGCAAAACAAACATTAAGACTATATTGCCTTACTGAATATGGAGCAGTTATGGATCTGCAACTGAAGGTTATGAATCTATAACTGCAATACAGAATGCCAGGATACATATTTGTTGATGTTTAGTTTGTTTCCCGAGATGAACAAGCACTGAATCAAAACATTTATTTTAAAGACAGTGATGTATAATTGTTATTCATGTTATTTATAAGGTACATTATACTCCATCTTTCCTCCACTGAGCTGAATAGCATGGTTCTCTTCCTGCTTAGTTTATTCTCACAAATATAATATGAGGAAGGGAGCCCAAAGGCCAGCCAGTAAGTGTCATGGCATTGTGGGAACTAGGATCTAATTCAGTGGTTCTCAACCTGTGAGTTCCGAGATGTTTTGGCCTTCAACTACCAGAAATCCTAACAGCTGGTAAACTTGCTGGGATTTCTGGGAGTTGTAGTCCAAAACACCTGGGGACCCACAGGTTGAGAACCACTGACATAATCCAACACTCTAGGTACCACTGTGCATTGGTGATTACAAAGCAGAGGCTGCAACTCCAATCAGTGAAGCTGTAGATCCCACTACAGATCTGAGGACTCATTTACACTGGGCAGTTTAGCCTGGTGTAAATATGCCCTGGAGTAGCCCTGAATCCAGCATACTCATACCAAATCCAAGGCCATTATTATAGCCAGGGTGTGCACCCACTCTACTTGCTTCTCCCCATCTTCCCACCTCTCCCAGGCAGCCATGGAGCTCCATGTGAGCTCCTTGCTTTTGTTGGTGCTTCTGCCAATATCAGAATGAGATGCCTGCATGGCCAGTACAAAAAGGGAGGTAATCACCCTTTTTTCCAATTATGTGGGTACCCCATTTTGACATCAGCAGAGGTGCCTGCTCACACAGGTTGCAGGAAGGGAGATCATTTGGTTGTGTAGACCCCTCTGCTGATGTCAAAACGAGGCACAGGGAAAGTATGATAATGCCAATGTCCAGTTTGGACAGTGGATTAGGCTAACCTAAACTATCTATTCAGACTGTCATTGGGATGCCTTGGGATGATCTGCAGTGTCCCCCATCTGCTTGAAGCAGGACAAAGTCATTTTAACCATCATCCCCTGCAATCTCCCCCCCCCCCCCCAAAAAAAAAAAGATACTCACGGGAAGTAACTATGTCGTGAAGATGGCCAGTCTTCTATTTGAAATTAGTCTGGGTTTTCTTTTTGGCAGTCCAGACAAGCCCTTAATTTAAATTTTGAAATAACTATCCAAAGTGCTGGATTCTGATATTCCCAATAGTTTCAGGACTTTGGATAGTTCCTTAAAGGGTTACGTAATATCTGGAATAAATTCCTCATTTCAGTGGCATTGCAGCCACCAACTACGACTATTACAAGGAGGAAGAATCACGAGTTCATTTTCCTTGGGGCAAAATCTGTGCTGAAATAGAAAAGTAGTGACCTTTCCATAGAAATGCAAGAGTCCATTGTATGACTTGTATGACTTTCAGTCCTCTGCCAGCAGTTACAGAGTACTGAAAGCCATAAAGTACTGAGAAATTTCAAAAGTCAGAGGTTAAATCATTGAAAACAAAAGGTCACAGATATGCTCTCAGAAACCCAAGAAGCCATTACTAGTAGCACTGGGGGTGGGACGGGGGACTTCCAATGTCACAAATCTCTACTCTGTTTTTTTCTAATCCTGGTTAGAAAGACATCAAAGAACAGTCAAATGAATGCATTTTACAATGGCAGGGTCTGCTGAGAATACAAGGTTTATCATCTCTTGAAATAGGAACTTTGTAAACTGCAGGCTTCACATGCAATCTGACCTTAGTAACATAAGAATATGTCCCATAAGAAATCAGACAATTATTCCTTTCAGCCTAATGTTCTCTACACTTCCTCCGTATCTACAAATCTCAGGATAACAGAATAGAACCAGGATAGTTAAACTGACAATCATACTCTTATAATTATGTATTTGTCGCTATTATTTAATCTCTCACTTTTCTCTTCTTCAAGCTAAACATACCCAGCTCCCTCAACTATTCTTCATAGGGCTTGGTTTTCCAATTTTTGACTCTCCTATGGACATGCTTCAGCTCATCGATATGCTTGTTGAACTGTGATGCCCAGAACTGAACACAATCTGAGCAGCACAGAGTGGCACTCTTACTTCTCTTAGCCGAGACTTGGGGGATCCAGATTAAAGTCCCTACTGACTTATGCTACTCAAAAGACTGTGACCTTAGGCTATAGTCTCCCTCTTTTTCCTGCTTTACTAAAAGATGGCAACAACACAATCTGTTTATTGTATGTTACTGTTACAATATGTTTTCAAGTTGTTTCTGACTTATTGTGACCCTAAGGAGACTCTATCACAGGATTTTCTTTGAAGGATGTATTCAAAGAAGCTTTATGTTGCCTTCCTCTGAGGCTGAGAGAATATGATTTACCTGGGGTTTCTGTGGCAAAGGATCTGAAGCCCTGTCTCCAAATTTGTAAAAAAAAAAAACAAAAACAAACACTTATAACATTAGGTCCCATTGGCTCTCACTTGCCATTTGATCTTGTCAGTTGTTTTTGACTTATGGCTAAGTCACAAATCCTATCAGAGAGTACTGAGAGTTTTTATGACCCTATCAAAGTGTAGTGAGAGTTTTTGTGACCCTATCAAAGGGTAGTGAGTTTTTGTGACCCTATCAAAGGGTAGTGAGAGTTTTTGAGACCCTATCAAAGGGTAGTGAGTGTTTTTGTGACCAAGCAATGATCTCCAGTTTCATAGTCTAATGCTTAAATTACTATGCCACTCTGGATTCAGAATATATCTTCTACATCATCCTGTCCCAGAATTCAAAAGTTGTGTTGCACTGAGGAAGGTTAAGACGATTGCCATTTGTACACTGAAGGAGCCACCGGTTAAACCCTTGTGTCAGCAGGATTGAAGACGGACAGGTCGGAGGTTTGAAGCCTGGGAGAGCACAGTGGAGCTCCTTCTGTTGGGTCCAGCTCCCCATGGGGGACATGAGAAGCCTTCCACAAGGATGGTAAAACATCAAAACATCAGAGCATCCCCTGTCCAACATCACTGTAGACAGCCAATTCTCTCACACCAGAAGTCACTTGCAGTTTCTCAAGTCACTCCTGATGCAAAAAAAAAAAAATCTTGTTCCATAATCCCAATGTGCCTGTTGACTTTACCCATCCGGCAGCTGTATGTTTGATGAGCAGTTAAAATTGCTTTATGCATGTACTGAATGTATATGTATGTGTACTACCAAAAGGGTTAGGTTAGGACAGGACAGGCTCCTCTCCCACCCACCCACCCACTCAGTCATTCACACATACTCATTAGAGAAGCACAACATGTTTTCCTTCAATGTGCAAGTTAGCCTCTTCTGATGCTTGGTGAATTTGTGGCAAATACTGTTAAGTAGTTGCTAAGTATGTAGCAGGATTAGACTGCATGGTTTGTCACCACCTTCTGCTATCAGTGCCTCTGGGGGATTGGTGAGCCCACCTCAAAGTCAGACCAATATTTTTCAGCTCCACCCCCACCCCTCACTCCCACATTGTAACCTGACATTTCAGGATGCTTTCCAACTCCCAATTAGGAGGGAAATTGGTGAAAACTACCTAAGAATACAGCAATTCTGCTTACCCCAACTTTCCTGACTGTGAGAGCCATTCAGCAGTGGAACTCTTTGCCCCAGAGTGTGGTGGAGGCTCCTTATTTGGAAGCTTTTAAACAGAGGCTGGATGGCCATTTGTCAGGGGTGATTTGAATGCAATATTCCTGCTTTTTGGCAGGGGGTTGGACTGGATGGCCCATGAGGTCTCTTCCAACTTTTTGATTCTATGATTCCTAAGCCCCCAAATGGCTGCAAATAAAATCAGAAGTAACATCACATCACATCATTCTGGATTCATTTTAGTGTAGGGGCAAAGCTAGAGTTGTGCAAAATTCAAGAGGGTTAAAATTGGCATGCCATTACCTATCTACTTCAATTTTTTTTTTTCCCATTCACTGGCATCAGGTCTCCAGGATTTCAGGCAGAACTCTTCCCTGGAGGTGCCAGTGATTGAAGTGCATGCAAAGCATACACATAACAACTACTCTTCATGTCCTCTGGAACTATGATCTCAGGAAGTTAGAAGTACCCTGTGCTTTAACTATGGAGTGCTAGGGGGGAAATGTGAAAACCTCCTTTGTCTGAGCCCAGACTTAGGAACCTTCTGGGCTTGCTTGATGGTTCCTTTCAGAGTCAGGGCCATTTCATGTTCTGTAAGAATCAAATCAGGGATAGCTTCTGGATTGAGGTGAATCTGGGCAAGATACCCTTTTAAAGATCCCACGAGTTTACTTGTCAACAGTGGTGGGAACATACAAGAGTGGGCAATTTTAATTTCAAACGATTTGCCAGACCACCAGTTATAAAATTACCTCCAGGCCTCATGGGAACTTGGCAGGGATGGAGGTGTGCAGACTCAGGCTGTATGTACCCTTAGAATTAATGCAATTTAACACAACTTCAATTGCTATGGCTCAATGTTATGAAATCCTGAGAGCTTTTGTTTGATGCGGCACCAGCAGTTTTTGGCAGAAATATCTAAAGACCTTGTAAAACTACACCTCCCTGGCAGTGTTTGTAAGTTGCCAATGTTGATGCTGGCAAATGTATATCCATTCTTCTTCTCCAGTGTGGCTGAAATGAAAACGCCAGGTTTAAGCAAGCACGCAAATGTGTGTGTTTCAAATACACACATTTTGAAATGCTTTTTGAGCATAGGAAAAACTGGGCCAAATAGATGGTTCCTGAGCACCCTCTACTGGCACAACCATTTTCCCTACAGAAATAGCAATATATTTCAGGATATTGTTTTTAAAGGACTCTTTAAAAACAAACTAATTTGTTTCAGCACAAGCTTCCAGGGACTCCAGCCTCTGATGGAGTTGATCGGTTTGCACACATTGGGAAAATGAAAAAGGCTGGAGAGTCTGCCTGTGCCAACGATAGTATGAAAAAATTAATGCTGTGGATCTGTGACTACTGTAGCATTATCTTGTCGTTCCCATTTACTGTGAAAATGCTTAGAAACACTTCCTTTCATTTAGTCAAGCACTAGGGTTTAAGAATCCTTCCTCCTACCATCCAATTGTTTTTCCTTCAACATTGTTTTAGAGACTAAATGGTTTTCAGCTCTATCTCGGAAGAAAAAAAACAACTCCTGGTGACGAAGCAGCTGAGCAAATGGGATGTTACATCATTTGAATGATCTTTATGCTGTCGCCCTAAAAGTGTTTCAACAACTGTTCCCAGGCTTTTATGTTTTAGACTTCAACCCTAGTAGCATCAGATGATAAACCTCAGCTAGGACAACAACCTACGTGGTCCTGCAGCAAATAGCATCTGAAAACCCACACTTTGTCTGTCGGCATAGATTGTTGCATTAAATGGTACATGGTGCTTGAGGGAATACGGTTCAGACTGAAACAGAGTTAATGCAGAAAGACATGATTCAGCATAATTACTTCCTGTAATGCCCCCAGAAAAGCAGCCGACTCAGGCCAAAGAGACAGGGGCCCAATTAGAATCCTGTGTAGACAGAGTTTCTCTATGGTTATTACAAAACTTCTATCTAGGTTTTTTAAATGATGATTTCCCTTTTAAGAACAGTTATCACTAGCCACTTTCACAATCCAGTGATGGGAAAGAAATTAACAGAACAAAAATGTATGTAAATGTTTGGCGCTAGAGTTGCACAAGCAAAAGCCAGTAAAAGAATGGGGTTTTGCCACTTATTTCTTTACACAACTCTTTGGTATGCTGGAATTAGAAGTCATATAATTTAATGATGCTGGTAATATCCACAATTTCAGGTAAAAATATATTGGCTGTGAAAATACCCCCATAGGTACTTGGAGCCTTACTGTACACACACATACACATTCTCATGATAATTGCTGCCTGAATGTTCTCTGGTGTGCTCCAACAGAATCTGAAATTTATGGGCATATGGTCCACGTTGGATCATTCACCACTTGACTGCCTAGTTCTCAAATGATAACATGTCTGCAAAGTTCAACTAATGTTATAGTGTACATACATGTTTGCCTGAGCATGCTGTTTGAGCTTTCAAGTTTGATATGTAGGAATCTGACGAGCAGGATGGTTCAAACCATGGTTAGAAGATTGGTTAAGATGCCTCTTCTGGATAAGTTCTTACTAATTTTGACCCTATAAGAGAAAGAGTATAATCTTTTGCAATTCCTACAATCTATTTACAAAAGAGCACTCATACAAAGGGCAGTTTAGAATGTTTTATTTCTGTCATACACCAGTTGAGCAGAACATCTTATTTGTGTAAGGCCTTGGACATTCAATATACATCAAGATTGGTACTTGACCATAGTAAGAATAGTCGAGTTTGGGTGAGTGCGTGTGTTCTCAGCAAAGCAAGGAAAAGGGTAGTACAATGATTTCCCTTCAAAGAGCCTTCACATTTTTATCCTACTATACAGTTTGTTCTGAGCTAGCAAACTATATACAAAAACATACCACAAAAAGGCTAACTTTGACACATAAGTAAAAAATATACATGTATACAAACAGTTCCTCTTTGTTAAGCTATCTTTAGCTTATGTGGTTTTCCCTTTATTGGAAATCCAGTACAAGTACACAATTATTATTAATGAGCCAACTTGATTCTAAAATGTAAACACGATTCAGTATTTGGAACAAGCTGAAACCGCTCTCAGAAGCATAAGCTGCAGAAGGCTGGTGATACATGAAACAAAGATTATTATAATGAAAAGCCAAGAGTGCAGATACCCGCATGTTTTTGTTTTTGTTTTACTACTGATAGCAATACACTATTGCTGAGATCCAGGATGCTATTTAATACACATTTAAACTGTGTTTTGCTATTCAACAGCTACAGTAAAATAGAAAAAATAGGTATCACATTTGCAGGTTGACAGGGCAATTCCATTTCAAATGGAGTCCACTTCTTTATCTCAGCTACTTCTGGTGTAACATATGGAACTTCAAGGGAAATAGCTTATGGTTTAATAGTCATAATACAATGACAAATGAATACAAACTGAGCATATTTTAAATGTGAGATGAAATAAACATTTACAAAAATGTGCCTCAGGACTGTGAAAAAAAATCTATAATCTGTGAAGTGTCCACAGAGCTTCACTTTCACAGACTTTCCTGATTTTCTCTTATGAGAAGCACTTATACAGGAAAACACAGCAAACCCATGAGACTTTGGATCATATTTCATGAAACTAGTATAGCTTATTGGATAGTAAAACTCAAATTTACATTAAGTACATGCTTCTGTCCATCCCTTGGCTTTAAGGTAACTATCATCAAAAAAAGCTCCAATGGAAATAGGAGCTTTCAGTTAAGGAAAACTCAATGTGCCACATTCTTTATAGTCTTGGTGAGCGTGTGGCAATATTATTTTACATAGTTGCAGACTAATCTAGGCATGTATTTTCCTGGGTTACAACAACTGTGTGAAAAACAGTAAGTGCTTGCTTGGGACTTTGTCTATATGGATGTTATTTCTACCACTGGGGAACAAATGTTTTACAGAGCTATGAGAACAGATTTGAAGGTAAGCATTCATATTTTACACTTTCAAGTGACATATCTCTTTCAAAATTACAAAATGTAAAATGTTAATAATTAGGTTCTTAAGTTCCAGTGAAATTCATGCTCTTCAAGTCTACACCTATTGATGGAAAACCTACTTTCTAATTGGAATACATTTAGCTATCTAATTTGAAACAGGGAACTGGAAACAACACTGTTACTTGCTTGGGATCCCAATTTAATTGGAATCTAAAATAGATATAGACTTGCTTGCAATTATGTTGCTTGTGCAAGTTCATCTAAGTCAATTCATGTCTGGGAACTGGCTTCTTTGTTTTTTCTATGTTGTAGTTCATTCAGATTTAGGATAGCCCTCTTTTACCGTTGTCTTGACAAGATGTATTCAGAGGTGGTTAGTCTTCCTCTGAGGCTTTGTGACTTGTCCAGGGTCACTAAGTGGGTTTCCCCAGTTGAGCAGGGATTTGGACCCTGGTCTCCCAGAATTGTAGTCCAACACTCAAACCACATTACCATGTTGACTCTTACTGGATGCTTATATGCAAACTAAGAGCAGTGGTTAGCTGCTGATAGGCAGCCAGTGGGCCATACACTGTCCCTATATTAACCTCATATGGCTCAACACAAGAGACTGATCATGTCTGTGACCAATGTTAGATCAGAAAGGGAGCTTCAATCCAGCTGGTTAGAAACAGAAAGTGATCCAAAGCTTTTGAAATGGAAAAAACCAAAACTACATGGTCTAATATCATGAAGCATAGAACACGAATGACTGTGAGCTGAAGTAGTATAACAAAAAGTGTACTGTACATTTATACACCGTCAATGTCATTTTAACATATCTTCTTTCATTATTTTCCCACTACAGTACTGAAAAATGTGGGCAGTCCATATTAGCAAGACATTTACAGAATTGTTTTTTCTTTGCTTCCCTAGTGGACAAGAAATAAGAAGTCAGCATAAAGTACCAGCACAGTTGCTGCTCCAATGTCAGTTTCAAAACATCAAAAATAGCAAAGGAAGCCCCTGATGAGAAATTGACAACAGAAATGCTAATATTCACGACGTGTTCTTGTGAAAACTCAAAGACATAACCGTGTTCGTCTGGAATATCAAGTATGTAAAGAGATCTTGTAACACCCTAAAGACTAAATGAGAGAATAAAGTTGGTAGTTTAAGCATTTGTAGGCTGTCTACTTTTCTCAGATGCATGGAATTACTTCATAAGTATTTCGTTGACTAAGTTCACTTCCTCAGATGCATATTTAAGTCCACAAGAGTTTATGCTACCAATGTAATTCTTTTAATTAATATCTAAAGTGCTACAAGAGCTCTTTCCCTGTTCTTGTTGGAAGTGGCAACAAAAAGCCAAGTGCTTCTGCAATTTCTGAAATATTAATTAATTTGAGTTAACTATACAATAATACATGCCCCTAAATGGAAGCCCTCCCAACATGGTGGCGATCTGACTATTAAAACCTTCAAATGGGCCCACTGTGGCAGAGCGGGCCATCCATTTTGGTTATTAATGTATTGAATCAGCAAATATTGCCAAAGCAGCACTCAACACACACACACACACGCACACACAAAAGTGTTTATGGTCACGCACCAGTAAAAGGACTCTAAGAGACTTATATCTGACACATTATTGCATTGTTAATGCAGTTACCATTATTGTAAACTGGAGAATTATTTCATATTAAATGTCATTAGACAACCCTCCATCCTTGGATTTTGGATGTTTCCAAATACAAAGAACCAGGAATAGATACACAACAAAATCATCTTAAATTTAAAATAATCTGTCAACAAAACAGATCAAACTGGGGGGTGGGGATGGACTTTTACAGGTAAAATGAAAGCACAGAGCTTACACTTAAAAGAAAACAGAAGATGGAGAAAAATCACAATCTGGTACAAATTTAGAAATGCACAACTATTACTGCATCACCATTTTAGCTTAATTTTTTTCCAGCATGGAGATTATTGGCTGTTCTTTTCTGTACAAGCACTTGTCTCCACCACCCAAACAAAGTACAGTCTCTTTCTTTGAGTCACTTTAACAAAAGCCCTTCTTTACTTATGGTAACAGGCCCATGAATGCAGAAATTGTATAGTGAACAAACTGCTAGTTATTCTCTGTCATTTCCCATGTTACGGCACTTTTTTGCTTCACAACAAAATTCTCCAGCAGTTATTCCATTGACCTCCTGTATGTTATTTCAGAGCCTTGTAGCCGAACCAAAACAGAAAAGTTAGAACTGAGAACAAGTAGTAACCCAAATTAGTATTCAACTTAATTTAGAGGTCACAGCAAAATAGCAACTTTGAAACTGTTCTGATATCTGAACAAGTTTGTAAATCTGCTTTTTTAAATGAAAATTCCAAAGAAAAGACAGATTAAATAAGACAAACCTTGCATAGCACTGACACCATATAGTCATAATACAGACAACAGCTGGCATCTCTTTCACAATCAACCTCTCTCTTTTTCTCTCAAACAGGACAATTGCACACATGTGAAGAACCAGTCACTCACTGGATACTCTTTGTTGTCCAGCAACCTGAACTTTCAGGTGACTCTTTTTCCTTGTTATCGATAAACTTGATGTGTCTTTTCCCTTTAAATAATTTGCATAGGTTTTGAAACCATACTAGGCAAAAATGCACATTATATTTTTATTAACTTTTTTTTTAAAAAAAGCAAGTTACAGGCTAAATTCTTTAAAGTGCAACACAACAGAACATGTCTGCAACATTCAAACTGCCCCAGTTTCCACACAAGGAGGAAGTCAACTCGTAGGTGAAACAATTCAATATTCATAATTGTGTGGAAACAATTTTTGACCAAGTCAGATTGTCCTCATTACTAGTTGCCACAGAAGGGGCAAACACTCACAGCCAGCAAAATAATTGAGAACTCAGTTATTTTTTAACAACCTGTAGCATCTAGGTTCTTCATGTCATATCTACTGTCATGTCTACTGTTCCAGAAAGGAACCAATTTTACGAAAAAGCGTTCAACCATGCTCATGGAATCCCTCTAGATACAAATACAGACTTGTAAATAGGGGAAATGGGTTTTCTTTAAAAGAAAAACAAAAGTCCCTGATGTCGAAAAACAATATAGTATATCCAGTCTAAAACCAGCATATTGTGGATTTGGCAACAAAATATGCCATTCCATTTGGCACAGACCAGCAGGTACTGGTAACATGAACTACACCAACAACTACCAATTACCAAGCTTGTTCTCTACTCAAAAATTTCATGTTTGACATTAAATAGCTTTACAATCTCCTGTGTTCCTGAGATAAACAAGCATAATAAAAGGATATGTCCCATTTAAAACTGTCATGAGGATAAGATGGATTCCCAAACTCTGTGGCTCAAGCATGTTTAAGCTATCAGTCCTCTCCAAGGCGCCACTTCTGAGACTCTTCCTGGCGCACATCAGGCCTGATTTGGTTTCTCATGCCACCTAAAACGTTCGATGTTGCTTCTGTGGCAACGATGAGAGGTTTCACCACTGTTGGTGGAATCTGGCGGAGAACACCCCCAACAGCTCCAGTTACTCCTCTGTTCTCATGTTCGCGAGCAGCAGTTTCATAGATGGTGTGGGCTGTGTCAGTAATCCCCTTTAGAAAGTTACAAAAACACAAAATAGGGTGAGTGGAGTTGCCAAGTCTCCTTGAGTGAAATCACTTTGCTGTATGCCATTTCAAGGAGTTAGGTTTTCTAGGTCCTAACGTTCCATACACATTACATTACATAACCATACTTCTCTCCCTGGCCCCATCACCCACTGTAGCGTAATAAGATTGGCATTGTGTTCCCACAGATCAGAAAAGGAACACCTAGCAGAGCTGCACTGTGGCCAATTATCTTGTTGACTTTGTGAATAGGCCAAGCACAGCAGGTGACAAGTTAAACAGAGACACAAGATGTCAAGCAATGATTTTAAACAGCACTGATTTGTCGCAATGGAACCTGTGAAGGAATGGAGAGGCAGCATAATGATCAGCAGTCAAGAGGAAAGACTGACAGCATTTCAAGGACAGTCATTGTGAAATAGGAGTGTAAACCATCCATGCCTCTCAGATGGCTGCCCAAGAAAGTGGGTATTATTTTTTCCCAGTTTGGTGTTTGGATAGTCTGCATGGCACACTCAGTGTTCCAGGACAGAAAACAGGTTTCTAGACCAACTTATTACTGATGTTCAACCTTGAATTAAATAAACTACAGACAGGAGGTCTGTAATTTGTTTCTACCTTCACCTACTTGCTGGTCAAAAATCAAGGCTACTACAGGTGTGGATTGTGAGCCCCATGCAGTCTCCAATGCCATTTTTGTGACCCCAAGGAGAAAAAAGAATAGTCTCTAAATGCCATCTATCAGACAAAACAGGGAATTCTGCCACTTCCCTGCACAACTATTTAAAGCCCAGGAGAGATCTTTCCTAAGAGAACGGTGGCTTGAAAGTTGAAGTTGTAAAGAAGGCCTCTGCTGGGCTAAAATGGCCTGAGGGAGTATTCAAAAATGTAGCAACATTGCTTCCCCCACTCCTTTGAACAATATTATACAGAGTGGTGTTCTGGGAAAGTAAAAAGGTTTTCCCTGACATGAAGTCTAGTTGTGTCCAACTCTGGAGGGTGGTGCTTGTATCCATTTCTAAGTTGAAGAGCTGCCGTTTTCCGCAGACACATCCAAGGTCATATGTCCAGCATGACTGCATGGAGCACCATTACCTTCCCGCAGAACCGGTACCAATTAATCTACTCACATTTGCATGTTTTTGAACTGCTAGGCTGGTGGAAGCTGGGGTAAGAGCAGGAGTTCACCCCGCTCCCCAGATTCGAACCACCAACCTTTTAGACAGCAAGATTAGCAGTTCAGTGGTTTAACCAATTGCACCAAAAGGGGGGCTGGGAAATCAGTCCCTAAATCATCTGCTGCTAGTCACTGGATAGGAGAAGAAACCAACAACTGTACCCAACAAGCTCAATTATGGAACTGGTCTTTGGGTCTTGTAGGGGTAAGATAGATGCCAAATAATCACCCGCATTATTCATCTTAGGAAACACTGCCCTGGACTACATTTGGGGAGAAAAAAAATCTTGATGTGGGCAGCTCTCTAACTCTCCCCTTTATTTACCCCTATCATAAAACAGAATAACTGGCTTAATATAATCTGCAAATCACAACACTGACATCTTCCATGTCACATGACTCTGAAACAAGTGTATTGCAAAAAGCCAGAAGACAATAGTGTTTTCCTTACCTCTTTCACAACGCTATATGCCTTGGCCACCCCTTCTCGAAGATCTACAGGCTGATGAGCCAGACGGTAGCGAGAAAGGCGTTTGATCTTTTTTGTTTCAATTAAACTAGGTCCAGGAGAAACCATGTCATAAGCTGTCTCGGCAGCGGCCTAGGTTTCAGTTTGAATTTTAAAAACAAAGCACTCTTAACACCACATTTGTTGTTCCAGTAAAAATCATACATACTGATCATAAAAGTTACAAGGATACTACTTGTAAAGAGTGAAGAAGAGGAGCCAGGAAGACAGTTCCATGTCTCCTGGGTCATCAGTTGGAAGCTCCTCCCCCCAGCAACAATATAGCAATATGTAATACTAATATTGTGCTGTGCTAACAATATAATGCATTGTATATACATATAATTTTGATAATAATATTATAATGTAATACAATATACTACTACTACTAATAATACAATATAATAATAGTATATTATATATTACATGTAATATTACTTATAATATTCCAGTATAGTGGTATAATATATATAGTAATATACAATTTTACAATATATAGTAATATAGTAATAAATAATACTAATATTGTGCTATGTTAATAATGAACATATATTGCATGTACATATAATATTGATCATAATATTGTAATACAATATAATACTAATAATACAATATAATAATTATTATATATTTTATATTACATGTAATATTACTAATAATATTGCAGTATAGTGGTATAGAACAATATAGTAATATATAATACTAATATTGTGCTATGCTAATAATATAATATATTGTATGTATATATAACTTGTAAGCCGCTCTGAGTCCCCTTCGGGGTGAGAAGGGTAGGATATAAATGGTGTAAATAAATAAATAAATACTTGCTTTTAAAAAGCAAGTTAATCTTAAAAACTGTGTCAGTGATCACATTAATATATTTGATATCCAAAATGTTAGCTTCCATCATATGTCCCATACAGTGATCCAAAGGAGGACTCAGAATGGAAACAAGTAGTTCAAGGGGTAGGACTAAATAAACCCATTTCTTATACACACTGCCATCAAACCAATGGACAATTTGCTAGTGATGAGCATGAATTTTTTTTTTAAAAAAAGAATACAGTATAGAATTGATAATATGGCCTTCTTTTGGATCTGAACAGCAATTTTAAACAGAAGAAGGTTGTGCTTTTTCTCTCTCCCAAATAAGAAGAGAAATATTATCTAAGTTTATTACTGAATTCAGGGTATACCAAGTTAATGTTGTAGTTTGCTTTCCATGTTTATTTAAACGTTGTGTACAAAACTGGCTATAAAGAAGCTCATACGAAACGACATGTAATTCAAGGTTTAAGTTAATATCTAAATATTCAATATTATTTACAACCACACCAAAGCCTCAAAATTAGGCCACTTTTGTGTATTCCCCCAAATACAAAGAAAATATACCTGTATGGTCTGGACCATTCTGTTTGTCAACTCTAATGCGGCCATTGCAGTCGAAGTGCCAAAAGAAGCTGCTCCTCTCTGAAAGCCTCTTACAATTCGGCCATCTTTTCGGTACTGTTCTATTGGTAACCACACCAAGTCCTTTAGACCCTGAACTGTAATTACAGAGACAGGGTCGTGGATAAGAACTCTAGCAAAGTACTTTCCAGGAAAAATATCCATATATAGAGTTAAATTTCAAATTTCCAAGTAAGATCAAAAGATTTGAAGACTGCTGTAGGAACTTACCTAACTGAACCAGTGAATGCATTGGTCCTACTCCTCCAAGAATACCTGGCAGCTGGTTTTTCTTGATATCATTAAGCCATTCTGAGAGGGCGTATGAAAACAGCTTATCCACACCAAGCAACCTGCAACAAGTAGGCTTATTAGTGTGGACAAAAACAAAGATTAATTAATTACCTGAAAATGAAAACAGGAAAACACCAAGAACAAAGGTTGTGGGAGCATTTATTTCTTTTTTTAATATTTTCTAAACCTGCGATCCTCAAAGTTTTAAAACTCTATTTCAATGGGAAGTGTGTGCCTGATTTTGTTTGATGAAATAATCAAGTTAATTCAGACTGTGGTTGTTGTGTGCCTGAATTCAAGTTGTTTCAGACTTAGGGTGACCCTAAATCTTAGGGTGGAGGTGGGTAAATGACTTTGGAGGGCCATGTCCAGCCTGTGAGCCTTTTTGGGGGGACCCTTGGTCTAAACCAGGCATGGGCAAACTTCGGTCCTCCAGGTGTTTTGGACTTCAACTCCTAAAATTCCTAACTGCAAGTAGAAAAAGGCTAAAAACGTGGGTGTTCATCCAAGCATTTTATCAGTGAAATAAGATGAAATAGTGAAACGACAAATTGGAACAGCCACAGACTATGAAACTGGATTGCGTGATTTTATATATTGTATATATGTAAGCTGCCTTGAGTCCCCTACGGGGTTGAGAAGGGCGAGGTATAAATACAGTGAATAAATAAATAATAAATAGGCTGTTAGGAATTGTGGAAGTTAAAGTCCAAAACACCTGGAGGGCTGAAGTTTGCCCATGCCTGGTCCAAACTGTTTGTCTAAACCAGGTTTGTTTGCTTGTTTGTTTTTGCATTTAATAAAAAAAATTGAATCCTGATTACTACATTTGTACTGTAGAATTTTATTTTAAATATTAGAAAGCTAAATTAACCATGTTTTAATGCTTGAAATGCATTACTGTTGTTTTTTAAAAGTCATTTGTTTCAAATCAACCGAGTTTAAAGTCGTCAACTTTAAAGATCATTTCACATATTGGTTACAATTCTAGTCAACAACTTTGTTTCTCCTTCATTATACATGTACTACTTTAACTGTCCTATGATTCTCTGTTGGTTTTTGCCACAACAGTGACAGATTTATTCCATGAGATTAACTTAAAACAACTGAGAAAACTTACCCGTGTCGGTAGCAAAGTCTCTTCAGTTTCAGTTCAGAGCAATTTAACTGAGCAAGACCAATCAGGATTCCAGCTAATGTACCCTGGGAGTTAAAAAGATAAAGTTACTGCATATACGTGAGCAGAAGCTGACCAAATATAAGCTGGGGCACCTAATTTTACCGCAAAAAACTTGGAAAAGGTATTGACTTGAGTATAAGCCCAGAGTGGGAAATGCAGCAGCTACTTGTAAATTTCAAAATAAAAACAACACCAATAAAATTACATTAATTGATGCATCAGTAGGTTAAATATTTTTGAATATAAGATAAGAATGTCCAACTCTGATTAAATCATTATTCTAACATTCTTCAACATAAATGTGCTTAAGTATTCTTCCAATAATAATAAAGCGATTAAAATAATAAATGTAATAATAATAGAGTAGAATTATAAATGTAATAACAATAAGAGTAAAATAATAAATGAAATAATAGAGAAAAATAATAAATGTAATAATATTAGAGTAAAATAAATGTAAATATAATAATAACAATAGAGTAAAATAATGAATGTAATAATAATAATAATAATAATAATAATAACAGAATAAAATAATACATTTAACTCAAGTATGACCCAAGGGGGACTTTTTCAGTCTAAAGAAACGGCTGAAAAAACACGGCTTATACTCGAGTATATACGGTAATCTAAAATGCATAAGCAGCCAAATGGAAGACATCCTCTGATTATGTTTCTAATTGTTTTTATCCCTTTTTTTGCATTTAAACAAGGCAGACCAAATATCTGCCTACAGCCTACTGAAGAATTCTAAGTGTAGATTATTTTGTTGGTTAATATAAGACTGCCAAAGCAAACTACTAACACTTAGACAACTACTGTGCAGTTTTTTTAATGGTATACAGTGTCTTCTCCCTAATCAGATATGCTCTTTGTTTCACACTTGCAAACACTCTGTAAAAATTCATAAAAAGGTAAGTGCAAGCAAATGGGTTGGTGAAAATCCTGTGGAACTTGCACTTCTGTAAACCTATTTTATAATGCCTCTTTGCAAACAATTTAACATTTAAAGAAGATTAGAAAAGCAATAACAAAAAAAGACTGGACTAACTGACATGAAAAAGCACATGGCTAACTGAAAGTTGAAAGGCCTAATATGAGTGGAGACCATAACAAGCATAAGCCAACCTGATCCATAGAAACATGTTTGCCATGATAATCAAGACGTATTGGAACCTCTGATGTGAATCGAAATTCTCTAAAAGAAAGAGAGAGAAAATGGTAAAAGGTTACATGATTAGGAAATGAGTAGATAAAATCCAAGTCTATTTTTACCTCAAGCAGTAAAATCAGAAAAATGACATCTCTGATGCCTAAATAATGTATTGCTTTACTGACTTCCAGATATTTGCTAAATTGATAAGGGATCTAAAAATTTCCAGATATACACTGATCCATATTAAAAACAATCAAGTCTTAATTAACTTTTTGGTAAGAAATACAGCAAACTGTTCAGTAGAAACAGAATGGAACCTCAGCCCTATTATGTTCGTGTTCAACCAATTTGTGTAAAATTTTAGTTGTTGTAAAACAGCTGCTTTTTATTTCTGAAGTGTTTCTCTACCTAACAATGATCTGAGTTAGCAACATAGCTCAAGCGCATAACATCGGAGCGAGGAAAAGAGGTCATAGAAAAGTCAAACCTGACAGTCAAGGACCCTTATAGTTAAAGGAGCTGAAAGGCTTAGTCCAGGAACCCAGAAATTATGGAGAAATAATAGTTTAATCAGGAAAATTTTCCTCTTGATCAACTAAAGGATTGGAAGGGTAAGCAAGAATTCCATATAAACAAAAAAAAATGGCGGTAAGGAAAGATCTTTTGCGTTTGATTCTGTTTGATTCCCCCAGTGGCACAGAGGGTTAAACTGCTGAGCTGCTGCACTTGCTGACAAAAAGGTCAGCAGTTCAAATCTGGGGAGTGGGGTGAGCTCCCACTTTAGCCCCAGCTTCTGTCAACCTAGCAGTTTGAAAACATGCAAATGTGGGTAATCAATAGGTACTGCTTCAGCAGGAAAGTAAAAGCACTCCATGCAGTCATGCCGGCCACATGACCTTGGAGGTGTCTACAGACAACGGTGACTCTTTGACTTAGAAATGGAGATGAGCACCACCCCGCAGAGTCAGACACTACTAGACTTAATGTCAAGGGGAAAACTATACTTTACTTTAACTTTAACTTAATAAGCAAATAGTAAAAAATAAAGACATCATAAAATACAAAAATCCTGACAAAAACACACTAAAAATAAAAATATCCTTTACCTCATGATGCTTATTTTTGTCTCTGTTCCACCTCTTCTACTAAATGTCCATTTTCAGGACTATTGCTTTATTAACTTATCTTAAAACAGTGCCCTAAAGTCAAAGAGGTGTTCAACTTTAATTAACTGGTCCTTCTCCTGTATGTGTGAGAAAGTCTGAATGATGAGGAGTCAAGCTTGTTTTCTGCTGCTCCAGAATCTAGGACAGGGAAAATGAATTTAAACTACAGAAAACAAATTCTACCAAAACATTAGGAGAATTTCCTGACAGTTAAGAGCTATTTGGCAGTGGAACATGCTGCCTGAGAATCTGGTGGAATGCTCTTCTCTGGAGATTTTTTTTTTTTTGGCAAAGACTTGACTGGGCATCTGTCAGGAGAGCTTTGAATGGGGTTGGACTTGATGGCCCTTGTGTTTGCTACCAACTGTGATTCTATGTGATTCTAATGTGTACACATATGCATACAGGCAACATAAGCAGTGTTCTGGATTATGGGATACTGCATGGAAGCCAACTGTATTTTGAACTGCAGAACTTAAAAGA